>NC_143552.1:148528750-148840000 GCF_054136105.1 Typopeltis vanoorti | reverse complement strand
TCATCGAGATATGGCATGGAGCTGTTTTGCCAATCTATTGTGTGGTTAGACGTACAGAAATGATGTGCTAAGCCGGAAGAGATGATTCTGTTGTGGTTTACATCACCAACAAGTTCTTTTTGTCTAATTTCTAAACTTCGTGAAGTTTGTCCGAAGTAGGCAAGACCACAGGAGCAGGGAATGTAATATACTCCTGGATATTTGTAGAACGGCACCTTATCTTTTGAGGATCGTAAAACTTGTCTGATGCTGGTGGTTGGTTTGAAGACCACTCTGATGTTGTATGATCTTAGTATTCTTGCTATTTGATAAGAAATTGACTTGATGAAAGGGATCACTACAGTAGAAATGTGCTAACAGTGGGATTCTTCTTGTCTGGGGTTGTCATTGTATAGATATTTTTTGATGATGTGTTGAGGATATCCATTGTGTGATAATGTGTTGGCTATTAGTGAGGTTCAGTCTGTGTATCCTCCTCTTCTGATATAAACTTTTTGTGTCTATATTTCAACATGTGGATAATGCTCAGTTTGTGTGTCTTGTGATGGTTTGAAGTATAATGAAGATATCTTCCAGTATCTGTGGGCTTTCTGTAAATGGATAATTTGACACTGTTTGGTTGTTTTTTTTTATCAAGATATCTAAAAAATGCAGTTGGTTGTTGTTTTCCACTTCCAGAGTGAATTTTATCTTGCTATGTATTGAGTTGATTTTATCCACAAACGATTTTAGGTTTTCTAAGCTGTCTTGCATATGATGAAATCAAATTTATCAAATCATAGTCTCACAAAAAATGAATCTGACATTCTCAAAAAAGATTTTAATTTCGCGATTACGCCCAAATACATTCCTAAAATGGATTTCATGTGTGGAATTGAAAAAGGCCTATATCCACTACCACAAAACGCGGCCAACACTATTATATTCAAAAGTACGATAATTCTAGCCAAAGCCAATCAACCTGTTCTCAACACGTCTCTTTATGATAGAAAGGCAATTCTCAACTTGAAGAAAAACAAAGATATCATTATTACAAAGGCTGATAAGGGAAATTCTACAGTTATCCTCAATTCTAAAGATTATTATGATAAGTTAAACGTAAGACAACTCCACTTATAAGATCCTAGACAGAGACCCCAAAATAAAAAATCATAATGAAACAAACCAACTAATCAGAAATTGTAACATTTGGCCAGAAGAAGTGAAGAGAACACTAAAATCCTCAAATCCTATCACTCCAAGACTATATGGGACACCTAAAATACATAAACAGGATATACCTCTCCGTCCAATAGTTGATGGAAGATGATCACCAACAAATAATAAAATAAGATTAACAGAATCCTATATCAAGAATTGTCAACATTTTGTAAATAAACTCCAAGCCATTAAGATTGCATCAATAGACATAGCCAGTCTAGATGTTGTATCCCTTTTCACCAATGAACCAGTAGAAGAGGTAATAAACATCATCCAAGATCTCTTTCCTCTAGACATCACACAGATGTTTAGACACTGCCTTCAATCTAATTTCTTCCAGGTTAACAATACCATATGCCAACAATTAGAAGGCCTAGCAATAGGAAGCCCACTATCACCATCTTGTGCAGACCTTTTCATGGAAAAACTTGAAAAAGAAATTCTCTCCACAATCTCCAGGAGACCATCTACATGGTTGAGATATGTTGACGATATCTTCATCATATGGCAAGACAGCTTAGAAAACCTAAAATCGTATGTGGATAAAATCAACTCAATACATAGCAAGATAAAATTCACTCTGGAAGCGGAAAACAACAACCAACTGCATTTTTTAGATATCTTGATAAAAAAAAACAACCAAACAGTGTCAAATTATCCATTTACAGAAAGCCCACAGATACTGGAAGATATCTTCATTATACTTCAAACCATCACAAGACACACAAACTGAGCATTATCAACATGTTGAAATATAGAGACAAAAAGTTTATATCAGAAGAGGAGGATACACAGACTGAACCTCACTAATAGCCAACACATTATCACACAATGGATATCCTCAACACATCATCAAAAAATATCTATACAATGACAACCCCAGACAAGAAGAATCCCACTGTTAGCACATTTCTACTGTAGTGATCCCTTTCATCAAGTCAATTTCTTATCAAATAGCAAGAATATTAAGAGCCTACAACATCAGAGTGGTCTTCAAACCAACCACCAGCATCAGACAAGTTTTACGATCCTCAAAAGATAAGGTGCCGTTCTACAAATATCCAGGAGTATATTACATTCCCTGCTCCTGTGGTCTTGCCTACTTCGAACAAACTTCACGAAGTTTAGAAATTAGACAAAAAGAACTTGTTGGTGATGTAAACCACAACAGAATCATCTCTTCCGGCTTAGCACATCATTTCTGTACGTCTAACCACACAATAGATTGGCAAAACAGCTCCATGCCATATCTCGATGACGACTACAGACATCGTTTATTCAATGAAGCCACAATAGTGTCAATAACTGGCGGAAACCTCAACAGAAATAAGGGTGTAATTCTAAGCAGTTCGTGGAAAAACCTGATCCTCTCTCTCTCAAGCAATCTGAACTACAGCTAGCCAGTAATCACATTACACGTTTACAACAAACACGCATGCGTGATAATGAATAAGAACAATAAGTCCTCTATATCACGCGAACGTGACCTTAGCTACTAGTTGGTTTACAACGTTTTTTATGTTCCTTTCAATTTGCATTTACTAGGTTTCATGTCTTTCTATAAACGCCTTGAAAAAGCCAGACAGTCTGCTGGCGAAACTGATAGGGTTTAATATAAGTTTTATTTTAAAATGGTCTGTATTAATAAAATTGTATTTCTATTATAAACGACCAAATATGTATAGTTTAAATATAAGGATACTGCAATGTGTAATAAATACATCATACTAAACATACTATCCCTTAGATATTTATACGCCTATAGGGTACTATTATTAATAAAAAACAACAACGAATACGTTTATATCACACAAGATGCCTTCCTTTGTAGATAGTAAAATTTCATGAGAAGAATGAACAGAATTTATTGAGCTGTTGCTGGACAACTTCCTCAAGCAGCATGTGATAGATGGAACTTGAGGTCAAAGAATGTTAGATTTGAATATTGTGTCAGAAGGCGTTTCAGTTAAAGACGTAACTATTCTTCCTCGATTGGTGACTGTGATCATGCGGTAATCACTTGGGAAGTGGCTAACTTTATGAATCTTCCATTCAGAAAAGGTTACATGCTGAACTACAAAGCAAGAATTTATGACCAACTATAGAGTACACTGGGTTCAGCGCAATGGTATCGATTCCGGATGAGAAGAATATCGACAGTGCATGGGAAGCATTTAAAATTACTTACATGATACCGTATCCGAATGTATCCCGAGAGTTCGAAGAATACATAGGTTAGGAGTCAAATAGATGTATAATCTTATAAATCAAGAGATCCGTAAGAAAAGGTGGATGATGACCCTAATGAAAATTATAAGGAGCAGACTAGAGGAGTCACGGCTGTTGTACCGAAAGCTAAGTCTGAGTATGAAAAGAAACTGGCTCCGCCAGCTAAAGACAACTTCAAAGAATTCTATCGCTACGCCGCAAGTAAAATAAACGATGAATATGAAAGAATAACTCTACTGAATACAGATGGTGTGAGGTGACAGATGCAGAAGATGTTGTTCATCCAATAAGTGCCCATTTTTGTTAAAAGATATCAACCTGCTGTATGCAACATTGCACTCACTACGACTACTGCAAAGACCGATATATCCGACTTATCGACCAATGAATTTCTCAGGAGTGGTGGTGAAGATTTTGGAAAAGTTTGTTAGGGCTCGCATTCAGAAATGGGTTGACAGTGAATCTCTATTTTGCAATGAACATCATGGATTTACTAAGGGAAGGTCATGCTTTAGCAACTTGCTCACATTCTATAATAATATTACAATTGAGATACGCATGTGGAATGGATAGACTATGACACGTTTGGATTTTGATAAGGTTTTTGACAGAATACAGCATGGAAGACTATTGCATGCACTGTAGAATATGAGTTTGGATTATAAAATATTAGCGTGAATAGGAGGATTGCTGACCGACACCTATCAAAAAGTGATATATAGAAGATGTGAGTCTGCATGATTTAAAGTAAGTAACCAGTGGTGTACCACAAGGAACAGTGCTTGGTCCACTTTTATTCAATCTGTACATTAGTGATATTGAGATTTAACAAGCGACATTCAGCTATCTACTGCTGATGCAAAGATAGGTAGGGTAATCAGGAATTCTGCTGATTGCAGTACTTCCAGAATGATTCGAATAGGCTGGAATTGTACGCATGGGAAAATGGATGTCCATTCAATGTCAGTCAGTGTAAACTCATTCATTCTGGTGGGATTACATATCGAAATCCGTATTATATTGGCGTGATTATGCTAGAAGAAACTGATCAGGCTAGGGATCATGGAGTGCTAGTAGATAGCACCCCAAAATCGAAGTCCATGGGCCATGTAGCAGAGATTGCAAATACAGATTAGAGGATAATTGCAATGCTGAAACGCGTTTTGAAATGTATAGATAAGGATGCCGTTTTGCCTCTTAATTAAGGCTTGATTTTGCGTGAATAGGAGGCCTCACTTTAATATAAGACCTCACTTGGATTATTATGCGCAGGTCTAATCTCCTGGTTACCAGTTAACTGCTAAAAACAAGATGCTGAAGGACTTCCTTTTCCTTAGTTCGTTTAATAATTATGCTTAGTTAGGTATCAATATAAAAAATGATTAAAACGTCCGTAGTTTTCCCGTTCAAATTTTATCTATAGCTATTCAGTAAAGATAAAAGACTTTAATATCGTGCAATAGCTGGAAGAATTCAATGCGGATTATTCTGTAATGATCTAAAGCATTATTCTGATGAATCTAGATTCAATGTTTTGGAACGGGACGATATAGGTACTCTTTGTGTTCGCAAGAGTAGGGGAGATTAGAAAGCAATTTAGCTTTGATTATTCCTTCTTTTATTAATATATGTTATACTTCATTGATTCAATAATAACATTTATTCCAGTTTTCTAAACTTATAATTAATATCTAGATATGGAAGTTCTTATTTAGTTCCATAATCAAGATTATTTTTATCCTAATTTCATGAGGGAATGCGATTGCCCGTTTGCAGATTCGAAACTGATTTGAAGTCACTGGTTCTTCAGTAATAACAATAATCTTGCACCCATGAACACTACGGTATCATAATTTCCATAAACTTTCATTGGTTTAGAACTGGACACTGTTTATATGTGAAATTCAGAATATTTGAAGGTTTTCAAATTCCTTGAAACGTTTTGTGTAAACTTAGTCCCTCTTTCAAAATGAATTTGTTTGAATGCTAAAGCTGTGCTATTTATTATTAAGACCTCAGTTTCGAAGTAAGTGCATTCTCAATCAAATGATATTCTACACTGCCACAAGTAAAGTAATGATAAGAAGAAAAAGTAAGAATACGATGAAGAAGACGTTCTGTTTTGTTGTCAAATATATTTGTGAAAGTATAGTATTTTATCCGATAAGAATGAAATATTCTTATTTATTAATTAGAATTAGTGTGGTTAGAATATTTTTCAATCCTTCTTTGCTCATACTGTAATTGCAACTTACCACAATAGGTGAATGAAGTATTATCTTAACTCTACAGATACGTTGTGAATGCCTAACATGTAAATTTGTTGTGGCCCGAGCGGTGTTGAAGGTCTAATGAAGCCCAATAGTATGGGAGCCACTTTGAACAAGATCAAGATCAAGATAAGATAAGGAATCGTGACGTGATTGGTTGACGTCATTGAGAGCGTGGCTTCATGGGATTGGAATGTTAGGAATTTCCCTGTGGGCATATGTGTCAATTACTTCCGTTCTTGTATTTTGGTTCGCGTATGGAATTATGGATGATGGTAGAGATAAGGATTCGTGTTGTGATTGGTGGGACTCTCTGAACAAGATCAAGATCAAGATAAGATAAGGAATCGTGAGGTGGGTGGGTGTTATGAGATGTAGATAACTGACGTCATTTGTTATTTGTAAATAAGTGACGTTATTGTTTTGAACGGAAAGGAAGATATATTAGAGAAAAGGAATCGTGTCGTGATTGGTGGGACACTTTCAACTTGATCAAGATCACGATAAGATAAGGAATCGTGACGTGCATGTTTGTAGTTGTCAGATGAAGATCAGTGATGTCATTTGTTAGTTGTAAATAAGTGATGTTGTTGTTTTGAATGGAAAGGGAGATATATTAGTGTATAAGGAATTGTGTCGTGATTGGTGGGACACTTCTAACACGATCAAGATAAGATAAGGAATCATGATGTGAATGTTTGTTGTTAGTTGTAAATAAGTGACGTTATTGTTTTGAATGGAAAGGAAGATATATTAGAGATTGGAAATTCATAGTTTCGAGGTTTTCTGATTTTTTTTCCTTCTATAGATGACTGTACTAATTTTCCAATACATTTTGGGGTATTTCTTTCCTGTTAAAGGGTGGGAATTCTTAGAGAAGGTCGTGATGGTGCTCGTGTTTCGAGCTTTTCTGAATAATTAATTATATACTGATGTCACTCAAACACACATACTTTTTTTCCCCATAGTTCATCCGTATTTTCTTCTATATTCGTATTCTAATTCAAGTTCATAATTTATTCATAATTCATCCGAATATTTTGATTTGTCTAAAATTAATATCTTAAGGTTCAATAAATAAATAAATAAATAAATAAATAAACAAATCGTGTGTGAATTCACGGTGATTTCCAAAGTATGTTTACTTAAACATACATAACACATCAAAGACACTGTTTGTTCTTTCAAGTTTACATATTATATTTCACAGATATTATTTACAATGCAATATGCAGAAATAGGAATTTACATGTAGAGTCGTGATGGCGGCCGTGTTTAGGATTTTCTGAATAATTTAATTATATATATACTAATGTCACTCAAACATACAGTTTTGTTTCCTTCTATAGATGGTTGTACTAATTTTCCAATACATTTTGGGGTATTTCTTTCCTGTTATAGGGTGGGAATTCTTAGAGTAAGTCGTGATGGTGGGTGTGATTAGGTTTCTGAATAATTTAATTATAATGGTGTCCCTTAAACACACACACACACACACACACACATACACATTAGACATGAAAACTCGCTAATGTATCCATGTTGATACTCTAATATATACCCTATGATTATTCTAATGAAAAAAAAAACAACTATTCAGTATTAGAATTACGCTTACCAAAAAACATACCACCAAGAATTATTGAAATTACAAGTATCTATTGTTTGTTTAAGTTAAAAATTAACTTACATTTCTTTCCAGAATGAGAACATCTTGGTACACTCTACGTTTTCTGAATATTCCAAATTGTTGATTTTTAACATATATTCACAGCACAGAACACAAACACAAGTCTGAAAATCCTGTTGACTTTTTTCATTATAGGTTTTGCTTTTAAAATTCAGTTAACTACATATTACAGCCAGAATAACTGTGTAAAATAAATAAATAAATAAAATGTATGTGAATTATTTTCCCACACTGTTAATTTTCATTAGACTTGTTTCTAGATAAATGAGTGACTCATTTCCGCTGTCTGTCATCGTTCTTTTCTTAGGCGTATAGCGGTTTCTTCAAAGGTAAAATTTTCCAGGGTAGTATATGAGTCAAGCTTTCTGGTGTGAGTAATGTTTACACTAGTGTTAGGTAGCAAAGTTTGCGTTGACCTCATGTGATGCTGAGAACTAAGTTCGAATCACTTCCTTTCCTACACATATTGCGGTTTCTTCAAAGGTTAAATTTCCCCAGGATTATATATTACTCAAACTTTCTATTGTGACTAAGTGTTTTTGAGGTGATACATTACTGATGGATAGCAAAGGTGCGTAATTTGACCTTGTGTGCTCGTTACGAACTAAGTGATTCATTGTCACATGATGTGATTATTGGTTTTCCATTGGTTCTAATTTTTTTATAAATAGACTAAAGGGTCGCTCGTTTTCATTTGAGTTTCTAGTATTGGTAAATTTTTGTATGCATTCAGAAGATTGTAGTTTCAAAATGAGTTTTTCTGGAGAAAAGGTAAGTTAATTTTGTCATTTTATAACAATGTCATATGAATTTTAGTGACTTAGCGATTTTTGTCTATAAAGTTTTAAGTTATTTTTTGCAATGGAAAAATAAAAATCATGTTCATGATATTCAATCTGTTTTGTGTTAAGTGAAATCACATAAGTCATTATATATATTATTTTTTTTTTTTTCGATTGGAAAAAATTGAGTGTGGTTATTTAGTAATATTGTGTTAGTGAAACCATCGTGTAGTGTCTAAATTGCTAAAAACATTATGATGAGTAACATTTAGTTTTATTTTTTTGGTTATTAGTATTTTTTGGGGAAAATTTTTGAGGGGTGATGTTTAGTAAAACTGTGTTAGTAAAAATCTCATGTGGTGTCGAAATTGCTAAAATCACCTGAGGACGACAATGAGTTTTCATTTCTAATGAAAACTCATTGTCGTCCTAAGGTGAAATCTAGAAAGTAATTTTCTGAAATCTAGAAAGTAATTTTATAAATGTATTTTTAATAACGATCATCTGTTATTCGTTTTGTTGATGGCAATGGGAATATATTCATTCATCAACCCGCCATTGTAGAGGTTGATTTGACAAGAGAAAATTGTTGTGAAAATTAACAAACCACAGGACGTGGTATTAATTCTAATGTAACAATCGCTGGTGTGGTTAGAGGAAGTTGCGACCCTCCCCAAAATTTATATAATTCACGTTCAGTTTCTGGATATGAAACTAAACTCTCTACTTCTACTACTATTGAACCCTCACTCTACAGGGACTTTTATACTGTTTCGGTGGCCCGATCATTCTATCAAGTATCAAACTCGACAATTGGAGTATCAAGTTCGATTTCGTGATCTGGAACTCTTTTCACCAGAGTGTTTTTTTGAAATATTTCGAGATATGCTTAATGAGATCATTCAGCGTTTATCGAGTTCAGGAACTTTTTCTCACGTTTGGTTGGGTGTTAGTGCATCCAGTTTAGAAAGCAACATTAACTTACCGTTCATGTTGCTTTCCGAACTAACTATCCAAAGGATAGTTGATGCTTTTTATGCTGTCGCCCAATCGAAATGTGAGTTTCTTTTGGCAAATGATCTAATTATCGATGTCATACTTATCAATATCAGTAACAATGGTGGTGGAAGAACAGATGTTAAAAGAAGAACGCTGCTTAGCCTTGATGAATTTGTGAAAATAAAAAAAGCTATTGTGGAAATTAACAACAAAGACAATCTTTGCATGGCCCGAGCACTTGTTCTGGGTGTTTCTGCACAAACTAATGATTCCCAAACATACAGACAACTGCGGTTAGATTGTAAAAAGTTACAAACAAAGAGGGCTTTAACTCTACACAAAATTGCAGGGGTTCTGCTCATTTCTTGTGGTATTCCAGAAGCAGATCTCTTTCAAAAGCATTTGACTCCGGAATACCAAATTGCAATTTTTTCAGCAGATGCTGATTTTTCTGTGGTATTTTGTGGTCCATATGCAAGTAAACATATCTGTCTTTTATATCACTCATCTCATTATGATTTTGTGCGTAGTGTGCCAGCTCTGTTTGGGAATAGCTATTATTGCCCCAGTGGTTTGAAAACATTCAAACAATCTATCAAATTTGCAAATGCATAGATGCCAAAATGTGTGCAACCACTGCCGCACAAATGCCAATAGTGTGCAGGACCTTCTTTTGTGCAAGTCATGCAATAGATTTGTCTACGGCAAAGAATGTCTGAATTTGCACATACAAAATAATATTTGTTCAAAATTCCATCGTTGCGGACAATGTTTGGCTACTTTCTCTAGAGATAAATGCCACATATGTCCACCTGAAAATTTCTGCAACTACTGCAAATCAGTTCACCCAAAACAGAAATGCTTTGTGCAAAAATCTGAGGTCTCAAATAAACAAGTTTCTATGATTTTATTGACACAGAAACTATAGCTAAAAATCATCGTCATGTACCAGTATTATGTATAGCTGATTTTGGTAGTCATGAACGTGAGTTATGGGGTGAAAACTGTGTGGGTCAATTCCTAGACGAGCTGTTTTCTGTCAAGGATATCATGAAATGGAAACAAGATGATAGGATCCTTTGGACTGTCAAACCAAAATATGAAAATGTTTGTGTGAATGCACACAATTTTCGTGGTTTTGACGGGTACTTTATTTTGGAATATCTTTTTTCCAAAAATTTCCAACCCCGTGTAGTGTTTGATGGATCGAAGATACTTGCTATCTATTATGACCCATTAAACATCATATTTCTTGACAATTTTTCCTACATTAGTGTCACTCTTAGGAAACTGCCAGCCACGTTCGATCTCCCAGAAGTTCGTTAGAGTTTCTTTCCTCATAAGTTTCACACACCCAATTCTCTGGATTATCGTGGAGTCATCCCCGAAAAATCATATTTCCAGCCGGAATTTATGAATAAAGAAACTCATACAGAGTTCGAGACTTGGTACGAAAATTATCTAGACACTGAATACTGTCTGAAAGCGGAACTTTTAGCTTATACAAAAGACGATGTGCATGTTTTGCATGACAGTTGCAACACTTTTCGCACTCTCTTCATACAGCTCACCCAGATTGATCCCTTTCTCCATGACATTACAATTGCAGGAGTATGTTTGAGAGTATTTCTCCAAAACTTTTTGAAACCTAACACATTGGCCATACTTCCTGCTCGGGGTTACATAGGAGAAAACATATAAAGTCGAAAGGCTTTGGCTTGGCTCAAATGGCAAGAACAACAGAATAACATAACCATACAGCATGCATTTTCTGTTGGGGGGGGAAGTCTGCATCAAACCTTATTTTGTCTATGGGAAATGTGGAAGCTTTTTATATGATTTCTACGTTTTATGATTGCATCTTCCATGGTTGTCAAAAGTGCTACAGACCAAGTACATTCCAACCATACAAAAATACAAACATGATAACCCTTTTTGAGCAAACAAAGGATCGCGAAAACTATTTTCGTAGCCAAGGATTCGATGTGATCTCAATTTGGGAATGCCAATTTAATATAGAAATTTCTGAAAACACAGCAATTAAAAACCTTTATTGCAGCCCTTAAAATTCCAGATCACATTTTACCTCATAGTGCTCTGCATGGTGGCAGAACTGACTGCTACAAAATGTATCACAAAATTCAGTCAGAAGGGGAAAGTTATTCGCTATTTGGACTTCAATAGCCTTTATCCATGGGTAATGAAATACCAGGTATTTTCTATGGGGCATCCCGAAGTTATTATCGATAATTTCGACTATTCTCCTGGGGTATACTTTGGTATTTGCCATGCAAAATTGGAAGCACCTACCGATCTCTTTTTACCGGTTTTGCCCATCACAGTTAACAAAAAATTAATCTTTCCCCTGTGTGGAAAGTGTGCTTCCAAAATGGCCCCATTATGCTCTCATACGGACCAATCATTTATAGGTTATTGGTGCAGTCCAGAATTAGATTTAGCACGTTCTCGCGGTTATAAAGTTATTGAATTTTACGAGGTGTGGCATTTTTCTCAAAAATTTGAAGGAGAAGAAAACTTCCTTGCTCACTATATTGATACCTTTCTGAAGCTGAAACAGGAAGCATCTGATGGCCTGAAGGTCAAAACTGACAGGCTTATCTGGACGAATTTTTGCCAAGGGAATGTGTTATGTGTTAAATAGTGAACACATTAGTAAAAACCCTGGTAAACGTTCACTTGCTAAGCTTTGTTTGAATTCTCTATGGGGAAGGCTTGGCATGAGAATGTTAAGAACTCAGACCCAGGTGATTTCCTCTTATGAAGACCTCGTAGAACTTTTTTTAGATAACAGTAAAGTTATCCAAGATGCCATGTTAGTTTCAGAAAAGCAGATGATGGTGGCCTACTCTCCTATTGAAGGCACTGAGCCTCAAAATAGGAAAGGAAATGCTGTCATCTCCTCATTTGTAGCTACCTACGGTAGGATAAAGTTATACGAGATCATGGAACCTTTGCAAAGATGGCTTTTATACACAGATACTGATTCTGTCATTTTCATTGAAAAACCGAACGATTACTCACCGTCCACTGGTACCTTGGGGAGCTAGGTGACGAACTCGATGGTGACTTTATTGTTGAGTTTGTTACCACAGGCCCCAAATCTTATTCCTACAGAACGCGGGGGAGGGGGATGATTGTGACCAAATGCAAAGGCATTACTTTAAATTCTCGCGCGGCCACTGAGATTAATCTGGAATCTATGATAGCAGCAGTAAGGGGTGAGCCACAAAACATCCAAATTCCTGTACCATTTTCTGTCCACAGAGACAAATGAAGCTGTCAACTCAAAACGACCTCCGTAACAAAAAGATTTGGATACACTTTTGCGAAGCGCATAGTGTCAAAAGACACATGCACTTTTCCGGGTATTTTAAAGGATAATTCCTTACACTCACATACCCTATAGGCAAAAGATGCCATCTATGGGACAGAAAACTAAATAACATTCTACCTGGTAGGTAAAAATCCATGGTTGTTTCCTAACACGATAATTTGCAGTGTCGCCCTTCTCTTGTACGTTTTTCACATCAATGTTATTGTTACTATTATTCCACAATTGTTTTTTTTTCCCTTAGAATTAAAAAAGAAAAATTCGTCTTGGCATGATTACATGGTGACTGTGATAAAATAATAATAAAGTTAAAAAAATATTGACAAGGAGATTTTTTTTATATTAAAAACAAGTATCTATTTGTTTTTACATGATCTCTGATTATATAAAAATAATCACAGTCTTATTATGTTATCATTTTCGATATGTTCATACATTTACATGCATAATTTCGGGAACTACTCAGTCAGGAAAAAACAACATTCGTGTTGTCTCTCATAGAACATTGTAATAAACTAATCAAACCACCACCGGAGCGAATCGTTTACTGTTACAGTGAAAATCAAGATAAATTTAAAACATTTACCAATATAGAATTCGTGAATGGTTTGAAGTTACCTGAATTTGATTCTAATGTGAGAAATTTACTCATAATTGATGATTTGGTTCATCAGGCTAAGGACAGCACGGAAATAGCTGATGTATTCATAAAAGGTTCACATCACCGTAACCTCAGTGTCATTTTACTGACACAAAATTTATTCTGTAAAGGTACACATTTTCGTACAATTTCTCTCAATAGCCATTATGTTATTGCTTTTAAAAATCCCCGAGACTCTTTGCAGTGTTCTCATTTAGCTTCCCAAGTATTTCCAGGACAAACGAACGTGTTAGTTCAGATTTATAAAGATGCAACACGCGAACCCCACTCATATTTAGTTTTATACTTTAGACAGGAAACACCTGATATTTTACGCTTGAGGTCACGGATTTTGCCAGGAGAACCCAATACAGTATTTATCCCTGAATGGCTGATAGACTCAAACGCTATGAATATCTCATCAAGTACTTATCTCATTCCTCTCCCAAACAAGCAAATGATGCTTTAAAACATTGCACCTCCAGCCAAATCACCACACTCTGTGAAATATGCAAAAATGTTTTATGTGGAAATATTCCATTAAAACACAACCAGAAGTCATGCCTACGAAGGAAAAAAAAATTATAAGAGCACTAAGTAACAAATCGTTTCCCTTCATTACCAGAAGAAAACTGGTTTTACAGCACGGGGGAGCACCGTTCCCATTATTGGGCAGTATCATTGTTCCTTTATTGACTTCACTTATTAGAAAATGAATATGTTTAAAAAATTTACGCTTCTCCAATCACCAGAGGAGCGTGAACTCTACACACTCGATGATGAAATGAGTGCCATTTTAAAAATAAGAAATAAACATGCAGATGAAAAAGTAAAAGCATATATAAATGTTCTGCAAAAGTATTTAGGGTTGAAAAACCAATTGGCTCACACAGAAGGAGAGTAACAGGAACATAGACTACCACGTCCAGAACCTTTAGTGAACAAACCACATACCCAGAACCATTCCCATCAACCATCAACGGCAGCCAGTCCCAGTGAAGAAAATGCTTCCACTCCAATCCCTCCCCGCAAGAGAGCTCGAAGAAGGAGTACCAAATTCATATCTTTATCTCCCCGAAAGCTGCGTGGAAATAAGAAACTGGTGTGGAAAAAATGGTAACTGAAAAAACATTTTTTTAAAATTATTATTTTTTATTTTCAGTAAATGATCTGTAACATTAGTTACTACAATATGATTTAACCACAAATCCTTAGAATAACATTTGCTATTAATATTTTGCATAGAAAGACCACGACATCTCAATATTAAAAAATACACACAATGCAAACCACACGCGACAGATTCCTTAGCTTGTACAGCTACAGAATTATAATGCCATTTATTAGTGTTAATATTCAGAAAGTTAACAATATTGTTTTCGGGTGGACGACCGAAGCTATCGAAAAAAATCACCGTGTTGTCTTTAATATAGATAGCTTGCCAATGTTGTCCTGGCAACCAGGTCGGATCTGTGTTCACGATGAACATCGACTGTTGTTTTCTGATCGGATATTGTGGCAATTCATGAACAGTGACATGTAACATCTGCTGTAATGCCTTTCTTTGAAGTTCGGAGTCAAAGGTTGTGAGGGATACTGAATACCGTCAGCTGTCACTACGAGAAAATTCAGATAGAAATGATGAAAATTAAATGGATTTCTGTTGAAAGTGCCATTAAATCCATCACTAGCGACCAGTCCAATAATTAATCAAGATGGTATTTCACCTAGATGCAGATTGTCTCGTGTGGCATCTGACATACTCTTGGGAATCGAAAAATAAGACACTTGCACACGATTGATGGGATATATCATGTTTGACTTGTCTAATACAGACAGGTGAGCCAGTTGAATCTTTGAATTTATTTTGACTTTGCGGACAAAAAGTGTAGCCTCTTCAATTTGCACTTTAGCCTTAGAATCAGCATTTGCAGTCAATAAACAAAATTCGGGAGAACTGCGAACCATACGAATACGAACCGTAACGTTATTGATCAAGTACCGGTCTTGATTCATGATGTCAGCGTGTATTCGCCCAAGCATCTCGACACTTTTCGATTGGTTAATTCGAGCTTGTCGTCTACGCATCCCACATTCACTTTTGGTAAACATATCACCACATCATCTTTAACAAATAGTTCATTTGTAAGTTGACTGTTTTTAGCATCTCTGTCATAATTTAGTAGGTTTTCAATATAAGCCCTATAAGGATACGTGTCTGATGCCACATTCACTAGTTTATCTTGGAGAAAAAAGTCAATTCGACTGAACAGGGAATGGAGCAAATTATTCATAACACCAACTGAAGAATCATCGATAGGTTTATTATCATTGTCAGTGATGCGCATACGAACACGTAGGTATGATTTTCCCAAATCCAAGTATTCTTCAGATGTACCTGGTATGCAAAATTCCACAGGACCTCCACTGTCAGTACTGGATATTGGTTGATAGGTGACATAAGAACTTCTTTCCACACACATGTTGACACGAGGGTGGGAAAAAAGATCTAACTCTGACATCATATCCTCAGCAAAAGATGTCATCTCGCTTGCGCTTTTTAGTATTCGTTTTTTTCTTCTTGCTTCCTTGACCTCTCTGAAGTAATCGACTCTGAGCCTTTTCAGCAATGGTTTTCCCAGCTTCTGATGCTCCGTTTATAAAGGATCGACGTACAGATACCCTTTCTTATCATATGCTGACCGGATTTTAAGGCTTGACGACCTACAAATTGAGCTGCAGGTTTTAAAAGTGGACTTAGAAAGGAGAAGGCACTTCTGAAAATGCTACCTAATCCGTACCCACGCTGTATTGGCGGGCCCGTAAACATTTGAGCCCCACCTGCTTGCGATGTGTAATATCTGAGATAATCAGTCATCCTTCACTTGTCGGAACTGTAGTTTAACTATTGTCTTGCCACCACGAAAGTGGAACAACTCGCCGCTGTCAGAACGAATTTCAATGCTAATTGACTGAAATGTTTGTTTTCGTAACCGATAATAATCAGGTTGAGCAAAAACGAAGGAGCACTGAGTGCTGCACTGAACAACTCGTAACAATAGTGCACATGTATCACCAACTATCTGTTCTTGTATTAAATCAGAATAAACAAAATATGCGGCTACACCCCTCTTTATATCAACTGGATATTTCTCTGTAATTGTACCTTTCAGTTTAACCAATCCCAGTAGAAGACCCAAACCCGAGATTACAACCTTTTGTTTCCCAAACCTTGGGAAACAAAAGGTTGTAATCTTTTGTGACTTTCAGAGAAATAGTGTTGTTTGGTTCTTTTTTCCAGTAATCACAGAACTCACATCAAACATTGCTTGAAGAATTTCAGAGGTTGAATTGTAACTGCCATGGGGAATCTTGTACACTTTGTAAAATCCTTCTTTAGACTTTTCGAAAACTTTATTTCTTGTGATGTTGTTGTTGTCGATATTGTTGACTCCTCCACCAATTGCACGTATCATATGAAACTCATCGTAACCGGAATCGATGTTATTAAATTCTCCCGGAAGATGAATTTCGGTAAGAGCAACTTCCCATTTACCTTTAAGTCTGATCTCGTGTGGTAATTCCACTTGAAATTTCGTTTGCGTGTTTGTAGGAAACATTTTCATACTAGCATTACTGGGAAGGGTTAAGTAAAACATCTTCGCTACGAACCCAAGAATTATACGATGAGGGATAACCGAGCCACTTAACAAAATACTGAAGCTTTCCTTTCTGGTGCGCTGCTTAAGTACTTGTTCGATTAGATACACGTCTTTCTTCCGGAAGTTCATTGGGTATATTAGCGTTTTGCAGCTGAGGTTCATAGAAAGTTCCCTTCACTATCTCTCCATCCCGACTGCGAACTCTATATACCACAGGGTTTCTATTAATAACCTGAGCAATAGTGAACAATTCTCGTGTCCAGTTACCCCAATACCCTTTTCTAAATTTGTGGGTATCATCACTTAAAACCACACTATCACATACTTGAAATTTTGGTTTGGTAGTCTCATCTTGGGTTCGGTACAAATATTTCCAAACATGATCCTCGCTGTGAAGGTTAACTTGCGAAGGAACCATACCGATAGTGCGGTGTGGTGTGAGGGTATAAGTATGTAATGTTCAATGTTCTGATAAATCTTTCTGCAATGGGTGCTTTCATTTCATTCCTGGTCGTGTAGAAATGAATATTATGGTTTTTAAACATTGTACGAACTTTCTTGTTGTCAAAACTCTTTTCCTTGATCAGTGTTTATGTAATATGGCATTTCCTCTTTAAAAATAGACTCGAAAGCATTAACAACATCGTCTGCTAATTTCTTCTTCAGTGTGCGAACCCATGCAAATCAGGAAAAACAATCAATGCATAAAAGAAGGAAACCACACCCCCCATTCTCTTTTGCAAGGGATGACATATCTGCCAAATCACATTGAAAAGTGTGTAAAAGTGTCGGGACTTTGATTTGATTGCGTTTAAACTTTCTTCTAATGGGTTTATGTCTCACATAAGTAGGTTGTGTTGCTAACCAACTTTTCACGGTTTCATATGACAAATTTGTATGTTTCTGTAAAGCTTTGATACTTCCAAAACTAACTACTGTATCAGGATTATAGTAATTAATCTGTTAACTTTTCCATTACTATCAATGATTTTTTTTTCTTTGCAGGTGAAAATCAAGAGCCATTGCAAAAGTGCCAGATACTTGCTTTTATAGCAGTACTGGTAATATTAGTGACCGCTGAAATTGTCATAATCATTTGGGAAGTAGTATCAAAATCAGGCAATCAAACTTGCCTCATCAAAGAAATGTTACGCCAAGAAAAACTCTATTTGCATTTGGTGATATGTAAATTCCTATTTCTGCATATTGCATTGTAAATAATATCTGTGAAATAAATATGTAAACTTAAAAGAACAAACAGTGTCTTTGATGTGTTATGTATGTTTAAGTAAGAATACTTTGGAAATCACCGTGAATTCACACACGATTTGTTTATTTATTTATTTATTTATTGAACTTTAAGATATTAATTTTAGACAAATCAAAATATTCGGATGAATTATGAATAAAATATGAACTTGAATTAGAATATGAATATAGAAGAAAATACGGATGAACTATGGAGGAAAAAAGTATGTGTGTTTGACACCAGTATATAATTAATTATTCAGAAAAGCTCGAAACACGAGTGCCATCACGACTTTCTCTAAGAATTCCCACCCTTTAACAGGAAAGAAATACCCCAAAATGTATTGGAAAATTAGTACAGTCATCTATAGAAAAAAAAGTGTGTGTGTTTGAGTGACATAGCATATAATTAACTTATTCAGAAAACCTCGAAACTCTGAATTTCCAATCTCTAATATATCTTCCTTTCCATTCAAAACAACAACGTCACTTATTTACAACTAACAACAAACATTCACGTCACGATTCCTTATCGTATCTTGATCTTGATCTTGTTTAAAGTGTCTTACCAATCAAGACACGATTCCTTATCTCTAATATATCTTCCTTTCCGTTCAAAACAATAACGTCACTTATTTACAAATAACAAATGACGTCACTTATTTACAAATAACAAATGACGTCACTTATCTACATCTCATAACAACACCCACCCACCTCACGATTCCTTATCTTATCTTGATCGTGATCTTGTTCAGAGTGTCCCACCAATCACAACACGAATCCTTATCTCTACCATCACCCATAATTCCATACGCGAACCAAAATACAAGAACGGAAGCCATTGACACATATGCCCACAGGGAAATTCCTAACATTCCAATCCCATGAAGCCACGCCCTCAATGACGTCAACCAACACGTCACGATTCCTTATCTTATCTTGAACTTGATATTGTTCAAGGCTCCCATACTACTAAGCCATTTAAGGACCTATTCGAAAGAGTCCACTGAATTTTGTTTATTTATTTATTTATTGGCAAATGAAAAAAATCAGAGTTGCACTACTGTTAATCTGGATTTTATCTCACCAAAGAATGAAAATTTCAGATTTAAAATTCAATCACTTCTGGTGAAACCAATGCAATCTTTGTTTCGGTTTTGATTCCTAAACAAGCAGGTCGTAAGCAAGATAATGCATGTGTTATCAAACTGGGTGTCGCAAGTATGACACAAGGGTACCGCGAAATTTTGAATCGTTTATTTGAAAAAAGAAAAATATTCAATTCCCACAAGTAACTAAATCAAAAACAAAAAAATTATAGATTTTGATTTTAATGGATGAAGCGTATATGAAAATTATAATTTTTTGTATCACTCTTATATTATATCCTGGAATTTCATTAGATCACCCCGTGTTGTAGTAACTAGATATGTGAACGCACATAATACCGGGGAAAATGAACTAATGAATGGTTAGTTGTCCTTCTGTCTGTTTTAATATTTCTCTGTTCAGTGTGATAAGTATTATACATGATCATTTCCCCTAAACAAAAATCATGAGTCTTTTGTCGTCGGTGAGAATAAACGATATTAAAGTCGTTCAGTGAGTAGAGGTTTTTCTCATTGTTATATATTCCAACTATAACGAGAGACGTCGTAAACAAATGTTTTCCCTTTTTCCATCCGGAAAAAAAAATTATTTACTTGTTTTATTTTATTTAAAATTGA
Source organism: Typopeltis vanoorti (assembly GCF_054136105.1). Classification (NCBI taxonomy): domain Eukaryota; kingdom Metazoa; phylum Arthropoda; class Arachnida; order Uropygi; family Thelyphonidae; genus Typopeltis; species Typopeltis vanoorti. The sequence continues at coordinate 148,820,198 of NC_143552.1, read as the reverse complement.
AATAAATTTTAAAATAAAATATTAAAGTTTACATATGCCCTTCAAAATCATGAATATTTTTTTCTTAAAATACCGAAGTAAGATGACTTTCAAAAGGTCGCGTATTGGATCGTTTTTTTGAACTTACAGAAGAAATATTAATTTTTCCAAAATGAAGACAAACCAGAATTCTATAAATTATTACAAGATGATTTTTGGTGTTCCAAACTAGCCTATTTAACAGACATATTCGATCATCTGAACAAGCTGAACTCCAACATGCAAGGAAGAAATGAGAACATTTTGACATACACAGATAAAATTAAAGCTTTTAAAAATAAAATAAAAATATGGAAGATAAAATTAACACCAACAATGTAGAAATGTTCCTTAAAGTTGCCTCCAGAAAATGTAAGAACACTGATCTGCAAAAGCTTATTTACAGTCATTCAACATCGTTAGAAGAAAAAATTGACCATTATTTTTCAGACATTTCAGTCAATTTATACGATTGGATTCGAAATCCATTTGTAGAGTCAACATCAGCAAAGAGTGAGTTAAGTCTTATAGAAGCCGAAGAATCAATTGATATAAGTAACGATCGTACGTTGAGATTGAAGCATTCAGAAATGTGTCTGAATTCATTTTGGATAACAACTATGAAGGAGTACCCCAATATAGGATTCAAAGCACTTAACATCTTATTGCAATTTTCTACATCTTATTTGTGTGAAAACTGGGTTTTTCTGCACTCGTAAATATTAAAACAAAGAAGAGAGAAAGACTAAAAGCCCTTGAAAATGAGATGATAATATGTCTCTCAAAAACAAGGCCTAATATCAAAGAAATATGCAAGCAAAACCAGGCACATATTTCACATTAAGTTAGTATTTCATTATCTGAACCTTTATAATAGCTGTTTTGTTGTATGTTTTTGGGTTGTTTGAAAATAAATCAATTTAGTTTAAATAAAATTTGTTTTCTTTTAAACACGCTTTCCTTCATATCTTTAGTATCTGTAATATCAATTTATTTATGGGTTATATACGCGAGTCTTTCAGATTCAATTAATCGGCACTTTACTCCCAATAAGAAGCAAATAATACTAGGGGTGCCGTGAAATTTATTTATTGATTTTAGTGTGCCACCAGACAAAAACGTTTGAGAACCACTGTGTTATACGATAACATTATGCACATCCATGCACCTTTTCAAGCAGTCGATATGAAATGGTCGACACTTATGTCCTGATATATCTGGAGAGGTGAGACTTTCTACTAATCATGTGCATTATGAACAATTGAAAACACGCAACATGTTTAGGAGTTAAATGGATAAGAATCCTATATTGTTATATAGCCAGTAAGTAAAACTCAAGATCGATAACTACGATCTGTGAGTTTCAATGCCGAAAAACTATCGGCGAAGGCAATTACAATTTTAATTACAAAATGTTTAGGAGTTGTTGAGTTTTTTGTCTCTTCACTGTTCTTCCTCTTTTGAACCACATTAACAGTATTGCATGAATTTTGCATATCAGATTGATTTTCTAAGAATGTATTTACACCTGTCATTGATATATAACAAAACTCTAGAAACGTCTTCAAATTCAACTAGCATTAACTTTCATTGCGTCTGTAAAAATGATTATTCCGTATTGCAAATATAACATTGAAAACTAAGCAAGATTATTAAAAAATCAATAACGATTGTATTATCTTAAAAGTTAATTTATTTCTTGTTTATAAAAAATATAGAAACTGAATAAATTTGAATAGTTGTATAAGACAGATTCCAAAATTTTTAAAATTACTTATTTTAAAAGGAATAATTTTAATACACCATGTTATTTTTAGACATTAGAGGATACATAAAATAATAGAATTTTATTAATAGTATAGTGATTATGTTACTGTACTAATATCCATGTTGCTAATATGTTCGGCAAGGCTGCCCCCTTAGCCCCCTTCTTTTCTCTTTAGTACTAGAGCCTCTTCTAAAAAAATTGATGAGACGCGCGCAGTAAGAGGAATACCGCTACCCTTAGGCTCCAAACAGAGCAAAACTGTCGCATATGCCGATGACATTGTCGGAACCCTTAGGGATTCCGAATCGATTTACATCTTCTTCGGCATACTGCGAGAGTTCAGCGTGCTCAGTGGTCTTCACACCAACCCAGAAAAAACAAGAATCAAAATTTATGGGAAATTCGACCCTGCCAGTCTTCCGTATGGTCTGAAACCCACAACCGGCCCATTAACAATACTAGGAATTCCCTTCCTAGAGACCCCAGTGTTGCAAACACAACACTTAATAGAAATGTGTTGCGAAAAACTAAAACCCTTCAGTCCCAACTACCTATCATTCGAAGGTAGAGCAACAGATATCAAAACAGTCCTAAAACCGATGTTACTGCACACCATTAACCTCACAAACATAACAGACACACAAGACAACGCCATTCACAAACATATCACTAATTTTTTCTGGAACAACAGGAAACACGAGGTGCGCAGGGCATTTCTCCATCTTCCCCCCACACAAGGGGGATTCGCCCTGCCAATCCTCAAATACTGCCACCTAACCAACGCTGCTCAGACCATACGGAAAGCACTGGCATCAAATCACCCTTCCGGCAATCTGATGAAATACTTCTTAGGATTTTTCCTACCCTACTTCGGGATTACTGGCCACGCCGGACCATGTGCAGAGACGGTGCCTGAGTGGTACTACACTATATGTAAACTTTTTAAAAAATTGGCAACGGATGGAGTTCGAGTGCTTCAGCTCAGCCCAAACAAGCTGTACTGGAAAATTTTTGACAGCTTTGACTGGGAAAAACCCGATCTGGGCACAAACGAAGAGGTGCTGTTCACCAACATAAAAAACAGCTGGGGGCAACCATTTCACCGGGACTTAGCCTGGAGAATCGCCTACGGCAGACTCCCGGTGAAACTGGTAAAATCAGCTTACAATCCGAGACCATGCAACCCCTTCTGCGACGTCTGCGGTGCGATAGAAACCGTAGGGCACCTCTTCTTTCACTGCCCGCCAGCACAGCGTGTTTGGCACAGACTGGCTGAGGTGCTTGCGATCCCAGCGCTCACATTCCCCGAAATAGTCTTTCTACAGTTTCCTCCCCCAGTAACCAAAAACAAGAAACACCTGATTTTCCTAATAAATGTGATTAAGCACCACATTTGGAAAATCAGGAAAAAACACCTTCTTAACGAGGGGGATCGCATCTATCTCCGTGTTAAGAACTGTCTCTCAGCCTACCTCCACCGCTTCCTGGAGCAGGAAAGGTACTTATGGGGAGAAGAGCGGTTCCTGAGGAGATGGTGCGATCCACCAACCATCTGCCAGATCATACCGGGGGGAATCTGGTTGTGTCTGCACCTATAACACCTTCAAGTTGTAGGTGTTGACGCTATCTCGATCTTCCTTCCTGATCAGCGTTTAACCAACAGGTATGTCTAGTCCTTTCGCAGTTGAAAGTTTTTCTGTCCCCAGGTTGGGGTTGACCTGAACAAACCCGGACTGCGAAGGCCAACATCGAGGTGGTCCCAAGCCCTTTTCAAGGCGGGGTTTTCCGGGCCAGGTCATCTCCCTTCTTTTCCTGGTTATACTGTTCTGGGTTTGCTCGGCAAACTCATTCCTCTATAGAATTCTCTTCCACATAGTCTTTAGATTTATTTACACTTGTTAAATTTGCTTAGTCTCTCCTTTTTTTTCCTTTTCAGGATTTTTCCTTTGAAAAGTGAAAAATCAACGACCGTTTTAGAAGCACCCCTGGGGGGTCAACAGCTAAAACAGGTCAGCTGAGGCCTCTTTCATCTACTCTACTACTATGCACTCTATCTTTATTTCCTCTCCTACTATCTGCTGAATCTCAGCCTATCTTACTCCACAGGCATGATGAGATACGTTGAACTCACACATTATTATTATTATTATTAATTGGTCATTTGGTCTAGCTAGCTACTCACTGATGAAGCCTCAATAAAGGCTGAAACCGGTCTGGGTAGTGACCTCCCACCATGATGTAATAACAGCATACATTTCCTAGGAATTGTGTTTTATTTTACATTATGGAAAATTATGCAAGTATAGCGATCAGAACTTTTACCATCTTTGCTGTGAGTTGCCTGAGTTTGTACTATGTACTTGGACTACTTGCATTAGCTCATGCTAGTAGTCGTCGATACTTTTATAGTTTATTATACTATACTATATTGATACTTTTATAGTTTATTACACTATATTCGGCATGAAACTCCCTGATTCCAATCTTTGAGTTTCTTATTCGGTTTTAAAACAATGTGGGATTTAATATCTCCTTAATTTAAATAATGTTCATTTTATTTTATTTTATGTGAATCCACCAGAAGAAAAGGTTGGAAAAAATCTATAGTATATTAATACTATTGGATCGAACATCCTGTCTTTTAATCCGCTATTTTGTTGGAATGTTATTCTTATTTAAATTATCCGTTTTTTTGCTTATTTAATTGTAGGTTGATTACTGATCCAAATATAGAGAAATTTTATTATACTGCGCCACCCTATATTCAGATTAATCTAAATGAAATAGAGGAATCAACTTTCAACTACATTTGTATAATCTTCTTTTACAAGCAGAGGTTACTAATACCATATAAGGCTTTAAATAAATTTTATAAGTGGTGCAATAGGCTTCCGCAAGGTTCGAATAAATTTTATGAGTGGTGCAATGAAGAAAAATCAGGAAAACAACAAATTGAATTCAATAAAATAAACATTCAATATAGGTTTATAAAACATGTACATTTAAGCATAATTTTCTAAGCAAGATAATCTAATTGAACAATATTCAAAATATCTCTGAGACAATAGTAGCCACTCGGTTTGATTTAAAGATTAAAGTTAAAATTTACAGATCTTATTCTTGAACGCTTAAATACTATTATCACAACTTGTCTCTATTCAATGAGATAATCCAATTCTTCTATACATCTACTTAGTTCAAATACTCATAACAAACATAAAACATTAGGCATCAAACATTCAGCTGTCAATTCTATATTATTCTGAATAATTGAAAATGGTTCACACAGTTCAATGTTCCAGAAATTTACAGTAATTATTCTTAAAGTAGAATTCTCTAATTCACTCTTAGTCAACAAACACTTAATTTAATTATGAGGTAGTTATCATTCCAAGGGGGGAAACACTTTAAAGCTCCATACTTCAGCTATTTTTAGTAGAATGCCACAGTTAATGTTAAGATATATCAGACGGAGCTAACTTTCATTTCTTCACACTGAAATATAAAACAAATGGACTGCTCTTACCGGGTTGCACCTTTTACAGATTGGATTCAGTATAGGCATACTTAAAACTGTAGTTAACTATTACTTTGAAGTAACACTATTCAAAAGAAATCTTCGCTATAATAACTGAATTTATAGACACAGAGTTATACAAGTCCTGACGCACTCTTTTTAAGTAATCTACTAATTCCTTATTTTCTTCTATGCATTAAATTCAGCTTTGCACTATTCTTCCTCAAAACATTTGGAATTTGTCGTAATATTAGAATGCCATAGAAATATTCCGAATTGCCTATTAATTCTTGGCCCTTTCTTAATTGATTTATGGCATTTCCAAATCCCCTTACTGCCACCAGTTACTTCACTCCTTGCTGTCCTGAACGCTTCTTCCCTTTACTTTCGTTTTACAATAAAATATGCTTATTCTTTCTTGCCCAAAATCCTGTTCTAACCAGTTCAGCTTACATCCTACTGGCCTCTCTCCATATACATAGCCGTTCACGTTCTAAGCATGAGCTAACTAAAAACAATCAGTTCTCCGACCATAACCAATCAAATCACATCAGCAGAATTCCACACAATTACATTTACATTTTCTTTCAGAAATAACAAATAAAAAAATAATCCGTAGTTCACATAAAATACATTTAAATATGATAAATACAAATTCTTATAATATATATGCACAGCTTCTTATAATATTAACACAAGAATAAATAAAATAAATTGAATGACATTTTAACACAGTGTCCTTTCTTTAATAATACATATCCCAAAATTATATAATTAAACAATAATAAACAAACTCAAAGTTTGAATAATAATTTATAAGCAAGAGACTAACAACAAATGATATTTACAAGTCTTGCTTAAGTTATGGCAGATTATGTTAAATGTGAATGAAGTATTATAATTCCCAAATTTCTTCATTCACATTTAACAATACCATGAATGTGCTAATGATTTTCTTCTATTGTTTAGTATCCGTTCCGGAAATCTTGCTCTAGAGCAGGGGTCGCCAAAGTTATTTGCCCGTCGACCCCTTCAAGAGTTTCTTGACTTGTCATCGACCCCTATATTTTGCTATTACGTAATTATAATAGGAAAAGCAAAAAAAGATGCTTATGTGAGTTTTTAGATTGTTCATTTTATAGTTACAGTGTTTATTGTATGTATAATATAGTATATGTTATTATATTACTATTACTAGTAATATCACTGGTATTACTAGTGATATTAATAAACTACTGGTATTAATATCACTGATATTACTACCAGCGCTGCTCAACTCTTCAACATAGAGAAGTTTGGTTCGTGAATGAATAACGATTGAATTATAATATGTATGTTGAGGAATTTTAGAACATTAACGCTCACTTGTATGTCGATGCGCAGAAATGAGACTGGGATCGAATACTTGTGAGTATCAGTAAATAAGAACCACGCAAGTATTGCAATCTCGCTCCCACTGTGCCTACCGGCAGGAACCACCAACATCCGTTTATTGGTAAATACGTCATTTTTGCCTACTTGATTGGCCTCAGTAACTATTTTCATGACCTTACTCCATCTTACAGGTCTTCACGGACCTATAAGATGGAAGTACTGATCCCACGATTCACTCTTAATTGCGTTGTCATTACCTCCATGTCTTTTGTCATGGAGGTAATTCAAGTTAACCGAATTAAATATTACCCATACAATGATGTCTTATATTTTTCTGTCGACCCCTGAGTCCGAATCGACCCCTAACAATGTCATATCGACCCTTTTGGCAACCACTGCTCTAGAGATAGTAAAAAAAAAAAGAAACATTTTCAAAAATATTAAAAAACTGTTGTCATCATGTTTCTAACTTAATAATTGTTGTTGAATAACTGATATATCGTTATATTAGAAACAGTCCTCAGTCTTCTTATGATAACAATTCGTCAGCTTGTGCAGTGGGAGTAGCGGGAACTGCATAACTAAACATTATCTACAGTCGTTTGTATGTTTACCTATAGCCATTTGATGAAAGATTAAAAACAGTGAGTAATCATTTTTATAAACCATTAATGGAATCTACATGCCATTTAAAAATTATACACGCGACGGGGTGGTCTTTTTTGGCTTCCATGATTGTTCCATCGATTATCAATGTTATTAAAATTTCTAGACTGAAATCCAAGCACACAAATTTTATCCTAGATATCATACTTCCTTCCTTGCTGTTTTACGCTTACGTTTAGACTATGCAATGTAAGATTTCGAAAAATCTGTTTTTTTTATTCCATTATTAAGATGTTTATTGTTGGTTGAGAATTTAATGCGTTGATGAACTGTGAAAAAATGAGAGTTTTTTTCCGATTTTGAAATAATTAGATCAGAGGAATATTCCTCTGATCTACTCCTTATTCCTCTAGTATCCTTATGTCTGAAAATTGCGTTTCTAGATGGTTTGTTTATTTTGCGAGAAAAACTGAACGAGCTAAGGAAATACAAAAACCATGTCCTTCCAACAAACGGCGTCTTCGAAACTGACTGAGCTACGAAGACTCGTCTATATATATATATGGACAGAAAAAAATGGACAGAATTATATATATATATATATATATATATATAATGCTGTCCATTTTTTTTAAATCTTAAATCCTCAATAAATTCGTAAAACTTTAATTACTAAGAAAAATAGATTCATAATTCCAAGATACATTGAATAAGAATAAAGGAAGGATTGATATCAACACCATGCATTTCATTATAAGATTTAAAAGATAAATAAATGAAATTTCATCTAGCCCCAATGTAGCTGGGAATTTACTCCCATTTATTTAAAGGAAGCAATTATCTTTATCTTTATGAGTAAAATAATATTATTTATTACATGTTTAAACATATTTACACATTCCTTTATTCCATCACCTTCTACAAAGTTTACAATTTTATTAATCTTTGTATATGAAAAATTACTCAGAAAAACGAACAGCTATTAAAACTCAATTTATCGTGCATGTCATTCTGAACAGCTGTATAGTCGCCACTGTTCTAACATAACATTTGATAGCTTATGAATATTTCTCTTGCTGTGTGGAGGCTTCACAAGAATTATCCATTATAAAGTTCCAAAATATCTTATATATATTTTTTTTTTGAAGAACTGTTTTCCCAGTTACCATTGAAAAATAACACTTCATAAGTTTTAACTTTTTCTTTCTATATTGAAAATTTACAAACAGAATTATCTATTATAAGTTCAAAAGGCTATGTATTTTACTGTTTTTTAATAGCTGTTTTTCTGGTTACCGTGTTCTTTTCACTTGCGCATGCTCTAGCTTACTTTCCGTTTCCGTTTAAGTCATCAAGTGAGAGCAAGGACTATCATTATCTGTTTTCATGACGGCCACTTTATTAGAAAACGGTAAAATCAGGCAAATTGAGTAAAAAAGTTTTATTCCTTACTCTTATTTATTATGAATACACGAAAAACTTTAAATTCCAACACTTCTGTACTCGTAAACTTCTAATTAAGGGAATCTCTCACTGCATGCATTTCGTTTAATGTTCATATTATATGTATACGAGATATAAACAATGCAAAATGCTCGAATTGAGATTTTATCTAATAAAGAACCTGTAAATTATAATGAGAAAGTTTAAGTTATTAAAAGAAAAAAACCTTAGATTTTTTTTTCAGATTTAGATTCAGATTTACAGTACCGTAAATCTGAATTTATTTCACTAAAGAATGAAAAATTGCAGTTATGCAGTTACAACAACCCAGTCACTTCTAGTGATATTAACCAACTTTGTTTTCGTTTTAAACTTTCTGGTAGCAAACAGCGTAAGAATGAATACCGGGATAACATTACGCCTTTCCACGTACATTTTCAAACTGACTGCCATTAAATTATTTACGCCATGTTTCTCTGTATTGAGAAGACGGTGAGCATTTTCTATTATTCACTTATTATTACAAATACGAACTGCTTACATACGATATGGATTTCCAAAGATGTATTGGCATATTTAGAGCTATCATTGCTGCATAATAATATTTAGAATCGTCTTCAAATGCAATGGGTGGGGGGGGGGGGGGGTGGGGGGGGGGGGGGGTGGGGGGGGGGGGGGGTGGGGGGGGGGGGGGGTGGGGGGGGGGGGGGGTGGGGGGGGGGGGGGGTGGGGGGGGGGGGGGGTGGGGGGGGGGGGGGGTGGGGGGGGGGGGGGGTGGGGGGGGGGGGGGGTGGGGGGGGGGGGGGGTGGGGGGGGGGGGGGGTGGGGGGGGGGGGGGGTGGGGGGGGGGGGGGGTGGGGGGGGGGGGGGGTGGGGGGGGGGGGGGGTGGGGGGGGGGGGGGGTGGGGGGGGGGGGGGGTGGGGGGGGGGGGGGGTGGGGGGGGGGGGGGGTGGGGGGGGGGGGGGGTGGGGGGGGGGGGGGGTGGGGGGGGGGGGGGGTGGGGGGGGGGGGGGGTGGGGGGGGGGGGGGGTGGGGGGGGGGGGGGGTGGGGGGGGGGGGGGGTGGGGGGGGGGGGGGGTGGGGGGGGGGGGGGGTGGGGGGGGGGGGGGGTGGGGGGGGGGGGGGGCTGGTTCTTCCGGAGTCTGAGTATCTGTGGCTGGGTTGTTCTCTCTTGTTTCATCCTGAGATGTGGTGGGGAGAGGTTCTGAAGGTTGCTAGTCCTCAGATTCGACTTCCGCGATTTGATGGATCTCTACTTTACCTGGCCATTTTGTATGTAGGAGGTTTCCTACATGTCGGAAAATTGCAAGTAGCTGCTTAAAGTCTAGTTCATCGTAAGGAGTGCTCATGATGATTAAGACTAGTCTTTTACCTTTACCTTACCTTACCTACTTACCTAAAATTTCTGATCACCTGTCTCAATCTTTATCTTTACCTTACCTTACCTTCACTCTAACTTTCACTCTCTCAATCGCGTACATGTATAATGAACGAGTCAAGATAGATCTAATAAGATTGATCTGCCATTGTTATGAAAACGAACACAATTCATTTAATTTCAAATTATATACTAATTAACATGGTGGATTGACATTTTATTAATTATTACAGTCATATCATTCAAAGAATAAACTATGATCAATGGTTATAGAAATATATTATTGTTGCTTAAATATTTTATAGATAAATATCATCCATCAAATTTTTTTCCTTTAATACACACACACAAAAAAAAAATCAAAGATAAATCGACAAAAACTAAATAGAGTTCAGTGCCTTATAGCCATACGCATAATTAAAGGATACAGGACAATATCTTTCGAGGCAGCTTGCGTTATTGCAGCTGTAACACCAATCTGCCTGAAAATACAAGAAATATCTTTTATATATGAAGTCACTTCGGGAAGATATATCGAAAGTTACAACATCGATCCAAATTGCTATGAACGTCCTCTTCACTATAGTAAGTGGCCTCACTCAGCAAAGAAAGCAAATATTAAGGAGAAGGAAAGTTCTGAAAGTGATTAATTCCAAATATACACTGACGGAAACAAAACCGAAAGGAACGTCGATTGTTCGTTCACTGCATAAAACAGACAGTCCATAATACAAGAACGTGTTCTAGACTGCATCCTCTCTGTTCAAACAACCAAGCAGAATAACTTGCTATAGTTCAGTCACTCACATATCTCCAGGAATTAGAACTCGACACCTCTCAGCAAAAGACAGCAACAATCTACAGTGATAGTAGAAGCACTATAGACGGCATAAAAAACCAGAACGACCATATTGCATTGATAGAACAGACAAGAAATCTGGTTCGAAATCTCACTCTAGAGGGATGGGAAATCAATTTCTGCTGAGTGAAAACGCATACTGGAATAGCAGGAAACGAGAGAACGGATCAGTTGGCTAAAGAAGCAGCTAGAAAAAAGTTACCAGAAATTCTCGAAATCTGCAATAAAAACACTTGCAGAAGAGAAAAGCCTAGACATGTGGGAAGAAGAATGGAAAACATCAAAAAACGGATCAACAACAAAAGAATTCTTTCCTAGCATCAGAAACAGACTCCGGCTGAAAAGGAACGCCATTTCTTCAGGTTTAACCACGCTACTAACGGGACACGGAAAACTAAGACACTACTTTCACAGAGTCTATATCCTGGAATCACCATCGTGCATTTGCAGTCCACACCTTCAACAGACTGTTGACCACATACTTTACGACTGTCAGCTATTGGACTCCATCCTAATGCAACACGTCATCACTTCCGGAGACAAGTGGCCAGTGTCAAGACAGAGACTTATCGAAAAGTATTACATAGAATTAATTAAATTTGCTAATAAAATCAACTTCCAGTCCCTGTGATCTAACGTAAATACTGTTATTATGTGAATTATACTGTATAGTGTTAATATATGTATATATAAAAATATAAATGTAAATATGAAAATTGATACAAAAATATAAATAGAAATGATAATGAGTACTTGAAGCTACATGTAATATAAGCATTGTAATGCAATGGAGCATGTAGGAATAAATTACCTCGTGGTAGGGTTACTACTGGGAGGAAAACACACACACACACACACACACACACACACACACATACAGTCGGACTAATTGCTGACCTCTTTCACACAGACTCACAACCAATCATTTATTCACAGACTTTCCCTTTCTATGTTCTGTGAAAGAAAAAGTCCCAATACTGTCTATTGAAAAATATTTCAATAGACAGTATTCGGGAGATCTGGGCACCATCCTTACTTTACATTCTTCCAAAGCTAAAAACAGTAGCCAGTTGGTAAAGCAAGGGAATCAAAAATAAATAAACACATTTGAGTGATGTTTCGCTTCTTCTCATTTTACGAAATAAAATAAATTTGATTAAACATTATCGACTTTGAAATCTTTTAGAAATTCTTCTTAGAAATACGAAGTACTTCCCAAGGCTTTGTACCTCTAAGAACTATTAAGTTGCTTTAACTTTTTTTTTTATTTTAAAATTTCGAAATTCTACAAACTAACTTAGGGTATCGTACATTGCTAAGCACAGTTAATAAGAAAACGAAACTACTTTGAAATAAGATTTATTTAGGACTGATTAAACATTTTTAATTACTTACAATTCAAATATAGTTATGCGATACAGGTCATCCTGCGATATATTAAGTGTTATTTGTACAGAATGCGGAAATATGTTTATAAGTATAATATATTGATATTTTATAAACGTTAAAAAAAGTTGTTTATGAAATGAATTAATAACAAAGAACCACTCTCTTTCTCAACTATATACAGGGTGTTCGGGATAAATTTGACATATTTATAATTAATTATATTTTTCCGTAAGTTACATGTATTAACACACACTTCTCTTCATTTAAAAGTTTGGACCCTTCTTCATTCATATACAAGATGTCAGAAAGGATGAATAGCTGGAACCCACCTGAATCATGGAAGAGAATAACTTGTATCATGATGATTCGTGCCCGCCATCAAAATAAGGATATTACGACTGCTGCCCAATGCTCCCTGAATACAGTAAAAACAATCAGGCATGAACTAGAGACTTGCAATGGTGACTACGAGGATGTAGCAAGAAGAAAGATCCCTAGCAGACGATCTGATTGCGTTCGTACAGCAGAATTCCTCGCAAATCTGCAGGAACAGGTGTTGAAGAACCCTGGCATTGGAATTCGGGCTTTGTTCGTGGAGTTGCTAACTGTAGTCAATCCCTGGATAACAAGGGTAGCCAATGGTAGGCCGTATATATGGCAGCAGGATTCGGCCCCTTGCCACACCTCTGGGAAAAGTCAAAAATGGTTGTCTGAAAATTTCTACGACTTCACCAGTCCAAATGTTTGGCCTCCAAACTCCCCAGACCTTAACCCCATGGATTATTTTGTATGGGGCGCAGTTGAAAAAAAGACACCAATCGCACTTCCAGTAATACAAAAGCCCAGTTAATGGATAAAATTAAAACAGTTTTTGCGGCCCTTCCCAGGGAGACTGTAGCATCAGCTTGTTCGAGGTTCCGAAGCAGAATTGAAGCTGTGATCGATGCTAATGGTGGTTATTTTGAGTAAATCTTGTTGATAGTATTGTAATTAACTCTGCCTGTAATGTTTTTTTGTCAATTCATTAAATTTAATAGATACAAAGAAGATTTTCTTTTTCCTTACGAAACTGTCAAATTTATCCCGAACACCCTGTATATATATATATATTTTTTTTTTTTTTTTGCTAACATTCGTATATTAAAAGTAGAATATTCTTGGGGGAGACCTTCGTCCAGCAGCGGACAGAACCAAAAGGTTGAAGAAGATCTGATTCTGACAGCCTCTATTTGGCTTGAATCCAGCTTGTTCTTCACCAAACTTTTCTTCCACAATTCTTCTCAACCGTTTCTCAAGTATACTAGCATAAATCTTACCAGGAACACTCAGTAGGGAAATACCTCTGTAATTCTCACATAGTTTTATTTCCCTTTTATATATGGATACTATGAGAACTGTACTCCAATCATCGGGAATTCGTCCCTCTGTCCATGCCTTCCGAACTATGCAGCGCAGCAACTGTAAGACTTTTATGCCTACAAACTTCAGTATTTCTGGTCGAATATCATCTACTCCTGCTGCCTTTCCACATTTCAAGCCTTTGATGGCTTTTTCTACTTCAAGTATGGATATATATTCCTGACTGTTTGCCTGTTGAGTGTTTTTACCACTCTGTTATCACTGCTTGTTTCATTTAGCAATTTTTCGAAGTAATAACTCCATACTTGAAGGATATCTTTTTCTCCTGTTTTTATGTCACCTTTGTCATCTCTAATTCGTTTTACAGCATCTTTCCTCCATTTCTGAGCTTCTTCAACAACCTACAGAATATTTTGTCAGCTTTTTGATATTTATTTTCTATGTTCTTGCCAAAGTCCTCCCATGACTTTTGTTTAGCTAGTTTTACAAGGTGTTTAGTTTTCTTACATTTGTCTCTGTATTCTCTAAGAGCAAAAACTGACTTATTTGCTAGGAACTTTCGATATGCTTTCTTTTCCTTCACTGCCTCTTTTAATTCTTGTGTCCAGCATTGAGTTCTGATCTTTCTATTCTTGAAGACAACCTCACCATATGCTTCTCTGGCTGAGTCAATCAGGGTTTTCTTCAAGGTTTGCCACTGAATCTCCAAGGTTTGGTTCCTATTCTCAAACTCTTTCATTTTTTCTTCAATAATCTTTGTGTATTTTAGTCTACAGCTCACATCTGAGAGCTTCTCAACTTTTATTCGGTTTAAAACCTTCTTACATGTTATTCTTTTCAATACAAAATTCAATTTTATCCTGCTCAAGACTAAATAGTAATCACTTCCAATTTCAAATCCTCAGTACACTCTGGTGTCCTGCACCAGGAAGAAAACATCACTATCAACACTAACATAGTCAATGAGACTTTTCTTATTCCTTGCCTCTTCTCTTCATGTGAATTTGTGCCCATTTTTATGTTGGAACATGGTGTTAGTAATAACCAGTCCATGTCCTGAGCAGAAATCCAACAGATATTTGCCATTATTATTAGCTTTGCTCTTTTCTCCAAATTTTCCCAAAATATTTTTGTATGTCTCACAATAATTTCCTACTCTGCTATTTAGATCCCCAACAAGGACCAACTTTTCCTTTTTCATTGTGTCAGTAGCTTTCTCTAGAGCCTCGTAAAAGTCTTCCACTTCTACCTTAGTAGAGCCTTCTGTAGGACCATAGTCACAAATAAGTCTCATTGTCCAGTTCCCCATTCTCATATTTGCCCACATCATTCTACTTGAGACTGCCTGCCATTCAAGAAGATTAGCCTCGTATTTTGTGTTGAATACTATGGATACTCCTTCTTTTCCTTGATTTTCACTTCCTGAATATAATATTTTGTATTTATTGCTCAGAAAGATCTCAACAGGTTTTGTCTTTTTTGTTTCAGTCAACCCTATTATGTCGATCTGGTACTTATCTAATTATACTTATCTCCATTTCTTTGCCATTCAGGTTTCTTATGTTGATAGTACCGATCTTTAACTCTGGTGATGTTGAGTTGGGGTGTGTTTTCGGATTTGTTCCCGTAGCTAACTTTTCGCTGTTCGCCCTGGTTCCCTGGCGAAAACAACGGGGTCCTTGTTTAACCGGGCGACCCCCTTCCCAGCCGGCATGAAATTTTGTCATGTTGTACCATTATCTCGTATTTTGGTTTAAGCCAATAAGAATACAATTTGATCGGCTAAATCCCAAATTGCCAGCCCACCCTCGTTCGTTCAGTGTCCAGATAGATACCCAACAGGGTGCACCACGAGAAGGTGAAGATTGGACATTAGGTCAGAAGCCCTGGTCGGTTCTCCACATTCCTTTAAAGGCTATGTGAAAGTCTCCTCTCAGTTATACAGCTTTGACCCTTAAGCAGCGGAACATTGTTTTCAGTGCGAATTGAGAAAATTAAACATTAAGTTACCTGTCGGTACTCATTAAAAATCGCTTTAAATTAACTACTATAATATGTTCATATTCATTGACAAAAACGCCACAATAATATAAGTTTTTAAACTTTACACTTTTGTATTACTAAAAACATATTAGTAATTTCTAACAAGATTTCTACTGATACTACTGCTACTAATTTTTAATAACACACAGTTTATTATGATCTTTATTAACAAGTAATACATAATGCTATATGCATTTATTTTATCTTTCACAATGATAATTAAAATAAAAAAAATTGGCAGCACAATGAACAATAAAACTTTACGGTTTTACAATTTCACAATCCCATACTACCCATGTGTACAGTTCGGTACATCACTTTACTTTCACTTCTCATTCTCTCTCAGAGGATGATATATATTTTATAATATTTAGGCAATAGTGCTACAATTTCTTACGTTACACTTTTCACTCTTAATATCTTTATAATTGCATGTGAATTGATGTTACAGAATAATAACGATCACAGTAATCGTTTGTAAATTTAGTTTACAGTTAAATAAGGTAGTTGATACGATTTGATATGAAAATCATAAAATGCAGTATGATATGATTACATACTGCATTTTACGTTTTATTATATATATTTATTTTCCTTTTTTTTATTTGACAGAGTTTTCTTTTATCTTTATCATATGGCTATTTGCATTTGGACTATTCACATATTATATTTTCGGTTTAGTGCAGAATGTTATGTAATAATAATAATAATAACAATAACAACAACAGTAACATGTTGGTTCTGTTTGAGAGATGGTTCCTAAACCATCTCTCAGACAGAAATATTGAATGTAGTTTGGTCAGCAGTATATCATGTTCAAGTGTATCAAAAGCTTTAGTTCAGTCAATAAGTACTGTATAAGGACAGCAAACTTGTTTTTATCGAGAGCTATGTTTATGGCGTTGGCAATATCTTCTAATAAGGTGATAGTGCTTTTTGATTTCTGGAAGCCGTATTGGTTTCGTGATATAATATTCGTCTGTAGTTCTGAAATTGATAGAAAACTAATAGCTATATTAAAAGATGTGTATAAGAATGCAGTTGCAGCAGTTAGAATAGGTAATGATTTGGAGAAATGGTTTAGAACAAGCAGAGGTACTAGACAGGGAGGATCCAATATCACCAAGCATTTTCATCGCTCATTTAGAATGAAATGAAAACCGCGCGGTTAGCCTAGTGGCCTTGCGCTTTGCAACCATATGCCTGGGGAAGGAGTGTCCCACGTTCGATTCCCGTTGTAGACGTGAAGAATTTGAGGATCTTCTTCAGTCATAGCCAAGTTAGCCGGTCTTGTGCGCGGTCAATAGGGTTTTTTCCGCCAGTTTATCTGGCGTTTTTCATCCCGCAAGCAGGCAAACCGGCCCCGTGAACATACGCCTCTACAGTCAAAAAAAAAAAATATCCCCCCCCCCCCCAGCGGCAGACCAGGCGACGGGTCGGTTGGGAGTAGTACTAACAAGAAGTCGCATATAAGTTAACGCGCACTGCATAGGAAGCGGGAATAACGCGTAGGAGAAGAAGAAGAGTTAGAATGAAATGAAAGAAAATGCAAAAGGAATCTCAGTACACGGGATGACTCTGAGATTTGCAGATAACATTGTTATTATTGAAGAAGACGAAAGAGAATTAATATCCTGTCCCTTCTTCCAAACGTCACCGATGTTCTATGCCTTTTGGGATGTGTGTGTGTGTGTGTGGAGTCTCTCATGTTGATGTCTAGAGGAGGGGGGAGAAGACACACGCCTGCAAAAAAAATTCACTAAATGTAATTAGTTATTAAATTATTAGGCCAATATTTCGCTTTGTTCAGTTAGGAATCTTCATAGCCACGACGATGCATGCTAATCACTTGCAGGCAGGCTGGACCGAGTTGAAAAACCAGGATCCTACAGTCCGACACCCTATATGGGCACGGAATTTACTTAGATTTGAAGGATGTTGTAGTGCTGTGAAAGTTTAAGTCCTTCTTTCACTCACAACTTAAAATTGCAACACGTGATTTTTTGTAATGCCAATTTCACTATAAAATTAGCATTCTCAAATTTTTACTGGTTGGGAGATTTTCACAAAGTATATTTCACGTTTGAAATTTGTTACTTCATATTGGTATTTAAATAAATCCTGTTTTGTCTTGCACAAATCGCTTGCCCAAATCGCTTACTGGACAGTTTCTTTGGTATTTGATTAGCCCAGCTAATACCTCCTTTTATTTCTGTGGCCGGCATTAATTTTTTTTAGAGAATGGCAAATATCTGATCGATTTCATGCTAATCACTATATATTTTCGATATATAAAAAGATGTTAGTTGCCATTTCTGATATGAACTATGTTTTAAAAAGAAATTCCAGCTAATAATTGTCTTTGCCTTATTAACAGGATGACATTTAAATAATATTACTTCTTACTATGATATTTCTTTTGAAGATTTCTTCCGAATGCAGTTGTTTTTCTAGTGATTACAGCTTCAGTTGTATTATCGAAAACTGCCTAATATGTTAAATTATCCAATACAATTACCTTGGAATGAAAGAACAAGTGGGGGGATAAATAAAAAATAAATTAATTAATTATCTTACATTGGCGTTCAACTATTTTTGTGGGGGGGGGGAATCACCTACTCAAAATACAGATATTCCACACGATAGTTTATTTCCAAACTGTTCACAAGAGAATTGGAAATATATTTCACTTTTATTGTACTGTATTTTACTTTGCATCTGCCTATAAATTCGTTTTTCGTGTAAAGCAGTAGTAAAAGGATAGATAATCCAAAATTCCATATAATATCAACACTGGCAGTAAATGTATTTTTAAATATGCTGCTTATTTAACTTCATGAGACAAGATCTTTTCACAAATTTTATTCACCAAATTGATGATTTATTTTATTTTTATTTTTTCATAACAAAGCGGACACGATTACGTTCTCGGTATTTTCTCCAGCTGAACATTGAAAAATAATTATAAAAAAGATAGCATTAATACTGATGTTTGCTGTGGTTACCCAAAGTAACTGTGTAACCATCGTTTCTATGTGTGTCCAAATAATTTGTTTGATAAGTGCTTATTTCAGTTCGGAATGAGCGATTCCGGGAAATGAAGGAGTTGAAATGTACCTCAAAATATTGCAGCTAACCTCATCTATTGTTATTTAAATGTCCTAATATATGAAAAGAGTTGTTTTGTTTCCGTAGATGGAAACTTAAAGTATTGTTTTTAACTAGAATTATGAGTTAACAATAAAGTAAACTTAATTCAGAACACCGATCCACCAACCTCTAGAAACTCCAATACATAAGATTCAAACAATTTCTAAATAATTGTTTCTATTAGCTTCAGTGAATTTCTTGGAAAACAAAATAAAAAAAACTGTAATTAATATGTATAAAAGGATCAGAAATGTAAGAAGTATATTTTGTATATATACTCTTAGTCCTTTTAATATCTGTATTAAAAATTACAACTCTCGTTGAGCATTAGCACTGGTTATAAGATGCAAAAGAAAGTTAATCCTGTTACGTATTCGGCTGAGTGTGAAAGATTATCACACTACCTAATGAAAATAACCGATGAATTGCACTTTCTATCCGTGTTACTTCAACTCTCTTTTATTCTTGGCATCCATTTCGGGAGATGTTATGCTACATCCACTAAAAATGAAAGCGAAAAGATGACATTACTGATTATAGCCAGTTGAAATATTATATAGCTAGTACTATTATTTACTCATTACTGAACTCACAAAGATTATTACTCTATTACTCACTCTATCACTCTGTTATTCACATTACGGAATTCATTCAACCTAAGAAATGAACGTTTTATAATTCTCTGTACTACTGTACCTTCTAGATGGCGTAAAATGATCTTACCCTTCTTTGCGGGAGCAAACCAAAAACCTATCAACTCTCTCTCTCTCTCTCTCTCTCTCTCTCTCTCACACACACACACACACACACACACACATACACACACACTTATAACATTAATATTTAATGGAACGTGACTTATTATCATGTCTAATCTATGAAATAATCATGCAAATTAGATTAATACAATGTTTCATTTCTTCATATGTAAAAAGAGAAAGAAGGCAGACCTCACACGAAACATGGGGAAATAACATCTTAGAACACAGATCAAATAGATTTGAACAGATGATCTTCCAGGTGTTTCCACTGGGCGATTTCAAAAGATGCTTACACAGGAAGCGCTACCTTCATAAAAAAGGACCCTACTTTTAAGAAATTATACGAAATTGTTCATGGTTGTAGTTGTTTTTAAATGACTGTAAAAACCATTCCTGGCACAAAAGAAAAGCTGCGAAAACAGCATCCAGTGGAGGCAAAAAATAATACTGCTAGTGGGGTTTCCCAATGCAGTTGTTTTTGGCTGTTATATTGCATGTATAGACTTCTGGATTGAAAGTTATTGTCAAAAAAAAAAAAAACGGAAAAAAAAGAAAGAAATGCGTTGAATAAAAGCTGTGCAAGGCCTTGATCAGCGAATTAAACTGAAAAATAAACATTATTATTATTATCATTATTATTATTATTGTAAAAGTGAATATAGTGTATATATATAATTTATTTGAAGGAAAATAAATATTTTAAAAAATAGAGGTTTATTATTACTTAACTAGGATTATCTTTTTCAAATATTAAGCCAGAAACACAGACCTCCGTAGCTCACTCAGTATAGACGAAGCCCTTTGGTCGGAAAGACCTTGGTTCGATTGCCGTCGATGACTTGAGGAACCTTTATCTGGTCTCTTTCTCTTTCGCAGATGTGATAAAATCCTCATAAGCAGGTAGAGGATTTTATCACCCGGAAACTCGTGTTTTTTGTCCCTCAGAACAGTCAAACCGGCCACTTGAACACACGCATCTACAGACACAAGACATTCCTGGAATAAGGATTGACCGACCTATTCCGTGGCATTTCCGGTTTCGAATCGCAACAGGCCACAAGGTCTAATACATAAAAGGAAGAAAAGAAGAAGAAACCAGAAACACTTACAGAAACAGAGGATAGGAATATAATAAGATGATATCATCCTTTTACAAATGATAATTTTTGCAGTTTATGTAATTAACAAAGGTTGCAATAATTATTGAAATTTGAAAATTTTTACAAAGTTTTCTAAACCAGAATAGGACTAGGACTGTTGTAAAAAAAAGAAAAAAAGTAAGAAAAAGAGAATATAAACTGCCCCTTTTTCTTTGAAATCATTCACTTTGTCCATAGAGAGCAATTTGTTTTAATAATTTTCCCGTTGTTCTTAGTTTTGCCGTAAACTTTTGAGCATCCAATAAGAGCAGATCATGAAGTCACTTTTTTACGTGGTCGATTTGTTGCTGTTTCCCCAGTTTATACCAAGGGGACCGTAGGTTAATCGATGCAAAGTTGTTGTTATCTCTGAAGAACCAGTGACTTCGAATCAGTTACAATTCTATAAATCGGTAATCTCATTCCCTCAGGAAATCAAGATAATATTATCTTGCTTATGGAATTAAATAAGAACTCCTTTTTGTAGATGTTAATTGTAAGTTCAGAAAAATGGAATAAATATTATTATTGAATAAATGAAGTAACATATGTATAAATATAAAAAGAAATAATAAAAGCTTAATAGTTTTCTAATTTCTTCTAGCCATGCAAAAAACACTTTGTGTGTTTTGCATGTATAGGACAGATTAGAAAGAAAACGGAAAGATTGAATTTGGATTTTAAAAAAAAATAAAAAAGAAAGATTGAATCCAAAATCACCAGAATAATGCTTCAGATAATTTCAGAAGGATCCACATTGAATTCTTTCTGTTGTGCGATGGTGAAGCGGAGCTTCCCAAAAACGCGGTTATTTCTTTGTTTCTATAATATGGATGGGAGATGCATAAAAGAAACAGAGCGGGTGCTAATTAGTTTTGCCTATGATCTACTTCAGATATTTTCTTAGATGATTTACAACTGTGGGGAGTGCGGACTATTTTATCTTTACTAAATATTCATACAGAAATTTAAACGGGAAAACTATGAACGTTTTAACCACTTGCATAACAATGCAAGCTATGCATATCTCTAAACGAACTAAGGAAAAGGAAGTCCTCCTTCAGGATCTTGTTTTATAGCAGTTAACCAGTAACTCTTGGCAAAATGGAAAGTTGGCAAAATTGTTCCGCTTCATAAAGGAGGTGATAAAGCTAAGGCTTCGAATTATAGGCCAATCTGCTTGTCTGAAGTTGTTGTCAAAGCGTTGGTGAAACTAGTGAGGACACGTATTCAAAACCGGGTAGACAGTAACAGAATTTTCTTTAATGAACAGCTTGGGTTTGCTAAAAGAAGATCGTGTTTCAGCAGTATGCTTACTTATTATAAAAAGGTGACGAATATGTAATAAAGTAAGGTGATAAAAAGGTGTATATGCAAAGGAGTTGCATATACGTTAGTATATTTTCTGAAAAGGCTTTTGATTGTTTATCACATGACAAACTAGAAGTTAAATTGGATTATAGTAGATAAAATTGATTAGTGTGTTGGACTGGAGATTAGATGTCTGATAGGAATCAACAGGCTACGTATGAAGGAGTGATATCTCAGAGGAGGAAAGTCACTAGTGGCGTACTCCGGGGATACGTTTGGAGCCATTCTTTAATTTGTATATAAATGAAAACGGCTGAAATGATGATATGCTGTTGTTTACACATGATGCAAAGTTGGGGAGAGGTATGAAAAGTAGATCAGTTGTTGTAGCTTCGCAAGATGACCTCAAAAGACTTTCTAAATGGGCGAGTGTGTGGGGAACATTTTGGAGGATATTTTGGAGGAACTGGCGGAGATGAAGGATTTCAGGGTTGCGATGGATAGAGACTTGAAATTTCGTAGACATTTCTCCTTATTCCAGCGATGCTTCAGCGCTATTATCCAGTCCCTGTAGTGGTTCTCAGTAAGATTTGCAAAATAACCCTCTATAGCTGCAATCACCTCTTGATTCGAACAAAAACGCTGACCAGCCAGGATGAGTTTCAGTTTTGGGAAGAGACAGAAGCCACAGGGAGTCAAATCTAGGGAATAGGGTGGATGTTCCAACAATTCATAATGCAGATTCCTTAATTTTCCCATTGCCAAAATACCTATGTGGACAGGTGCATTGTCCTAATGAAAGATGATTTTTTTCTTTTGCAAACCGTGTCTTTACCCACGAACCCACGAATTTTTTCGTCTAGTCTGGTTAAAAGATCGGAATAATATTACTCGGTTATTGTTTTACCCTTTTCAAGATAATTAATAAACAAAATGCCTTTAGCATCCTAATGCCCTGATGCCATGACTTTGTCTTCTTTGGTGCTGAAGAACTGGCTTCTGTCCATTGTTTTGACTGTTGTTTGGATTCTGATGTATAACGGTGAATCCAAGTTTCATCCATAGTAATACCTCTACGCACAAAATCAGTTTTATTCTTCTTAAAACGCTCCAAGCACTGTTCAGAGATTTTCATGCGAGTGCGTTTTTGATCTGCTGTGAGCAAGCGCTGCACATTCTTGCGCGAATCTTTTTCATTTGCAATTATTCATGCTAAATATATCCTACACGTTCTTTTGAAATGCTTATAGTCTCAGCAATTTCACGCACTTTGACTCTCCGGTCATCCAATACCATATCGTGCACTTGATCATTGATTCTGGTGTTGTTACACTTTTTGGACGTCCTTCACGTGGGTCAACTTCAAGGCTGGTACAACCATGTTTAAATTCGGCAGCCCATTTCCTAATTGTCGAAAACGAAGGAGAAGAGTGCCCATAAACTTTTATGAACTTCGAATGAATTTCTTTTGGCGTTGAACCTTCTTTTACAAAGAATTTTATAACCGCACGATACTCAATTTTATCCATTTCAAGGGATACAGACAACACTTTTGCTTCAGACAGCTGTATAAGACAAACTACTTGATAGCATGCCTTGAAATTTCACATGGATGCTTATGACAGATATTCCAACTTAGAAAAAGAAATCTTGCCGGTAGTGTTTCGATCTGTGGTCGAGGCTGAGAAGCTTTCATACCACCGATGAATATTTATTATATTTATATATTAATATTAAATGCAATTAAGGATTGGTTGGTAGTAATGATGTTTAGCATACCCACAGTCCTAAGACAACATACCTTAGTTTCACAATGTGTAGTAGATGAAGCTCTTTAAAAAAATTCTGAATTGTTCTAAACTATTATAATAGTTTAAAACGATTATTTTACACAGTTTATATTAGTTTAAATAATTTACACTTTACTCAAGTGTAAACAACCAATGTTTGCACGTGGATTAACTTCACGACTGGGATACTTGTATATAGAGGCTAATAACTTCGTGTTAATTGCCTTTGTAACCCATAATACAAAGTGCATACCATTTCAGACGTGTAGAATGATATGCATTATTGGAAGCGCTACTAACCAAACCTGTGCTTGACCTTTATTGATGTCTCATCAAACTGATCTGAATAATGATCACTTCCATAATGTCTAGTATTACACATGTCAGAAAGAATGTGTGCTTGCATTGTAGAAAACTAAGTCAGTTAAAGCGGACACGTGAAAACATTGATAAAGGACTAAACAGTAATATTATTTATTCGCAAGTTTATTGTATATGCGTGTAAGTATTATTACAATATACTAAATATATTAATGATAATGACTATTACTAATATATATATATATGTAGAAAGTTTTTTACCTTGGGTGTAATATATGTTAAAGATGCCAAGCTATTTTAAACCTGGTTTTACTCCATTTCCCAAGTAAGCAAACAGACAAATAAGTCAAGTTTGCGCCTTCACGTAATGTAAGTCTAAGTGACCCATCAAGTAGTACAAGTCAATGCAACTCGTGGTAAAGTTGAAATAAGCTCTGATCGCTATTTTTAATATTTACCCTTAATGCAAAACCCATCTCCTTGGATGTATGATGCTATACATTAAAGGCAAGGAGCCACTACCCAGACCGGTTTCGACCTTTATTGAGGTCTCATTAGTGAGAGCCAGGCAAGAAATACTAAGGTTAATATAGTTATACTAAGGTTAATATAGTTAAGAAATACTAAGTAATACAGAGCTTATAAGTATTTTACCAAAACAAATTACCGAAAGGTGCTTTGACTTTATTAAATAAAAATCTCACGATGAGAGATAGATGCAGAAAGTTTTTTACCTTGGGTATAATATATGTTAAAGATACCAAGCTATTTTAAACCTAGTTTTTACTCCATTTCCCAAGTAAGGTATCTTGGTATCTTTAACATATATTATACCCAAGGTATAATATATGTTTATATTATACTTATATATAACTTTCTACATCTATCTCTCATCCTGAGATTTTTATTTAATAAGGTCAAAGTACCTTTTGGTAACTTATTTTGGTAAAATACGTATAAGCTCTGTATTACTTAACCTTAGTATTTCTAGCCTTGGCTCCCACTAATGAGACCTCAATAAAGGTCGAAACCGGTCTGGGTAGTGGCTCCTTGTCTCTAATGCATAACATCATACATCTCCTCAAGGAGATAGGCTTTGCATTAAGGGTAAATATTAAGAATAGTGATCAGAGCTTATTCCAACTTTACCACGAGTTGCCTTGACTTATACTATTTTACGGAACTTATTTAAATTTCCAAAAGCCATCACTGTTATTTTGCCGATATTTAAATTAAACCCGGCTTTGTTACTTTCTGTCTTGACCAATAGAATCAACTGCTCCAGTTGTTCCTTAGTTTCTGCTGTTAGTGTTGTACTATCTGCATATCCTAAATTATTTATTCTTCTGTTGCCAATCTTAATTCCAGCTGGAAAGTTGTCTAAATCATAATATATTCATTATAAATATTAAAAAGGTATGGCGGCAGTGTACAACTCCGTCGCATCCCTTTTTCCACTTGAACATTGTCTGTTTCTCCAAAACTGTTTTTAATGAAACTTGGTTCCAAAAAAAAAAAAAAAGAAAGAAAAAACTTTCAACGTCGTTTTTTTCTCATCCACAGATTTTTAATTAATAAGGTCTAGAACCTTTTGGCTTTTTGGCTACTTGTATATGGGAGATCTTCTGCTTTGATAACATTGGTATCTCTCCCAGGTCTGGTTCCCACTGATGAGACGTCAATAAAGGTCGAAACCGGTCTGGATAGTGGCCCTTCCGATTATGCATAGCATTTTATACGTCCGAAAGGTTGTGTGCTTTGCATTATGGGATTCATACTAAAGCAAGTGATGTGAAGTCATTAGATTCTATGTACAAGTAACTCAGACGTGAATATATTTCACGCACAATACATTGTTCTTCCTTGGGTAAGGAATTAAAACCAAATATATAATTTCTTGGTATCTTTAATATATAGTAGAACCAAGGTAAAAAAAAAAACTTTCAACATGTATATATATATATATATATACACACACACACACATAAATTAATAAAAAGAACAATTTCCATCATATCTGATTCTGAGAGCAATAACATTTTCTGTATAAAACGAAAGTATCTCAACAACATACAGCTAAAAGGTTTAAGTATCAGGAATGCCTCCCTTCCCTACTTCTACAGTATGAATTAAAACATAAGCGTAGCAAAAGGAAATTATGATTAATTAAGGTTATGATTCAAATATATACGTGTTTTCAAGTAGAGATTCAGAAAAGCACATCACTTATTCTATTTGGAAAAATATTTATTTTTCGTACAATAGATTTTTGAAAAGAAGAAAATAACGAGCAAGTTTAATATGGGTGTATACCCAAACCTGTTTGGTTTTCTTTTTTTTTTGGCTCAAACTATGCAATTTTTGTGCACGTTTGCTTTGCTAGACCTGGTCAGAGAGTTTCTGATCTTTCGAAAACTGATGGAAAACATGACTCCTGAGTGCTCGGGGTTGGGTGGGGGAGTTATTCCCTAGACCAGGCATGTCAAACACGCGGCCCACCGACAAGTAACATGCTGCCCCCAAACTCTGTAACCAATATGGTAATTTAACTTTTGACAACACTGAATTAAATAAACATATTAAAAAAAATTATTTCAGATCATTTCAGTGCTTAATTGCATGAGCATGGAAATGATCTGAAGCTACAAGGAAACATCTAGTAGTTACCATTATTTGACAATATTAACATTTTCAACAGAAATTATTACTTTGGCAACAACAAATTCAAAAAGAAAATTTATCCCATTTTGAATGTTGTCAATCATTATTACAAAAATAACCGAAATTGAAATTTTCAGTGTATGACAATCAAATTAATTTATTAGAAAATGAATTCGAAAAAAGATTTCTAGATTTTAAGAAATATAGAAATACTTAATATTTATGAAATCTTAATATTTCATAAATATTAAGATTTATCAAAAAACATAAATCAATTCCTCTATCGATTGATGTTGAAACTGTTGATGACAATCTACAGTTGGAATTAATCGAAATTCAGTGTGATTCTGTATCGAAACAAAATTATATGGAACGTTGGAATTCCAAAGTTCTATAATTATTTATCGATACTGCAATGTGTTATGTGCAATTAGGCGTATTTTATTTATGTTCGGTAGCACATATTTATGCGAATAACTATTTTCGTATAAATATGTGCTATGAAACAGTTGATATCAAACAGTTCTCTTCTTTCGCAATTGCATTGAATCCCTTATATATATATAAGGGATTCAATATATATATATATATATATATATTATATATATATATATATATATATATATATATATATTCATCAAAGCTTGATTTGCTTCCTCAGTCTTAAGAAAAGGCTGGTTATATTCCACTAATTCGGCCCCTACCCAAGGGCCTATAAGTTATGGAAATACTTTATGAAAATGAAAGCTGTGAGGCTTTCATTTTCAGAAAGATGTTTTTTCAATGTTTTAGGGATGGCCCCTAAAGCACCTATTATTATGGGAACAACTTTCGTTTTCTTTTGCCAGATTCGTTCAACTTCGATTTGCAAATCGCGATATTTTGTAATTTTTTCATTTTCTTTGTTGTCAATCCGACTATCTCCTGGTACTGATATTTCGATAAACGTAACACCCTTGTTTTCACTTTTTTCAACCACTGTGATATCGGGTGTGTTACATTACAAGCTTTTGTCAGTCTGGATTTTGAAATCCCGGAGTATTTTAGCTTTTTCATTCTCAACCACTTTCTGGTGAACTTTATGCTTCCAGTAGTCTTTAGATACTTCAAACCCATACTTTTCACATAAATGCCAGTGGATTATCTTAGCTACGTTATCATGCCTTTTACGGTACTCAATTTGTGCGATTTTGCTGCATCCACTTATAATGTGGTCTACCGTTTCTTCCTTTTCTTTGTACAATCCACATTTACTGTCTTCTTGAATTTTTTGTATTTTTGCTTTCATAACGTTGGCTTTAATGACCTGTTCTTCTGCTGCAAAAATTACCGATTCTGTTTCTTTCTTTAGTGCTCCATTTTTCAACCATTGCCAGGTCAAGTTGCTGTCAGAGCTGTCTTCTATGCTGTGGAGGTATTTTCCGTGCAATGTCTTATTTTTCCATCTTTCGGTTCTCACTTTTACTTGGTTGGTTTTGTATTCCAATTTTGTCTCCATGGGTTTAAATAAACCCTCTTTCCTTACCTCAATTAGAAATTTTTCCGTTGTTTGCTGCAGATAATCATTTAAATTTCGTTTTTCTTCTTCAATAACTTGCTTCACTTGTAATAATCCTCTACCTCCTTTTTTGCGTGATAGAGCCTATCAATGTCACTGCGAGGATTGAGGGCATGGTGCATTGTCATTAATTTTCGAGTTTTTCGATCTAAATCTTCCATCTCTAGCTGGGACCATTCAACAATGCCTGCTGAATATCTCAGAACACGTATGGCCCAGGTATTAATTGCTTTTATCAAATTTCCAGCATTAAGCATTGATTTAAGGAGTTTTCTTAATCGTCTTATGTATTCTGCTCTAGTTCTTTCTTTGATCTTATTGTGCAGAATTTCTGGTGCTTCTAAAATTCCCAAATATTTGTAGCTGTCTTCGAATTTTATTGCTTTGATTATTTCACTATTGAGCAGCTCGATTTTGTTCATATCTTCAAGCGTTCCTCTTGTTATTCCAGCAATTGCACATTTGTCTAAGCCAAAATCCATTGATATATCTTGACTGAATATGTGCACAGTGTTTAGCAACGATCTGAGTTCATTCTCTGATTTTGCATACAACTTCAGATCGTCCATGTATAAAAGGTGAAATATCTTTGCACTCTTTTGCGCAGTTTGATAACCATGAGCAGTTTTATTTAAAATTCTAGTTAAGGGGATCAATGACAATATAAACAATAGAGGAGATAATGAGTCTCCTTGAAAGATGCCCCTTTTTATGTTTACCTCTCCAATTTCTTCTCTATTTATAACCAACGTTGTTTACCAGTTTTTCATGCTAGATTGCAAAAATTGCACGTTTTCGCTAATACCAAATAGTTCTGTGCATTTTAAAACCCAACTATGAGGCACCGAATCAAACGCTTTTTTATAATCTATCCAAGCCATATGAAGGTTGGTTTTTCTACGTTTGCAATTTTTAAGAATCATTTTATCAATCAGCAATTGGTCTTTTGTGCCTCTTGAATTTTTGCTGTTACCTTTTTGTTCAATTGGGAAAAGAGAATTTGCTTTAAGATAGCTGTATATTTTATCAGCTAGTATGCCTGTGAGTAGCTTAAAAGTTGTTGGCAGGCAGGTTATTGGTCGGAAGTTTTCTGGGTTTGGACCTTTTTCTTTATCCTTTATGATCAAAAACGTTTTCCCTGGTGTGAGCCACTCTTCTTTGTATATATATATATATATATCTAATGAGAGGATATATATATATATATATATATATATATATATATATATATATATATATATATATATATATATATATATATATATATATATATATATATATATATATATATATATATATATATATATATATATATATATATATATATATATCTTCTCATTTTACAAGGCTTGCACCAGACGAATCGTCAAAACTTTCAGAATACACGTTTTCAAACTTTATACACCAGTAACAGTAAATGCGACACATTTATTAAAAAGAAATATAATATAATAAAATCTTGTAACTTATGGATCTGAGAGCTGGGTCAGAAGTAAAACACTTGACCAAAGACTTGAGACCGCAAATATGAGAATCCTGAGAAAGATTAGGGGCATAAACAGATGTTATCAATGGCAATATCATATTAAAAATGGATATTAGTAATGATGTAACTTTTTCATGTAGTATCATGTCATGTCCTTGTACACCCCTTGAGGGTACATGGCAGGAATATATATCTTCTTCTTCTTCTCTTCCGTCTAAGACGGGTTGAGTCTTCTCTTGAGCAGGATCTTCCAGTCTTCTCTATTCCTTTCTGTTCGAAAAAGTTCCTTATATGTTCTGCATCCCGAGATGTTCTTTATTAATTTCAGCCAGGTAATTCTTGGTCTTCCGGGTCTTCTTTTTTCAGTTGGAAAAGTATTGATTAGGACGTTAGAAAGTCTGTCTGCGTCCATGCGTACAGTGTGTCCAAACCATCTCAGTTGTTGTTTTCTAATTTTTTCTATTATTGTCTTTTTATACAATAGTTCTTTTCTGACTGTGGTGTTTGTTTTCTTTTCTATCCAACTTGTTCTATTTATTTTTCTTAAGCATTTCATTTCAAATGCCAGCAGTTTTTTCTCCTCTCTTTTTTGAACTGTCCACGCTTCTGCTCCATAGATGACTGTTGATAATTATTGCTTCATATAATTTGATTTTGACTTGTTTAGACATCTTGTTTGTTTTCCAGATTTTCTGTAATTTTCCAATGGTGGTCCATCCTATCGCTATTCTGTGTTTGATTGTTTTGAGTTCATCTATTGCTTTTGTTAGTTTGGTTCCAAGGTATATGAAGTTGTCTACTTGTTCTATTTGTTCTCCGTTTAGGGTGGCTGAGATGGTAGTTTTGTTTCCCCCTATTTTCATCACTTTTGTCTTTTGTATATTTATTGTCATGTCATATGTTTTACAGGTTTCGTTTAGCTTGTTGATCAACTTTTGTAGTTCATTTGGGGTTCTTGCAAGAAGGACGAGATCGTCTGCATATTTGATATTATTTATGTTTAAACCGTTGACATTGATTCCGGGCTCATTGTCTATTGCTTTCTTTACAACTTCTTCTAGATATATGTTGAATAGGCATGGGGATAATGGGCATCCTTGCGTTACTCCTTTTTGGATCTCTATGGGTTCTGTTGTGAGTGTGTCCTTTTTAATTATTGCATTTGTCTTAGAGTAATATTTTATCAGAAACCGTATTATATATTTGTCTATTGCTTTTTCTAGTAGAATTTTAAGAAGGATTTCTTTGTTGATGTTATCGAAAGCTTGTTTAAAGTCCACAGAACAACAATATAGTTCTTTATGGTCTTCCCAACTGAGCTCTGCTAGTTGGTGCAATGTGAAAATTTGGTCTATTGTTGAATAGTTTCCTCGAACACTAGCTTGTTCTATGTCTATCATTTCTTCGTAGGTGTTTTTTAATCTATTTTGTATAATTCTTATGAATATTATAGGTGTGAGGTAGTAAATTGATTGATCTGTAATTTCTGCAGTCTCTTTTGTCTCCTTTCTTGTATATTGGGATGATCTTTCCAGTTCTCCAGTCATCTGGGATCTCTCCTGTTTGTAGTATTTTATTGAATAGGGTTGTTAAATATTCTATTGATATGCTGCCTCCATATGACCACAGTTCAGTAGGGATAGTATCAATGCCTGGTGCTTTATTGTTTTTCATCTGTTTTATTGCGTATCTAACTTCTTCTTGTAAAATATTTGGGTGATCATTATTTTCTTCTATTGTTGGCATTGTAGTTTTGTTTCCTTGGTGGAAAATAGTCTTAAAATGGCTTGACCAGATTTTTCTTATATATTCAATATTCCCGGTTTCAGTCATCTTGTTGTTTATCATTGTTACTGCTTTTGCTGAGAATTCCTTTGTAATTTCTCTTACAGTATCATGGAAGACTTTTAGGTTGTTTTGTTGGTATGCTTCTTGGCATTTCTTAGCTTTTTCTTCTAACCATTTTTCTTTGGCTTTTTTGCATAGATTACCAACTTTATTTTTTAGTGCTCTGTATTTTTCTCTATTCTCTTCATTGTTTTGTTGGTTTACAAGTATCTTGGCCTCTCTTTTCTCTTCTATGGTAGCTATGATTTCTTGGGTTATCCACTGTTTGTTTATTTTGTGTTTGGAACCTAGAGTGTCTTTTGTAATTGATAACACTGTTTCTTTTCCTTCTTCCCAGTATTTTCCGCTGTTCTGTAAGATGGAGGGTTTCAATTTCAAGCACATCTGTTCTAAAAATCGACTTCTGCTTGAGCTATATTTTAGTTTTGATAGGTTGAAGTTTTCTTCTTTTCTGATATTATTTTTCCTGTTGAATTTTATCTTCACTTTGGTAGTTAATATTTCGTGGTCAGTGTCAAAATCAAAACTTCTTAATGTTCGTACATTATTTACTGATCTTTCCCATTGTTTGTTTATGATGATATAGTCTATGCAGTTCTTTATATTATCATCTGGGGATGTCCATGTATATTTATTATTAGGGCGTTGATAGAACAATGTGTTTGTAATCATTAGATCGTTTGCTTTACAGAAGTGGGGTAATTGTTCTCCTCTGTCGTTAAGCTCTCCGTATTGACCAAAGACTTGAGACCGCAGAAATGAGAGTCCTGAGAAAGATTAGGGGCATAAACAGATATTATCAATGGCAATATCATATTAAAAATGGATATTAGTAATGATGTAACTTTTTCATGTAGTATGATGTCATGTCCTTGGAATATATATATATATATATATATATATATATATACGTTGATTTTGAATTCGATCTGATATAAAAATAAGAGAAGGTTTTTAAAAATATATAGGTTTGCAAAAAAAGTCGCTTAATTGGTATGATAAATGCAAACGGTAATCACTTACCACTGCTTCATCGATATAAATTGATGAAGTTAAGACTGAAAAATAGATATCACCGATAGCGCAGAATATGTCATGTGGCCAAATAAGCCATACAAGAATCAGGTTGTCGCTTTTTTTTAAAAAAAAAGCATCTGTAAGCAATGTCATTTTCTTCGTAGATGCTTAAATGCATGTCGAAGTTAATTAAAGAGCTCAGGATTAATTTCAATAAATCGTTAAGATTGAAAATCATCGCTTTCATTGGAAATATACAATGTTTATACCAAGACTTAAATTCTTACCCAGTTAATTTTATGAGTGTTATTGAGAGAGTAATGAAAAACCTAATCAAGGATCTGTTGTAGAGCATCCTTCTTAGAGATTATATATCAGGCAAGAAGGATGCTCTACAACAGATCATTAGGTTTTTCATTACTCTCTCAATAACACTTATAAGGTAACTAGGTAAGAATTGTTTTTCATTAAGTGATGATTACTATTCAGAAATCTGTTAGATTTTTGTGAAGAATTAAATGATAACAATTATTATGAGATGAGTTATTTATTTCTGCAAAAATTCGACAGTTTTCGCATAAATAAAAACTAACTTCTAAACTTCAGATGAATAGACGACCATGCAAAAAAAATGTGGAACCAGTAAGAAACCAGTTAGAATCATCTGAATATTGGTAACACGCAACAGAAATCTACATCTGTTGTTCAGTAAACATTAAGATGAGCAACAGCTTCGATAACAAACTGACTGTCCTTCAAGGAAGCATCTTCAGGTATAAATATCCCTTCTATTGAGCACAGCATTATGTTCGTGAGCGCCAGTCTTAGCGATGAAAACCTTCGTTCTTTTTGCACTCCTGGTAGTGGTGTTGGCAACTGCATTCGCAGCGGCAGGTAAGATCATTTTTAATTCTTTATCTTCCGCAATCTGTTAAATAATTAAACTCTACAAAACAGTAATCGAAAACTATTTTCTGTCTTTGGGTGAGAGATGAATTTTATCTCCACACGGGGCGCCATAGTTCTACGTACTATAGCCCTGGAATAGCTTAAAAAAAGTTTTATATATGGTCTCTAGATGATTATCGGTGGATTATCTTTCTACTATTCATTTTTATACTAGAAAGTGAAACATGCTTCAGAATGTTATTCCGGATAAGCCTACTTTACTTAATATTGCCGATCTTTATTTTATAATTGGACAGAAAGATAAAATAAAATATACTTTGCATAGTAAAAGGAATCATGGTCTGCAACTGTGCATGAAATGAAGACAATGCTCATTTTTCTTTAGTTGATGATAATAAGATTATAAAATCTTTTGGTTAATGGAATTAGCATGGTATGGATCACTTCTAGAATTGAAGATATAATTATTTCCCAAACTGGAGTCACCACTGAGAAATTTCGAACTATGCACGCCAACGATTTTCAATGGATGTCATTGGAAATAGAAAAATCAGCTCATGGTCACCCAAGAAAGGTTGTAAACCTATAATACAGCGATTTTCAACCTGTGTCCCGCGGCACATTCTTGTGTCGCGAGAGGTCTTCAAGTGTAAGTGTGCCGCGAGATTTGTGAAAACAAATTAATTGAAGAAATTAATGTCGTAATTAGCGCATTTATTTATTAGTGCTTATATTTTACTTTACTTATAAGTACCTTACTTATATTTTACGAAACTTATGGTTGGTGAATCGGTTTAAAATTGTGTGTTAATTAGCTTTAATCTTTTGATAAGCATGTTCATAAATAACTTCATTTAATTCTCTTATTTTTAAAGTAACTGGTAAGAGTTTTTTTTGTTTGTTTGTTTTTTTGTTTTTTCATTCAGTTAATTTTATTCAATAGTATTCCTTTAACATGGATAAATTTGTAATAAAAAAACGAAAATTTGAAGACAAAGAAAGGAAGTGAATCTAGTTTTGCCCAGTACATCAGTAGCTGATACCATATCTAGTGCTCGTTCTGCTAAAACTAAATTAAAAATTAAAGTTCGCCATTACGACGAAAATTATTTGTCATTTGGCTTTATTTTCAGTCAAGAAGATTTTCCCCGTCCTACATGCGTAGTTTGTGGCGAAAAAGTAGCAAACAACGCTATGGTTCCAAGTAAATTAAATAGACATTTACAATCTAAACATTCTCACTTGAGCGAAAAACCGGCTGAATATTTTAAAAGACTTGTACCGGATAATGGACTAAATTTGTAACTGTGTCCGAAAAAAAAATCCCAAGAAGCCAGTTACACAATCGCAGAAATTGTTGCTAAAAAAAATGAAATCTCAATAATTCTGCCAGCATGCTGCAAAATTGTTAATATCATGTATTGAGTAAAATGAAAAGACGATTTTAAAATTCCTATTTCATATAACACCATTTATCAACATATTCAGGATTTGGCCAAAGATGTTGAGTTGCAAGTGGCGTCTCACATTAAAGAAACAGGTGTGTTTGCTATTCAGTTGGACGAATCAACTGATCTAACTGGTAAAGCTCAACGTCTAGGTTTTAGTAGATTTATTTATAAGGAAGATATTATAGGAAGTTGTTATTTTGTCGACCACTCCAGGAAACAACGAAGCCCAAGATATTTTTGATGTTGCTGATAATTACTTTAATTGCCATAACTTGTCTTGGGATTCTTGCATCAGTATTTGCATGGATGGTGCCCACTCGATGTCAGGAAATGTTAAAAGATTTGTTACGCTGACTTAAAATAAGAATCCTAGAATTATTTTTACACATTGTTTTCTCCACAGAGAAGTACTAGCGTCAAAATCATTGGTACTTGAGCTTAAAAATGTACTAGACGAGACTATCAAAGTTTCCAATTATATAATAGCCAGGCCGTTACAATCGAGATTGTTTGCAGCACTATGCCCCTCAATGGAAGCTTCTTACATGCAGTTGTTAATAATACAGAAGTGAGATGGTTATCTCGTGGGCAAGTTTTATCAAGATTTTATGAACTTAAAAAGGAAATTCTAAAATTTTTAACAACTCAACAATCTGAGTTATCAGATTTTCTTAGCTACAAGCTTTGTTACAGTAAGGTTGCATTTCTTGCTGATTTATTTCAATCTTTAAATACACTTAATAAAAGTATGCAGAGAGACTGTAAAAATATTCTTACTTACACTGACAAAATTAGCGGTTTTAGGGAATAACTAATGCTTTGGGAAGAAAGAATCAGAAAATAAAATGCAGTAAATATAGAAAGGGGGATAGAAATCCCTTTATGTTTTTATAGCCGGGTACGAAACTCGGATCGAATTCCATCGAAATCCATAGAGTTTCATGCCGAAAAAACTATCAGCGAGCCCAAATGTAAATGATCACTTGGGTAGTACAACACCAGGACAACTCCATGCAAAGGTGGAGCAAGATCCGTCACTAACTTTAATATTCTCGCATAATGTAAAACCCAGCTCCTAAGAGATGTATATCTATAAAAAAAAAATCAGCTATGCCTTTTTATTCCCGTATACGGGAGTAGGCGAGGCCATTTAGCCCTATCTAACTTTTGGAGACTGAGTGGGCAGTTCAATCTCCACTGGTACCCAATCAGAGACAGATGGCCCAAGACTATCACTAATTAAGCGGTACGCAGTGAAGAGAGGCGGCTCAAATGTGCCGCCATCTCGTGGTCCCTAACCCTAACACAATATATTTAATGTCTGAAATAATGTGGGTTCTACGGTCGATTTTCTTGAGTTTACAGGACGAAAAACCCGAGTTTCCGGGAGGAAAAACCTGCTTGCTCCCAATGAATTCATAATGACAGCTAATTCTTATCTGAAGATTGTTAGTAGCAGGTATTGCTATCAGCAATACCATGTCAATATCCTACACACGGAATGCTTGGATATGTTCTTCAACCCATGTCACCGTATAGGATATTGCTGATAGCAATACTTGTTACTGACAATTTTCAGATAAGAATTAGCTGTTATTGTGCATTCATTCGAGATGAGAGAATCCAAAAATGCGCAAACTCTACAACTACCTAATTTCCTGTTTTGAATACCACCAAGCATTTTTGATATCATGTGGATCTGGTTGACATGAGGACCGCCAAGACGTTATTCTGTCTAGTTGGTCTAGAATACGTCAAACTACTTGGACTAGAGGAGTCAACGTTACGACCGGTGGAAACCATTATCTCAGATTTCCAGTTTTGAAAATAATTAACAATTATTCGGAGCTAAGATTTGAGATAAATGCTGATAGTAAAGCCAATCTTTTTTACCCACCTTTAAGATAGATGACAGGATTTTCCTCGCGATAATTTTCTACCAGACTGTGTCGGTTTTTTTTTTTGTTTTGTTTTGTTTTGTTTTGTTTTGTTTTTTGCCTAAATTGATTTGTCAAGTTATTTATTCTACATCGGCCAGTCACTGATCAAAGCAGTGGTATATCCATACGTGAGTTTTCTGAGAGACGATTAACAAATGGCAGCAGTGCGAGTTCATGTAACTGACAAGGAATTGTTGTAAGCATTGTTTTTTAAGACAGTTTTCAATTTTAATACGTATTATTTTTGCTTTTGTAAGATCTTGATATCGCCTGATTCTCATACGCATCTTGCTGTATACATTTACAGTATACTATTTGCTGACAATCCGGATTACGTTTTTCATTGTGGTAAATAATCTTCAGCGATAGAGTAGCCACCGGAGCCAACATGCTTCTTGTGAGATGGTATTTGGCCAAAGACTCGAAGATGGAACATCCTCGTTTACATACATTCAGAATATATTCAACTCAATAAACTTAGTCAGTTAGTTTATTATAAAAAAAGAGAATACCAATGACTTCTCTTAATAAGGGTGACGTGTATCGGTACCACAATAATTAGAATTGCAGGATTCAATTCTAATTATTCTAATTAGTCTAATTCTAATTGAAATCATGAAATTAGAATTGCAGATTCAGTAAATCTATCATATAGAATAATCATTTCAAAGTAAGTTCTCTTGATTATTTTAATCGTAAGCATCCAAGACTTTGTCTACGACACCGAATAGCATGGAGATGTGCTGGAAACTGAAATTTTCCAGTGAATAATAACATGAGGAAACCAATGCCTCAGTGTAAATAATTTAATAAATTCAGATGCTTTCTGTGTGCGGAATATCACTAATTAGCTATTACTGTTGATCAATTTAATCGCTATTTTATTTTGGACTGATCTCTCACATTTTCTATAATCCCTCTTTGTACTAATTGAAACAAGACTAGAAACATAAATGAAAGTGTGTCCGCGATTCGTTCTTATATTATCTTCTACTGATTCTGTTTGTTAATTCTATTTGTGTATTTGTGTATTTGACAGATGAACAAGACAATGGATGGAATCTTCTAACTGGATTTTTCGAAGGCAATGAGGGCCAAGAAGCATCTGACCTTCGAGTAAGAAGAAATGAAGAAGATGAAGAACAGAAAGGAAGAGCAAAAAGAGGAAAACCAGATGGTGTAGGAGGAAAACCAGATGGTGTAGGAGGAAAACCAAAAGGAGTAGGAAAAAAACCAAAAGGAGTAGGAGGAAAACCAGAGGGTGTAGGAGGAAAACCAGAGGGAGTAGGGGGAAAGCCAGAAGGGGTATGAGAAAAATCACCAAGGAAATAAGCAATCATAGGAAAGAGTGGAAAAAAAAACAAAAAAGCAACTGTGGAGAATATTAAATAAAAATGAAATATATACTTTAAATGTTCACGAACACCATTTCCCAAATTCCGTGAACATTCTGTAATAGAAAAATAAAGTAAAATAAAAATAATAAGCAATCCTACGGTTTTGATTCTTACTTTTGCACTCGGACTAGTATACGCTCCCGTTAAATTCGATTCATTGCAAATGACACACTCCGTGAATTTTCAATTACATTTTCCTAATCAAAAGTTTCAAACTGTAATGATCACTTATAGATCGTTGAAGACAGAATCTGCAAATAATTTTATATTTCAGGTTTCCATCAAGATGACAGAGGTAAAATATCTTAAGCCTTTTCAACTGTTAAGGTATGAATTCCCGAATGTGAGACCAATGATGGGATGCAGGTCTGATGACCGAAGTGATGAGCGGAAGCGCCAATCTCTCACTCTTTAAGTGTTGGTAGCTCAGCTAAAAGAATCTTGATCTTCAATACAGACTCCTAGCGTTCTTCTCCCATAAGGAATAATTATTATTACGGCAGGATGACAGATAATCTTAATGCTGGTTGCATTAGAAGATGATTCTAAGTTTCGTTATAGCATTAAGCTCTAAATATGCCAATACGTTTAGGAAATCCATATGATATAAGCAGTTCGCATTTTTAATAAGTGATTAGTAGAAAATGCTCATCCTTCCAATACATTGAATCATGGTGTAAATATCGCTTATTTAATGACAGTCGGTAGTCGGTTTGAAAATGTTATCGTATATTCACTTTTTATCTTGTTTGCTATCAGCAAATTTAAAACTGAAACAAAGTTGCGTTAATATCACTAAAAGTGATTGGATTATTGTAAGTGTAATTTTCATTCTTTAGTGAGATAAATCCAGCTTTACGGTACTATAACTGGTCTTGCTTTTCTATCTTTCAAAAAAAAATAATAATAATAATCGACAGACCCTTCAGAATTTTCGTTTGATCCCTTAAAAAGCTTTTTTCAGGCCTGATAATAGCGCGACTGTATATTTTACCTTATAGTATCAGTGATTAATTCAGTAAAAAGTGTGCAAGTTAAACTTTCCCCCTTATAACTGCCAGCTTCTTTAAGAGAAAGGCACTTCGTCTTGATTTTTATTTTATTTTTTTTAAATAACGATTTGTTCATTGTTTATATCATGCTTGCCTATAATGTTAACATTAAACGAAACGCATGATGAGAGAGTCACATAATTAGAACTTCACTAGATCGTGGGATTCACTTCATTCAGTAGTCTAATAAATAAAACTTGCTGAAATTATCTGATTTTACAGTTTTCTAACAAAGTAGCCGTCATGTAAACAGGTAAGGTAATGGCAGCATCTTGCAAAACTTCATGACTTAAACGGAAACGATCACTCAGGCTAGAGGAACATGAGTGATTTCACACAGCAACGAAATATTCATAAGTTTTCAAATGTTATGTTAGAACATTGGCAGGTATACAGAAGGATACGTTCGGCAAATTTAGTTTTAATAGTTGATCCTTTTGTCTGGTAGTTTTTCCTACACAACGACCAATAAAGTTGTAAACACTTGAAGGAGATAACATTAAGAAAGGAAAGCATAAATTTGGTTTACGTTAATTTTAGCGGAAACGGGCAACTTAGTTTGCAATATTCGTCATTCTTTGAATGGCAATGCAGGAGTCTTGGAATTTAAGGGTTTACAAATCAAAGACTGACCTATCCATTTTCTTATTAAAAATAAGAAATCTTTCGTGAATTTGCAATCTGTATTGATTAGTGAGAATTTGACGCCAGTTTCTAATGTTTGTGTGATCTTCCTTCTTTGGTATCAATCGTGCTACTTCGGTCATGACGG
The DNA here is from genome assembly GCF_054136105.1 of Typopeltis vanoorti. Lineage (NCBI taxonomy): Eukaryota > Metazoa > Arthropoda > Arachnida > Uropygi > Thelyphonidae > Typopeltis > Typopeltis vanoorti. The sequence goes on along the minus strand of NC_143552.1, from coordinate 148,779,880 downwards.
ATTCTAGAAGCCCATTGAGGTTGGCTTCTTGCAATGTTTTAAGGAGAAGTTTAAGGATTTTTTTTAAACTTCTACGATGTACATTTATGTATACATTAATAACATATTAGTAAAGTCTAATAATATGTTAATACTACAAATACTCCTCCTCCTACTACTACTACTACTACTAATAATAATAATTTTTTTAAATTTTTTTATATAATATATAATTTATTGATTTCTAAAATATTTACACATATACAATGATCATCTTGAGTGACATTCTAACTTATAATGTTTACAAAATTCAGCGCTGAGTGCTGCATATATGATTAATTTTCTACATTGGATTTCAATTAAAAATTTCAATATTTGCCTCTATATTATGTATTTACAATACATGTTCTTCGAATATTAACAATGAAGATTGTACAGAATTTTCTGTATAATGAATGACTAATATAATAATGTTAATAATAATAGTATTTTTTTCACGCTGAGAAGATTTATCATACATAGTATTTACGTATATATACATGAGACATATTTTCTGTACATTACAAAGATTCAGTACAATATGCAGATATTTATTTATTTATTTATTTTATTTTATTTTCTTAAGTTTGAGAAAGAGTGATTATGCATACAAATTTCTGCATTTCCTTATAAGGATTACTTGTAGATGAGTGAGGCAAGTTAATCCCACCTACTTCGAAGCTTGGATTAGCTTTTATGAGGGGTTAGCTTTTATAATACTGTATGAAATCGGAGCTATTGGCTTTTACGAAAGATAACATGCATGTTTTGCATGACAGTTTCAACACGCTCTATACACTCCTCATACAGTTCATCTGGATCGACCCATTTCTTCATGACATAACAATTGCAGGGGTAAGCTTGAGAGTATTTCTCCAGAACTTTTTAAAACTTAACACTTTGGCCATGTCCTGCTAGTGGTTATGGGGGGGGGGGGGTAAACGTGCAATGTCAAAAGGCCTTGGCATGGCTCAAATGGCTTGAACAACATATCCATACAATATGCATGTTCTGTGGAGGTGAGGTTCGCATCGGACCATATTTTGTCGATGGGAAAAGTGGAAAAACTATTAATGAGTTCTACAGTTGTTACTACCATGGTTGCCAATAATGCTACAGACCAAATATTTTTCAGCCATACGGAAACAACATGATCACACTTTTTGAGGAACAAATTTTCACAAATGCTATTTTCGTAGCAAAGGATTCAACGTGATCTCCATTTCGGAATTCTAACTAAATACCAAAATTTGAAAACATAGTCATGAGAAACTTTATTGCTGCTCTTAGAATTCCACCATTTTGCCTCATAATGCTTTGCATGATAGTAGAACTGACTCTACAAAATGTATCAAAAAATTCAATCAGAAGGGGAAATTATTTGATATATTAGGACTTCGATAGCTTTTATTCATGGGTAACGAAATACCAAGTATTTCCTACGGGACATCCCGAAGTTATTATCCATAATTTCGACTATAGACCTGGGGTATACTTTGGTTTTTGCCATGAAAAAGTGGAAGCACCTGACGAACTTTTATTACCGGTTTTGCCCATCACAGTGAACGAAACATTAATCTTCCCCTTATGTTGTAGGTGTGCTTCTGAATTGTCACCAACTTGTTCGCATACAGACTGCTCATTTGCAGGCATTTGGTGCACTCCAGAACTCGATCTTGCCTGTGCTCATGGTTATAAAGTTTTAGAAATTTATGTGGTGTGGTATTTTTCTAAAAAATTTGAATTTGAAGAAAACTTCTTTGCTCACTATATTGATACACTTTTGAAGCTAAACAGGAATAATTTGGATGGCCTTAGGGTAAAAACCAACAAGCTTATCTGGATGAGTTTTTGCTAAGGGAAGGTATTATGTTAGATAGTGAACAGATTAGTAAAAACCCTAGTAAGCGTTACTTGCTAAACACTGTTTAAATTTCCTATGGGAAAGCCTTGGAATGAGAATCTTGAGAAATCAAACCCCTGTTATGAAGACTTCCTAGAACTATTCCTAGATAACAGTAAATTATGCAAGATGCCAGGTTAGTTTCAAAACAGCAGATGATGGTTGCCTACTCTCCTATTGAAGGCCAAGCCTGAAAATAGGAGAGGGAATGCTGTCATCACTTCATTTGTAGCTGCCTATGGTGGGATAAGTTATATGAGGTCATGGAACCTTTTCAAAGATTGCTTTTGTACACTGATACAGATTCTGTCATCTTCACCGAAAAACTAGGCCATTATTCACCATCCACTTGTCACTACCTTGGAAAGCTCTGTGACAAACTGAATGGTGATGTTATCTCTGAGTTTGTTATTGCAGGTCCCAAATATCATTGCTACAGAACATGGAGGGGGGGGGAGATTTTGTCCAAATACAAAGGCATTACTCTAAATTCTCGCACAACCGTAGATATTAATCTGGAATGTATTGTGCAGCAGTAAGGGCAGAGCCCCAAAATATTCAAATTCTTGTGCCATCTTCTGCCCATAGCGACAAGTGCAGTTGTCCACTCAAAGCGACCTCTGCAACAAAAAGATTTGGATACAATTTTGCAAAGCGCATTGTGTCAACAGACACATGCACTTTTCCCTATGGGTATTTTAAACGATACTTCCTTACACTCATATACTCCATAAGCAAAAGGTGCAGAAAACTAAACAACATTCTACCTCGTAGGTAAAGAAAATCTATGGTTATTTCTCACACAATAATCTGCAGTGTCGCCCTTTGGAATTTATACATGAGTGTTATTGTTACTACTATCCCACTACAGCTCTTTTTTTAGAATTAAAAATGTTCACATTAGAATAATTACATGGTGACTGTGATACAAAAAAAAAGTCTTGACGGGGAGACTTAACTGGTATAAAATAGAACAAGTATGTATCTATTCTTACGTGATCTCTGATTATATAAAAATAATCACAGTCTTATTATGTTATCATGTTCGTTATCTTCATACATCCAGTTACATGCATTATTTAGGGAGTCACTCAGTCAGGAAAACAACCTTCATGTGTCTCATAGAATATTGTAAACATCTAATCAACCCACCAACGAAGATAGAGAAAAATTTAAAACATTTAGCAACATAGACTTCATGAATGGTTTGAAGTTACCTAAATTTGATCCAAACATGAAATATTTACTCATAATCAATGATTTGCTTCACCAGGCTAACGACAGCATGAAAATAGCTGATGTTTTCATAAAAGGTTCACATCTCTGGAACCTCAGCATCATTCTGCTGACACAAAATTTATTCTGTCAAGGAACACATTTTCAGACAATTTCTCTTAATAGCCACTATGTTATTGCATTTCAAAATCGACAAGACTCATTACAAATTTCTCATCTTGCTGCTCGAGTGTTTCCATGGTGCTATGAAGGTACTAGTAGACATTTATAAAGACATCACCCTGGAACTCCACTCATATTTAATTTCAGACTTTAAACAGGAAACACCGGAAAATTTGTGCTTGCGCTCATGAATTTTGCCTGGAGAAGAACCCAATGTGGTGTATATTCCAGAATGGTTGATCAACTCAAACGATATGGTTACTTCATCGAGTACTTGTCTCATTCCTCTCCCAAACAGGCAAATGATGCTCTAAAACACTGCACCTTCCGCCAAATCACGATGCTCTGTGAAATCTGCAAATATCTGGCAATATTTTGGAAGTTTTTTTTCCTCGTTAGAATATAAATTATATATTTAGTATAATCCTTAATCCAAGTGTAAGCAAACTAAGTTTGCACCTGAAGTATCTTCAGGACTGGGGCAACTCATGGCAAAGGAGGACTTGGTTCTCATCACTTTCCTAAGTATCCTCCCATAACAGACAAATATAATATAATACTATGCATTTCGGGAAGTGTCACTGTCCAGACCAGTTTTGACCTTTATTAAGGTAGAATGGGAGTTCATGTCTCTCATCATTGGCCTTTGGAGAATAAAGCTTGCTGAGGATCAGCAGACAGTAAAAGAGGAGTATGATATAAGATAGAGTAGGATAGTAGGAGATAAAAAGAGGCCTCAGTCAACCTGTTTAGCCTTATTGGCTAATTGGTCTGTAACATATAATCTCAATTTACCTGTTCAGAAAAAGGTTAAACCTAGACTTTTGTCTATAATTCACCTATTATTTTATCTAAAGTAATGATTTACTCCAGTATTAATGGCGGTTCTTTTTATGTTACTAGATATAATATCCTTATTTTTATTCCAGGTAAATAATTTTTTTTTTTTTTTTTTTTTTTTTTTTTTAAAGACAAGATATAAATAATAGGACTTATTTAAATATTTATTTTAAATCTAAAACAACAGGACTTAAGGTCCGGTAAGTAGGAATGAATAGGAACTTACTGAGGAACTTGTATACCTGGTACCACTGGGACTTAGAATGGGGAAGAGACTGGCCCGGGAGATGCCGCTCACGAGGAGCGGCACCGCCTCGTAGTACGCCTTCGCCGCCCGGGTTCTCAGCTCTCCCCCACTTGTTTGGAGTAAAGAAACCGTGCCAGCGAAAGCTTTGTGGCTAGAGGAGACAGAGTGGTTATTCTTTTTCCTGGGGTGTGGAGGGGTGGTGGATTTTTTGGGTTCTAAAGAGATATACAGGGCTTGATGCGTCCCTGTATAAGAAAGCATATTGTCGGTGGTTTGCAGTATTGATTCACAAATTTAAAGTCTCCTAGTAAGTGCCTTTCTTGTGCAAGAAATTTGGGTAAGTAGAAAAAGAAGCAGCCTTTTCTTATTCTTGCATACATTAAATTTGCGTCTCGTACCTGGGATTTTTTCCGTACTTTCCAGATGTGATATTTCAGTACATTGATTAGGAAGATAGTGAACTTTTGGGTTTTTTGGACTGGTGGCGGGAATTGTAGTCGTACGACCTCTTCTACTGTCAGCATGGGGATTCCCAATGCTGTGCTGAGTCTCCGCCAGATGCGTTGGGCTGGTGGGCAAAAATAAAGGAAGTGGTCCACCGTTTCCACGTCCCGGCAGACATCGCAGAATGGGTCGCACGGGCTAGGTACATACCGGGATTTCACCTGTTTCACCGGGAGCTGCCCGTAGACTATTCTCCAGGCTAGATCCCGATGAAAAGGCTGTCCCCAGCTATTTTTGATGTTTCTGAAGAGAATTTCATTATTTGTACTATTAAGGTCTCTTCAGTAGGAGTGAGACCCAGAGGTGATACCAAGGTTGAAGCAATGCAGAAGTCATATTTACCTATAAGAGTTGCCAAACGGTGTCACACCTTATTATTAAATTACTTTGGATTAGAAAAAGATGTTGGAAGTTTTTTCTTCTTGGTTACTCTATAAACTATATATACAGGGTGTTCGGGATAAATTTGACATATTTATAATTAATTATATTTTTCCGTAAGTTACATGTATTAACACACACTTCTCTTCATTTAAAAGTTTGGACCCTTCTTCATTCATATACAAGATGTCAGAAAGGATGGATAGCTGGAACCCACCTGAATCATGGAAGAGAATAACTTGTATCATGATGATTCGTGCCCGCCATCAAAATAAGGATATTACGACTGCTGCCCAATGCTCCCTGAATACAGTAAAAACAATCAGGCATGAACTAGAGACTTGCAATGGTGACTACGAGGATGTAGCAAGAAGAAAGATCCCTAGCAGACGATCTGATTGCGTTCGTACAGCAGAATTCCTCGCAAATCTGCAGGAACAGGTGTTGAAGAACCCTGGCATTGGAATTCGGGCTTTGTTCGTGGAGTTGCTAACTGTAGTCAAGCCCTGGATAACAAGGGTAGCCAATGGTAGGCCGTATGTATGGCAGCAGGATTCGGCCCCTTGCCACACCTCTGGGAAAAGTCAAAAATGGTTGTCTGAAAATTTCTACGACTTCACCAGTCCAAATGTTTGGCCTCCAAACTCCCCAGACCTTAACCCCATGGATTATTTTGTATGGGGCGCAGTTGAAAAAGACACCAATCGCACTTCCAGTAATACAAAAGCCCAGTTAATGGATAAAATTAAAACAGTTTTTGCGGCCCTTCCCAGGGAGACTGTAGCATCAGCTTGTTCGAGGTTCCGGAGCAGAATTGAAGCTGTGATCGATGCTAATGGTGATTATTTTGAGTAAATCTTGTTGATAGTATTGTAATTAACTCTGCCTGTAATGTTTTTTTGTCAATTCATTAAATTTAATAGATACAAAGAAGATTTTCTTTTTCCTTACGAAACTGTCAAATTTATCCCGAACACCCTGTATTGTTTAATCCTTTATCCAAGTGTAAGCAAACAAATTTTGCTCCTGAAGTATCTTCAGGACTGGGGCAACTTGTGGCAAATGTGGACTAAGTTCTCATCACTTTCCCTAGTATCCCATAATGCAAGGCACCTTTTGGCAACTGGCGTATGCAAACATGAATTTTGCATTGCTTCAACTTTGGTATCACCTCTGGATCTGGCTCCTGTTACACCCTGATAACCAAGAATGTAAAAATTTCAGTTATCATGGTGTAACAAGAAAATAAAAATATAAAATCCTATGTAAGTATCAAATACAAGATATTTAAAGGCAGAAAATATGCTTTCATCCAAGAAAATTAATTATAGCAGAACTGTTTGTTTAACTAAATAATAAAAATGGGATTTTTATTACAAAAAAAAGGATATGGAAAAAAATAGGATAAGTAAGACAAAGAAGATTAGAGCTAAGAATTTGTATGTGAGAGGCTAGTTTAACACTCGAAAAGAGGAGATTAAAATATTGAAGTAAATTCTAAAAAGGGGATTAATTTAGTATAGAGGCTAGCTTAAAACAAATGACTATCGCTCAAGGTCAATTCCCGAAATGAGACGTCGTCCCGTGAGAGTCACGTGCAAGGGACCATAGAATGTTTTGGGAAAAAACACGACTTTAATTGGTGAATGAGATCGACTCCAGTAGGAGGGGAAGAAAAAGAAATTGAAGAAGGTGCTGATAGGACCCATGCAGATAAAAGGGTTAAGAACCCTTCCACAGGGCTTTTTCCCTCAGAGTTTCTTCACGAAATTTTCGTATATGTAACAGGGGTTTTCCTGAGTGACGGCGTAGGAGTTATCTCCGTCCGACGCAACAAGGAAACAACGTGTGCGGGAATTTGCATTCCTATTGAAAGAGACGAGGAACGCCGTATAGTTACAAGAAGGAAAGAATTGTCTATGTATCTCATCATCCAGTACTCGTATCGAGGGAAAGAAAATCCATACAGAAGTCCGTGCCCACGTGATGAGTCCTTATTGATAGATAGAAGATCCTGTATGTGTCCTTAATTCAAGTACGAAAGGTATAGATCGTGAAAACCAGGGTTGGTCCTAGAAAGGTACTGTAAAATCTTGTATCAATTGAAATCGCATATAATTGCAATCATTGTTAATTACTGGACAGTCGAAGATATACTAGGACTTTAGGAGAAATCAGAGTAGAATGAGAGTAAACTAGTTTATATCTGATTAGCATTCATGTGCTAGAGATTTATGTATGCGCATGGTATCTCATATAAGAGTGTCTTAAAGGTCAAATGTATGTATGGGTATAGCGAAAGGGTAGTTTAACCTATATTGTTTTGTAAGTTAGATAAGGTTGTCGCAAGTTGTCACATCAGTTGTCACAAGAAGATAGTTCAGGTTGAAATAATGAAAGTTAAATGGATTTCTGTTGAAAGCGCCATTAAATCCATCACTAACGATCAGTCCCGTGAACCAGCTCCATTATCACACATGGATTACAATCATGAATATATCCCAGCCATATGCCAATCCTGAGCTCGAATAAAATTACGGGGTTGGAGACAGCAATGGTGAACTACATTGTAAAAATATCACCAGGAATACTTTGTGGGCAATGCCTACAAAGTAACCTAGTCGAAAACGACTGAAAGGGAAAATCAGGTCAGGGTGTATGTGTGTGTGTGTGTTTGTGATTGTGGAGGTGACGGGGGGACACCACTGATATCCAGTAGTCAATTATTTTCGAAAATATCTAACTGCTACCTAATGACAAGAAAAAGTGATTGTAAAGAAAAAAAAACAATGCTGGTGGCATCTCTTGATTCTAAACTAAAACTTCCCATAGTCAAAATTAGGAATGAAATACCACACACTCATATTGGAAAACTCCTGCTGCCATCTATAAACAAACATTGTCCCATAGTTCCATTATCGAGCCAAATACCCCAACACATGACCAAATATCCTCCCAGAATTCCAATTCTATTCATTACCCATAATGCCACACTTGAACCAAAGGCTCACCTTATGTCATTGACAGATGGTGGCACCAGACTTCATCCCAGAATTCCATGCTCTGATCATTACCCAGAATTACACACTCAAATCAGAAGACACAACTTCACATCACAGAGAGATGTGTTCCCCAGGTAAATTACAAGGATTCCATATTCTAAGCATCACTTAGAATTCCATATGCGAACAATAACCCATAATGCACCAATACAACCAAACAATAAAGAGGGCGCTCACACAATTCATGCATCCACAATACAGATGACATCACTGATGCCCACCCCTAGGGAAATTCCAAGGATTCCATACTCTAACCATCACCCAGAATTTCATACGCAAACAATTACCCATAATACAACAATGCAATAAAAAAGAGGGCACTCACGCAAGTCATGCATCCTGGATACAGATGACATCAGAGATGCCTATCCGCCACAGGGAAATTCCAAGCTGTAACCATCATCCAGAATTCCATATGCAAACAATTACTCATAATGCACCAATGGAACAAAACAAAAAAGAAGGAGCACACACAACTCATGCATCCATGATACAGATGACCAATACAATAACATCACAAAACTACACAATCACAAAAATGACGTCACTTATATACATCGGCTCAATGACATCACGTATTTATTGCAGCTCAATGACGTCGCTAGTCTACTGTGATGTATTTGTGAAACTGCTCTTTCGGATTAGTGTGTGTGTGTGTGTGTGTGTGTGTGTGTGTGTGTGTGTGTGTGTGTGTGTGTGTGTGTGTGTGTGTGTGTGTGTGTGTGTGTGTGTGTGTGTGTGTGTGTGTGTGTGTGTGTGTACCCAAGATTTTTTTTACCTTGGGTATAATACACGTTATACGTTAAAGATACCAAGCTATTTTAAATATAAATCTGGTTTAATCCATTTCCCAAGTAAGTCAAGTTTGCCCCTGCACGTAGTGCAAGTCTTAGGCAACTCGTGGTAAAGGTGAATAAGCTCTGATCACTATTCGTAGTATTTACCCTTAATGCAAAACATATCTCCTTGAGGAGATGTATGATGCTATGCATTAAAGGCAAGAGGCCACTACCCAGACCGGTTTTGACCTTTATTGAGGTCTCATCAGTGGGAGCCAGGCTTAGAAATACCAAGGTTTAAGTAATACAGAGCTTATAAATATTTTACCAAAACAAGTTACCATAAGGTGCTTTGACCTTATTAAATAAAAATCTCAGGATAAGAGATAGATGTAGAAAGTTTTTTTACCTTGGGTATAATAAACGTTAAAGATACGAAACTATTTTCCAAGTAAGCACACAGACAAGAAAGTCAAGTTTCCGCCTGCAGGTAGTGCAAGTCTTAGGCAACTCGTGGTAAAGATGGAGTAAGCTCTGATCAATATTCTTAGTATTTTCCCTTAATGCAAAACACATATCCTTGAGGAGACGAATGATGCTATGCATTAAAGGCAAGGTGCCACTACCCAGACCGGTTTCGACCTTTATTGAGGTGTATTTAAGTAAAGACCTCTCTATAAATTAGGACGATCCCTAGACCACTCCATAGTGGCCGAAAGACCATCCAACTCAGCGTTGTTCAACTCAGTGACAGGCTCACCCAGTCACCGAGAAAAACTTCTCAGCGTTGGCTCTACCCAGTGGCAGACTCACCCCACCACCAGCCAGAGCCATAATCTCAGCGGTGGCTCTACTCAGAGACAGGCAAAAACCTATCCCCAAGCAGAGCCTCTCAAAGTCAGCCCCCACCAATTCCGACCCTTATCGAGGTCTCATCAGTGGGAGCCAGGCTAGAAATACCAAGGTTTAAGTAATACAGAGCTTATAAACATTTTACCAAAACAAGTTACCATAAGCTGCTTTGACTTTATTAAATAAAAATCTCAGGATGAGAGATAGATGTAGAAAGTTTTTTACCTTGGGTATAATATACATTAAAGATACCAAGCTATTTTAAATATAAACCTGATTTTAACCTGAGTGACTCGCACGTAGTGCGGGACACCCAGACTTGCACTACTTGCAGGCGCAAACTTGACTTACTTGTCTGTTTGCTTACTTGGGAAAGGATAAAAACCAGGTTTATATTTAAAATAGCTTGGTATCTTTAACATATACACACACACACACACTGTATACAGTTTGTGTGTGTTTCATCTCTTCCTGAGAGAAGAATGTAGTTAATTTAGAGGTAGTGCAACATCAGGCAAATCTGGACTTATGTGGGGTAAGCTTCAAGCACATCACTGCCTTACAATTAAGCTGATAAGAACAGATTCTACATTTTTTCCTTATTGGAATTTTAGCTAAGATATAAGTGTAGTATCTGTTCTGATTGGGACCACAAACGAAACTCATATTTGAAAGATTACAAAGTGCTTTGGGTTTACGCCTCCTTTTCCGTGAGTTGCCTTGTTATTGTACTATCCCATACTCTTCAGGGTAGTGCGTTTCAGCCTTCATTACGTTTCGATGTATAAAAAATATTTTTTTTTTAATTTTTATTGCAATTGTTTGAAAAACACTGATTTACACTCGTGATGCGTTTATATTTCCAGAGTGAGAATTATGTTATTTATTTACATGCTTGTATAAAACTTTTCACGCAGCTCAGAAAATGCATTAGTTAATTTCCTTATTATAGAAAGAGAAAGAAGTCTTCACGCAAAGCTTAATTGGAGAAATCGCGTGACGTCTTACAAGAGATCAGTTGGATTTAGACAGATGATATTTCAGATTATCGAAAGATACCCACGGCGACTGCATAACATGGTTGAACAGGAGGAGCTGCTTTCAGAAACGGAAGTCTCTTTTGCACGAAATGTGCACTTAACGTCTTCAAGGAAGTAGGTGTTTTTACCAAACAATGCAAACCGTTCTGTGCACAAAAGAAAAGCTGCGAAAACACTATCCTCTGAAGGTAGAAATGAAACTGCTTGCGATTTCCAAGGTGGTTGTCATTTAGCTGAACTGAACGTTACTTTTAAAGGTAAAGAAACAGTGAAATATCTTATATGAAGGGACAAGGATTTTTCACCAGAAAAAAAATACTAAGAAATAACTTTGTTATTAAAAGCTTAATATCACTTTACTAAAACCAGGAACCAGTACATAAACATAGATAAACCCACATCGCTTTGGACACAATTATATGACGTCATTCATTATTTCAGTTTGCATAATTAACACAAACTGCAATAATTATCCAAGTTTATAAAAATGTTTGCAAAGAGTTCTAAACCGTAACTGGAATTTTAAAAAAAACATTATATTATACAAAAATAGTTTAAATTTTTATTATATAAATACCATGTTGTACATAGTGGAACGAATGGATGAATATGGCACCAATCTGGGGGGGGGGGGGACACATAGTTATTGTCCGAATTTTCAGTTGGTGTATGGAGGATGGGGGGGGGGGTTCGGCCTGGTTTGTCTGTCTCTGTGATGACAAACCTCGTTTTATTTGGATGAAAAATCCAACTTTCCCCACAATCGACTGGCAAATTTACCCTCACCTGAAAACTGTTGATTAAGGTTTCAAATTGTTAGACGAGGTGTCCGAATGTCTTCATGACTGGGCTACAGAGACTCTAAAAATGAGACTTAATTATGTTGAAACGATTACCGCAATTTGAGAACATTTCAGCAAAAGTAGCAGCAATCCTAAATGAATTGAATAAACAAGTAAAATATACATGCTACTGTTAAAACTTCTGGGTCACTCACCGAAAAATGACACATCTCTCGAAATATTATTTCGCGTCTATAAATTTTGTTCCCCAAGTCGGAAGCATGCATAAAAATGAGGATGATATTTTGGAGTCAGACAAGAAGACCATCACAGTGGCATACAACACTCCTTCCACATAAAAGAGAATTCCAGTGACAGGAGTTGTCATGCGCTATAAACAATTCACATGCATTCTAAAACAGGTACTATCATTTTTCAGCGCAACAACATGTAGAATATTATAACACAGATATGTGACAAGCAAACTTTGACTACTTCATTGTTTCCTGATTTGTATATGAAAGAGGAAAAACTATCATATTTTGAGCTACGACATCTTAATTTAAGCCGAAGCAGGAAATTTCAGAGCAGAATAAACTGGGATGTATTTGTTTTAAAATATACTTAGTATAATTTAATGCAGTAATTACTTTAATTAACTATCCCCATGGTGTCTTCACCTTGAGGTTCCTGTGATCTGGTGAAATATACCGGCGGTGTCATTGCTATCAACAGCACCTCTCAGGCCGGACAAAAGGGAGGGATCAGACGAAGAGAGTCGCCCTTGTACTCTAGTTTGAGAACTGAACCCGGAACTGACCATCCCATCTCTTAAAAGTTTGCTGGTCCCGAAACAAGTGTCAACTAATATTCACTGGACGGACTTAAATGGACATCGATCCAAACCTTGGAATAAATAGATATTTCAATGAATTAAACAGATATGATGCATATCAGCAATACAAAAGATGAAATGGATAGTGCAAGGTAATTTGAATAAAAACAACTCTTTAGTTGTTTATGGTGAAAACAACTCAGATTAGCATGAACTTGGAACATGTTTTGTTATCCGATAACAAATGGTCATCAGCATGCTAAGATTGCAAGCAAAATGCCTGGTTGTTTGAATGGGTAGCATACTCGCTCTGCAACCAGCAGCTCATGGATTCAAGTCCCATCGCAGGCATGTGTGCTTGTATAATCTGGTATGATTGCAACATCGCTAATGTCCACCTCCCTTACATGATATCTGAGGTTTGGTAACCTGCCCCGACAAAAAAAAACAAAAAACTTTCAATCAATCAAAATACCTTAACGGCATTGTCACAGCCTACCCTTATCCCGTAAATCGATTTCAATTTTCTTCATATATTTTTATATTTTACTTTCGTAGGCTTTACATTTTTTTACGTTCTAGTTTTTAATCTTTTAATATTTACATTTATAAATTTTACAATTTTTATAGTGTATTTACTAATAATATCGCATCATTCATTACCAGATTTATACTCATCGTTTAATAGAATCCTACTATTTTTACGTTTTTACCTTCTTTATTCATATCTGTTTTAAATTTTAAAATTAAATGGATCTGATCTTACTGTTTTATCTAACACTAACATAATTTTCATTCATCATCATCATCTGCAATCTCCATTCCAAATTTCTAAGATTTATTGCCAAAATATAGCAAAGGTAGGCAATATACGACAGGTTCTCGAAAAGTAAGGTACCATATTTTTTCCTAAGGATGTTTAATAATAGGAAGTGAAATTATGCACCAAGAAATAAGTGAACGTGCACTACTTCTCCAATAAGTCTCCAAATTTTTTGATGCAGTTGTCCCAACGATAGATCAATTTATCAATACCAGTATTGAAGACATCCGTGGCCATACCTAGTGAGTGAGCAACATCGCAGCCTAAATTAACTTCTAATCCATAGTGAAATGCCTTCCGAAAAGGTGTTTCTTGAGTGGCCAAAACAAATTAAAGTCTGAAGGGGGAGGGAACGATAGAGTTTCCCGATGATTATTGCGTACCTAACCACTCCTGAGTGGTTAGTTACGCAAAAATCGCTGGGAAATATCTGAGTGGTGTGAGCAATATGTGGAATGGTGTTGTCTTGCACCAAATTCAGGTCGCTTGTCAGGAGTCCTGGTCGGTTGCGTCGAATGTTGGATTTCACTTTGACCAACGTTACACAGCAAAGCTCTGCATTTATTTTCTCCCTTCGGTAAAAAGCCCATCAACTGAACTCCTTTGTGATCTTAGAACACTGTCACCATGACTTTTCGGATCTTGAGAACAGTTTTGAATTTTTTGCCCAGAGAAAATTGTTTATGTTTCCAGGTCATGGAGTCTTGTTTGCTCTCCGGGGTAACGTGAGGAGCCCACGCTTCGTCTTCTGTGACTAGGTGAGCACGAAAATCCTCGCCTTTGTCACTGCATCGCAACAGATCCTCCAAACACATCCCCATGCGTATTGCCTTGTGCTCGTGTGACAACTGTCGGGGCATCCAGCTGGATGTACACCTTTCGAAAGCCAAGGACATCTGAACAATTTCGTAAATAGTTGTCTTTCTCAAGTTCATCACTTGAATAATTTCACAAAGTTTCATTCGCTGTGTTCAAGAATGATGCGTTTAATTCCCAAAATGTTGTCTTTTGTCTTGATCGATGAAGGCCGCTCGCCCAATATCGATCTCCAATGTCACCACGATGACATTGAAGATCGACTGTGAATGACGAAAAGGTGTCTTTGACATCACCTTTTTTGTCATACACAGTCTACAAGGTACAATTAAGAACTACACGAATTCTATAAATAGATTCGGATCCCCACTACTGACATATATTTATATATTTTGTGAGCTCAAGTCTCTCATCATTTGCCTTTAGAGTATAAAAGTGGTGCTCATATTCAGCAAAGAGAAATAAGGAAAGATAAAAGATAGAGTTAAATAGCGCTAGAGGAGAGAAAGAGGCCTCGGTTATCCAGTTTTAGCTGTTGACCCACCGAGTACTTCAAAAACGGTCGTTTGACTTTTCACTCATTAAAGGAAAAGTCCCAAAAAGGAAAACAAAATATGCTATAACAAGATTAAACACATAAAAAGAATATTAAAAATACTATAAAAACCAGTGTAAGAAGTTAGAACCTAATAAACGGATAAAAACAATAAAATCAAGTGAACAAATTGCGATTCCTGTCCTGGGAGATCCCGCCTTAAAAGGGCTCCGGATCAGCTTCATGTTGGCCTTCGCACCCCCGGGGTTGGTTCTGGACAACTCCCGTACATTGGAATAAAATGAAATTACACTAAAATGACAAAAGTAATGAAATCTGATTTAAAAAGATCGTAAAAACAATGATGTTTTTCCCATAATGAGTAGTATTACACACAACCGAAAGAGTGTGTGCCTTGCATTATGGGATACTAAGGCAATTAATGAGAAGTCATCAGCTTCTATATACAAGTAACCTAATCGTGAAAATACTTCACGAACAATCTTTCTTTGTTTACACCTGGATAAAGGAATAAACAAGACTACTTTCTTCGCAAGTGTAATTTGTATACTTGTATATATATTATTAAAATATGCTAATGCCAATTACAATAGCAATATATATATATATATATTGCTAAGAGCCATATAGCTAATATATATATATATATATATTGCTAATAGCCATTAGCATATTTTAATAATATATATACAAGTATACAAATTACACTTGCGAAGAAAGTAGTCTTGTTTATTCCTTTATCCAGGTGTAAAAAAAAAGAAAGTTTTTTACCTGGGGTGTAATATATATTAAAGATACCAAGAAATTTTATACTTGGTTTTAATCCTTATCCCAAGTAAGCACAACAAAGTTTTCGCGTGAAATATATTCATGTCAGAGCTACTTGTATATAGAGGCTAATGACTTCATATCTCTTGCCTTAGTATGTATCCCATAATGCAAAGCACACATCCCTTTCAATAGTGTATAATGCAATGAATAATGGGAAGAGTCACTACCCAGACCGGTTTCAACCTTTATTGAGGTCTATTTATGTAAAGACCTCTCTAAAAATTAGGACGATCCCTAGACCACTCCATAGTGGCCGAAAGACTGTCCAACTCAGTTCCACTTAGTGACAGGCTCACCCCGTCACCGAGAAGAACTTCTCAGCGTTGGCTCTACCCAGTGGCAGACTCACCCCACCACCAGCAAGAGCCATATTATCAGCGGTGGCCCTACTCAGAGACAGGCAAAAACCTATCCCCAAGCAGAGCCTCTCAAAGCCAGCATCCATCAGTTCCGACCCCAATCGAAGTCTCTTCAGTGGGAGCCAAACCTGGGAGAGATACCAAGGTTGAAGTAATGTAGAACTCATATATATCTCATATACAAGTAGACAAAAGGTGCTTGACTTTCTTATAAAAATCTCTGGATGAGAGGAAGATGTAGAAAGCTTTTTACCTTGGGTGTAATATACGTTAACTTTATAATCTTTCTACATCTTTCTCTCATCCAGAGATTTTTATTAAGAAGGTCAAGCACCTTTTGTCTACTTGTATATGAGTTCTACATTACTTCAACCTTGGTATCTCTCCCGGATCTGACTCCCACTGAAAAGACCTCAATAAAGGTCGAAACCGGTCTGGGTAGTGGCCCTTCCAATTATGCATTGCATTATACACGCCTGAAAGGGGGTGTGTTTTACATTATGGGATACATACTAAGCCAAGTGACATGAAGTCATTAGCCTCTATATACAAATAACTCTGACATGAATATATTTCACGGCCAAAACTTTGTTTTGCTTACTTGGAAAAAGGATTAAAACCAAGTATAAATATTTTCTTGGTATCTTTAATGTACCCTATATATATATAAAATGATAAGCCTTTTTATGTAACGTTTTTGTGTCACGTTTTTTGTCAAGTTATTTGAAACGTTTGAAACTCAGGGGCTACTCTGAGTGTCTAGTCTTCAAAATTCGAGTCATCAGAATTCAAGGAGAACCGGTCTACCAGTCCGGAACACGGGAGGGGTTGGGCGCCGTAGACGCAAGGGGTGGAGCCCTTTAGTATATATATATATATATATATATATATATATATATATATATATATATATATGTAGAAAGTTTTTTTAACTTGGGTATATTATGTATTCAAGATACCAAGCAATTTTATATAAACTTGGTTTTTTATCCTGGAAATAGGAGTAAAAACTAAGTTTATATAAAATTACTTGGTATCTTGAATATATATATACGTGCTGCTCAATACAATTACTGAGTATTTTGGCTTCTTATAAATTATAAAGTTATAAAAATAATTTACATGTGTAACACATTTATTTTAAAATATTCTTAATATACAACAGTGTAGAACCCGCAGCTCCGTACAAAATCATGTTAAGACTTGTCGAAACGATCGCTTCAAGAGCTCGAAATTGCTCTCACAGAAGAGTGGGGAAATAATCCACAAGAACTGTTTGATCATCTTATCCGGTACATGCAATCAAGATGTACCCCTGTTTAGACTATTATTGGAGACCATATGCCCTATTAAAAATTAACAAAAGCGTTTTTGACTAAAATTATTTCATGCTAAAATGTATAATTTGTTAAATTTGTAATAAATATCGATTATTTAAACAATATCTCACCAATTACACCCTATACATAAGTAAGAAATATTTATTCATATATAAAGTACCCAATAGTTATAATTATTTGCAGAAATGTATAATTATCTGACAGAAACTAAAATATTCCTTAATTGTTTTGAGCAGTGTATACATTTAATAAAATCCGGAAAGAGACTACTGTAAATTTGCAACCATAATTATGGAGTGCGGTTTGTTTTGAAAGAATATTTGGTTATCAAATATATTAACCAATCATTTCACATAAAATGCACAAAATTTGTCCAAAACTGTATTGATAATATCTCTTTTAGCAAAATTAACTGTGCATGCACTATACGGAATAAATTATGCTTGTTTCAAGAAGCAGCAATTTTAACTAGAGAGAAAGAGAAGTCTAATAGTCTGTGTGACTGAAGGAAGAAATAATTTCGAAACTGAATATTGGCAACACGCAACAGAAACCGACATCTGCTGTTCAGTAAACATTGAGATGAACAACTTCTCAATGTTTACTGAACGAAACAACAGCTTTGATAAGCGAACTGACTGTCCTTCAAGAAAGCATCTTCAGGTATAAATATCCCTTCAGTAGAGCACTGCATTCTATATGTAAGTACCATTCTTAACCATGGATGCCCTCGTTCTTTGTGCACTCCTGGTAATGTTTTCAGCAACTTTTGCAGAACCCGGTAAGAAAACTTTTTAATTTTAATTTAAAAAAATATTTTTTTAAATATTTTTTTAACAGCAATCTGTTAAAAAGCTTAGAAAAAAGTAAACTATCAACTCGAAATCATTAAAATTGCATGTAATAAAAATATTAATTTTCATATTACTTCAATGTCAGCTTGGTTTAGCATCTTCATTCCCCAACGAATAACCGTGGGGAATGAAGCATCTTCATTCCCCACGGTGGGCACGGATTGTTGTGAATGTCTTGGTGAGAGATGAATTTTACCGCCCAGCAGGGGACCACAGTTCTACACACACTGGAGCCCTAAAATAGCTTGAAAAAAATTATATATGGATTATTATTGGTGAATTATTTAATCTTTAGTTCACGTAATTAATGCGCTTTAGTATTATAACTCATGGTTAGAAATACGATAATTCCTCTTAACTATTCATTTTTAGATTTAAATTATTTTTATATTTGAGGTCGATGAAATAAAAAAAAAATACACCAATTGAACATATTTCAGAATATGTTATATTGTCGATCATATATTTGATATGATAAAAATTGTTCACAAAGATGCCATACAGCAATCCCTCAATTAATACGCCTCTGATTAGTGCGTCATTTTTTTTCTATGACCAAATTCGATTAGTGCATTTATATACATCTTAAAAATAAATGTTAAAGATTTAAAACATTTTCTATCTATACATTTTTATGGCTAACTATTTTAAAAAATCACTCACTAGGATGAAATAATTTAGTGACCGATATAAAGCATTATACAGAGTAATTTTAATGGTATCCTACAGTATTTCCATGCACGGTATATTCCAAATTGACTGCCAAAATTTATATCGTCTGCTAATTACATAGCATTTTGATGATCATATCTCGGGTCTCCTTTGCAATTGTTTTCCTTACTTTTTTTTTATTTTAAAGTTTTTTCCCAACCCTGTCATCACGAGTAAAAGAATTAGTGAACAAAAAAGTGGAAATGTGAAAATGATTCGAAAAGTAATCTCATTGGAAGAAGAACTTGAAATAATAAAGAAAAAAAAATGAGTCCAGAGCAAAGATAGGACAAGAACAGAAAAATGGGTAAATCAACCACAAAAGCAATTTTAAGCAAAGCTGCTGAATACAAAGAGAAAGGTGAGGCTATTTGAAGTTCATCATGCATGCACTCGAAATCAAAGTACTGTATTATAATCACTGAATTAGAGAGACTTCTTTCTACATGAAAGATTGTTAACAAAAACGGATCCCGCTAAGCACTGGCCTTGCTAAATCAAAAGCATTAAGTCTCTTGGCAACCTTGAAAGAAAGGGCTATCAGTGATGGAAAAGAAGAATAATTTCACGCCAGTGCTGGGTGGTTTGTGAATCTTTTTGAAATGACCCTATATATATAAAATGATAAGCCTTTTTATGTAACGTTTTTATGTCACGTTTTTGTCAAGTTATTCGAAACGTTTTGAAACTCAGGGGCTGCTCTGTGTGTCGAGTCTTCAAAATTCGAGTGATCAGAATTCAAGGAGAACCGGCCTACCAGTCCAGAACGCGGGGGAGGGGGGAGGAGGCGCCAGGGGCCCCTTCTTTTTTTTTTTTTTTTTTTTTGAGTTTTCAAAATTCGAGTCATCAGAATTCAAGGAGAACCAGGGCCTACCAGTCCGGAACACGGAGAGGGATTGGGTGCAGTAAACGCTAGGGGGAGGAGCTCCCTAGTATATATATATATATATTTCAAAAATTTACGTATTTAAATTGAAATGCATATTTGTATTTCAATGTTTATAATTTTTTGTTTATATTATATTCTTTATGTTTATAAATTGAAATATATATAAATATAAACCCGGGTTTTTTCAAAAAGAATCACATACCCCTTGCCTCACCAATAATTCTCCCACATTGCCCTTCCCTCACCGTTTCCAAAACCTCTTCCTTTCAATCATGCTTCCTTCCCTAAACAGCAGATGAATGTATATCGCCGCACGTCGGGATGCCGCTGAATAAGAAGACAGCCAACAACATCCTAAAAAAAATGGTTGGACCGAATTTTCCCTCTTATATTTTTCATATATCTATTATGTAAACCTTCAGTAATGCCCTAAAACTGAGGAAAAAGCCAATGACATAATAATCTTCCTGTACTTCCTTCAATTCTAACTGCTGACTTACAACTCAAATAAAGACTAAGTATTGTTTGATATAATGCCCCATTGACACCATATAACTGCAGCGTATTGAATAGCTTCTCTCTTGGCACCTTGTCATATGCCTTTTCCAAATCGACAAAACTTAAATACAGATCTTTGTTATATTCCCATGCTTTCTCAACTATTTGTCGTAAAGTGAATATCTGATCCTGACAGCCTCTATTTGGCTTGAATCCAGCTTGTTCTTCACCAAGCTTTTCTTCTACAATTCTTCTCAACCGTTTCTCAAGTATACTTGCATAGATCTTGCCAGGAACACTCAGTAGGGAAATACCTCTGTAATTCTCACATTCAGTTTTATTTCCCTTTTTATATATGGGCACTATTAGAGCTCTACTCCAATCATCGAGAATTCGTCCCTCTGTCCAGGTTTTCTGAACTATCCAGTGCAGCCACTGTAAGACTTTTATACCACCATACTTCAGCATTTCTGGTCGAATTTCATCTACTTCTGCTGCCTTTCCACATTTCAAGTCTTTGACGGCTTTTTCTACTTCAAGTATGGATATGTATTCCTGACTGCATGCCTGGTCAGTGTTTTTACCACTGTGCTATCACTGCTTGTTTCATTTAGCAATTTTTCGAAGTAATTACTCCATACTTCAAGGATATCTTTTTCTCCTGTTTTCATGTCACCTTTATCATCTCTAACTCCTTTTACAGCACTCTTTCCTCCATTTCTAAGCTTCTTCAACAACTTCCAGAATATCTTACCACCTTCTTGATATTTATTTTCTATGTTCTTCCCAAAGTCCTCCCATGACTTTTGTTTAGCTAGTTTTACACAGTGATTAGCATTTTTGCATTTGTCTCTGTATATTCTCTAAGAGTACAAGCTGACTTATTTACCAGGAACTTTTGATATGCTTTCTACTTTTCCTTCACTGCCTCTTTACCTTCTTGTGTCCACCATGGAGTTCTCATTTTTCTATCCTTGCAGACAAGGTAACCACATGCCTCTCTGGCTGAATCAATCAGGGTTTTCTTCAAGGCTTGCCACTGAATCTCCAAGGTTTGGTTCCTGTTCTTAAACTCTTTCATTTTTTCTTCAATAATCTTTGTGTATTTTAGTCTACAGTTCACATCTGAGAGCTGCTCAACTTTTATTCATTTTAAAACTTTCTTACATGTTATTCTTTTCAATATGAAATTCAATTTTATCCTGCTCAAGACTAAATAGTGATCACTTCCAATTTCAAATCCTCTGTACACTCTGGTGTCCTGCACCAGGGAGAAAACATCACTATCAACAATAACATAGTGAATGAGACTTTTCTTATTACTTGCCTCTTCTCTCCGTGTGAATTTGTGCGCATTTTTATGTTGGAACAGGTGTTAGTAATAACCAGTCCATGTCCTGAGCAGAAATACAACAGGTATTTGCCATTATTATTGGCTTTGCTCTTTTCTCCAAATTTTCCCAAAATATTTTTGTATGTCTGACAATCATTTCCTACTCTGCTATTTAGATCTCCAACAAGGACCAACTTTTCCTTTTTCATTGTGTCAGTTTCTTTTTCTAAAGCATCAAAAAATTCCTCCACTTCTACCTTAGTAGAACTTTCTGTGGGACCATAGGCACAAATAAGTCTCATTGTCCAATTCCCCATTCTGATATTTGCCCGCATCACTCTACTTGAGACTGTCTGCCATTCAAGAAGATTAGCCTCGTATATTGTGTTGATTTTCATTTCCTGAATATAACATTTTGTATTTATTGCTCAGAAAGATCTCACCAATTTTTATTTTTTTTTTGTTTCAGTCAATCCTATTATGTCGATCTGGTTCTTATTTAATTCTTCAGCTAGCTCCATTTCTTTGCCATTCAGGCTTCTTATGTTGATAGTACCGATCTTTAATTCTGGGGATGTTGAGTTGGGGCGTGTTTTAGGATTTGTTCTAGTAGCTGACTTTTCGCTGTTCGCCCTGGTTCCCTGGCGAAAACAACGAGGGGCCTTGTTTACCCAGGCGACGCCCCAGTCGGCATGAAATTTTGTCATGTTGTACCATCATTCAGGCACATCGATTAATGCGCCTGTTTTAAAGAACGCATTAGGCGCATTAATCGAGGGATTGCTGTAAATAACACATCATAGTAAAAGGTTTCGTTTGTAACCGCGCACATAATGAAGACAGTGCTCAAAAAAAGTTTAGTCGACGATAATTATGTTGTAAAATCTTCTGCTTTGTAAGATTGCTTCTAACTTTTTTTTGGTTGGGAGGGAAGGCAATGAAAAAAATATGTTTTTTTTATATATTTCTAAAATACGAATTATGTCTTCTGATTCTCCTTTGAAAAGAGCACTTGGTTTTAACAGAAATCTTATTTTACTATTAAAATTGCATTTCAACTTTCAGTTTCAACCGCACTAAAGGTTGATCTCTAATTCGGTCTAAGTAATGAATAGCACATATTCTGCTGAAATATTTTGCAGTAAATTACTCCTACATATTAAAAAATCATACACTTCTTCATTTTGTAATCTATCACTGGTCGTTCTCAAATTACACCTCGAATTCAGGAATGAAGTTTTTAATTAAATCACTTTGAATTACAATTTCAAATTAATTCAGCCTTCGTTTATTAGGACCAATTTCACATAAAAATATTATCATTTCGAAATGCTGATAATGTACCTTTAAAATACTGCAGCACAGACCACGCATCAATAGTCTAAAGTACTTCCGGATGGCAAAGGAACAAAATAAATAAATAAATAAAAATTAATTTTTGAAAAAAAAACAATTAATGGATTGAGCGTGGTATGGGTGACTTCCAGATATAAGATATAATTATTTACCAAACTAGAGTCGAGATTGCGAAATTTCGGACAAATGCATGCCAACGTTTATCGAGGGATGTCACTGGAAAGAGACAAAGCAACTGATTGCCATCCAACAAAGGTTGTAAACTTATAGTAGATTAGTACTAACAGCACGCAAAGAATTTTTTTGTATTTTAAATTATTTTTTACATAATCTGGAAACCTTACTCTCAGATCAAACATGGAAATTTTTGAAGCCACTTCATTTTCAAGTAAGCGGGGGATGGGAGTAATCGCACATCGAACAATGAAAATCATCTTCTACTTAATGACAATCACAAACATCCATGCCCACGCAGCCTATTGGCGGGAGGGCATATATGCTTAACCGTTGGCCCAGTCAGACTGGAAATTAATTGGCATTTCGAATCACCCAGGATGGGTGGTCATAATGTTTTGGCTCATGAGCATTACAGGGTTCTCTCATCCAATGAATGCACAATGACCACTAATTTTTACCTGGAGGCTGAGAGCAGATATTGCCCTATATGATGACATTGTAGGCAGACTAATCTGAACTTTTCGAGCAAGACAACGCCCGTGTCACACAGTTTGCATTATACGATATGGCTCAAAGAGCATACATACCCAAGCTTTCCGTATTCCTGAGTTCCAAATTTCCTGATTTGAATCCCATCGAGCATTTGTGAGATCATGTGGAACGCCGACGGTCGACAGGAGTGCCTCAGTAGATCGCTAACCCCTGAGACGTTATTTTGTCTGGTTGATCTAGAATACGTCAAGACTACTTCCGTGGTCTAGTGGGGTTGGTCAACGTCACGACGGGTGGAAACGGTTACCTCAGCCTGAGGAGGCCCGATATGCTACTAGTTAAGGGGAATATAATGTTTTGGTTCGCAAGTGTAAGTTGAATAAACACTTAAGTGTGTCCGTGAAATAACAGGACGAAATCCGTATAACAATAAAGGGCAACTGCAAAAAGATAAATTATTTATTTATTTTCAATGCAATTCCACCTTAACTCAATACAAAGTTCTTATGGCTCATACAAATTTACGAAATATACTGATATGCATCTAATGGTATAGCGTTGATCTCGGCAGTAACACTCGTGTGGATGACCCCCACTGAATCAAGCCTGTGTCCATCGAATTTGGTATTTAATTTTGGAAACAAAGAAAATCCTGCAGGTGCCAAATCTGGTGAATACGGCGAGTTTTGAGCAAAATGGTGAATCTGGTAGCGAGAAAATTATCGCGAGGAAGCGATAATTTTCTACCAATTTGAGTCATTGTTTTTTGTCTAAATTCAATTGTCAAGTCATTTATTCTGCAGTTTATTCTGTAATTTATTCTGCATCGGCTAATCGCTAAACAAAGCGTTGGCAAATCCATACGTGAGTTTTCTGTGAGACGATCAACAAATTGTAGAAGTTGAAGTTAGTATAACTGGAAGGAAAATTGTTTTAAGCATTGATTTATTAAGACAGTTTTCGATTTCAATAAGAATCAAAGCTCTTGTAAGATCATGATATCGCCTGATTCTCACGGGCATGTTTTTCACGTTTAAAGTATACTATATGCTGACAATTCGAATTATTTTTTCTTTGTGGTAAATAATCTTCAGCGATGGCCACCAAAGCCGAAATGTTTCTTGTGAGATGACATCTAGTCAAAGACTTGAAGTTGGAACATCCTCACTTACAGAATATAGTTCACTCAATAAAATTAGTCAGTTAATTTATTACTATTTAAATTAAGGGGATATTAAATCCCACATTGTTTTAAAACCGAATAAGAAAGTCAAAGATCGGGATCAAAGAGTTTCATGCCGAATATAGTAACTATAAAAGTATCCGACTACTAGCGTCAGCTAAAGCACTAGTGCTTTAGCTTACGTGAATAATAATGTTTACATCGCCGATATGAAGCCTATTGGCTCTTTATTTTAAATAATTTATTTTAAAAAAGAATAAAGATTACTTATCTAAAGGAAATGTGGCCATAACCACAATACTGAAAGTAGGACTGAGTATCAGTAGATCTATCACACAAATAATCATTTCAAAGTAAGCTCTGTTAATTATTTTAATGGTAAGCGTCCAAGACTTTGCCTACGACACCGAAAATTGTAAATCTGTAAAATTGTAAAGTTCCATTGTTCAATAATCTTAATTATTATTGTTGAAAAGTAAAATGAATGCATTTAGCATTATCTATTAATGCTAAATTGTAAAATTAATTGTAAAATTAAAATATAAATGACAAAATGCAAAATAACTGTTTAACTGTTTCTATGTAAAAACTGTGATTGTAAATAATGTTATATGTTATTATTACTATTAACATGTAACATTAATTTTAACATTAATTATGGTATTACATTGTCTTAATCATAACTATTTATAATCAGAAATACATTCATGTAATTTCTTTGAACGATAATAAACTGTGTTCAAAATATTAAAAAAATATATTATTATTATTGAATGTAATCATAAATGTAAACATTAGGAACATAAATAACAACACAGAACAATACCTAGACCTATTATCGGCATATAACATAACCCCATCCATACAGTCGTATACACGAGAAGAGATAGTCGGAAACACAACAACCCTATCCTGCATTGATCATATAAATATACGGGCCCCTCCAAACAGCCACACAGCAGCCGTCATAACATGCAAACTCGCAAACCATCATTTCACAGCATTGCAGTTACACACTGAACCAGAACCCGTAAAACTCACTGAGACTACAAAACAGTATCATAGCATTGTAAACGAAGCAATAGTGAACGATGAAATCAGAAAAACAGACTGGATGCAGATATCATCTTTAGACTCTGCTGAAGCTGTATATAATAATCTTAAACTTGCATTTAACAAAATATATATAACAAAGCATAACAAAAATAAAAATACGCCCCCAAACGTAACAAAATCCATGGATAACAGACGACATATTAACAGACATACAAAGAAAAGATGCCCTATGGAAACAACTTAAGAAGTCGCCGAACAATATCGCTTTAAAAGCGGAATACAAAAGAGTACGGATCTCCTAACAACACAGATAAGAACGGCAAAAAGAAACTATTACAGCAACAAATTAACAACAGCTCAGAATGACATAAAGGAAACCTGGCACCTGATTAATGAAATGCTGGACAATATACACAGAACCACTGCCTAAGAAACAATAAAACACAGCTTTGCCTGCGACCCCAAATCCATCAAACAGTTGGCAAACAACTTTAATCAGCACTTCGTGAACTCTGTCCAAAAACTACAAGAAACAACCTTTCCTCACACAAACGAACATTCTCCACTAGAGCCACGAACAACCCATTCGATGTGGTTCCCCACAATAACAAAAGAATAATTATCACTGGCAATTCAACAAATTAACCCTAACAAAGGTCAGGGGATAGACGGAATCAGACCAAAAGACATCAAGAAACACTCAACCAACCTACTTCCAGTTATAGGAAAACTGATAAATAAAATCTTTGAAAGGGGACACATACCTGAAACACTAACGACTGCATTAATCACACCCATATACAAACATGGAAAAAGAAACATAAGTAATTACAGACCCATCACCACGTTGTCTGTAATCAACCAAATCATGGAATGCATCGTGCATCACAAACTCTCCACATACGTTGAAAATTTTCAAATCATACCCAAAACACAATATGGCTTTCAAAAAAATAAAGGAACAGTAACACTCCTGGAAGATTTCACAGACCTAATAAACGCTGCATTGGATAAAAACAGAATAACATTAGTGGTATCCATTGACCTAATAAAAGCATTTGACACACTAACACGCAAAATCTTGTTAACGAAACTAACGCATATCGGAATTGGAGGTCGTCTACTTCAGTGGTTTAAAGCATACATGAAAAACAGAAAGAACACTACACGTATAGAATCAGCGTAGAGAAAAGAGGTACATATAACCTGTGAAGTACCGCAAGAGCATATACACACACGACATAAGCCACCTTCCCCTAAAAAGTAAAATTTTCCAGTACGCAGACGACACGGCCATAGTATCCATTCACAACAACGCAAATATTGCTTACACAAACATCCAACACGACCTCAATCAAATCACTAACTGGTTAACCGAAAACGGCATATATATAAACCCTGGAAAAACAAAGCTAATGATATTCAAAAACCCCCAAACTCTGCCCATAGAAACTAAATATCTCACTATCCGACATTCATCCTAATATACACAAAGTGCAGACCCTAAAACCACAACCATCACACAGGTGAAAACAACACGCTATCTCGGACTTCACTTCGATGCTGATCAAAGTTGGAATAGCCATACAAACTACCTACATACCAAGCTTAACCTATTAGGTTAATAATTTTGCTTCCTATTACCCTATTAGGTTAATAGGAAGCAAACTATACAGATTAAAAGACATTTCCCCAACCCACATAAAAATACCAATCTACAAAGCATTATGTGAAAACATTTTAAGATATGCAATCACATCATACGCATTCTGCGCAGACTACAGACTTAATAGGCTACAATGGTTGCAAGATAAAATGGTAAAACTGATATTCTGGGAACAACCCACACTTATGCGGGAAGCACGGACAAAACACAAAATATTTAAGGTGAAACACTTATGCCACTACACAGTCATGTTAAAACATTACTACATCCCAACCTATAGAGTAACCAGAACAACATATCAAATAACAAGACCACAGGCAACAAACTACATAACATAACATACAAGTACAATAATCAAGCCAGCAAAGCCACCCGAAACTTCTACGTACCTGACATGATAACCAAACTGCCGTTCGACGACAGAAACCTAGGAACATACAGAGAGCTGAAACAGACGCTATATAAATATTAAATCGAGAATGAAAATTAGAGCAATTCCTGTTTCTCTCTCTTCCCCCCCCTCACACAAACCTATGACAAACCCCCCCTCTCAAAAACCCTCACTACAAGAACACAAAAAAACAAAAACACCATGTCTAAATCCAACCCTACTTCCAAAAAAAAAAAAAAAAAAACCGTTAAACTGTAATAGCAGTTGAAGTCTTCCAAGCACGTACCAACAAACAGTAAAATCATCACCTGGCTTGCGACCAGTATAGAAACATAACCATGAAACCGCCGCCATCTATTATCTTCCTCAGATAAGCTCTGCTAAGCTTCGAGGAAGAAATCAGAAGGGCCTCCCAAAGAAAGAATATAATACATTATACAGGAAAAACAATTATTATTATTATTATTGATCAATTTAATCATCATTTTATTTTGAACTGATCTCTTTATTTTACACAATTCCTCTTTGTACTCAATGAAACAAGACTA
Source organism: Typopeltis vanoorti (assembly GCF_054136105.1). Taxonomy (NCBI): domain Eukaryota; kingdom Metazoa; phylum Arthropoda; class Arachnida; order Uropygi; family Thelyphonidae; genus Typopeltis; species Typopeltis vanoorti. Next base: position 148,751,360 of record NC_143552.1, on the reverse strand, counting down.
GAAACATAAATGAAAGTGTGACTGTGATTCATTCTTATATTAACTTCTACTAATTCTGTTTGCTAATTCTATTTCTATATTTGTTGCAGAAGTACAAGTAAGAGTATTATGGCGTCTCCTAGCTGCATTTTTGTTTGTTTGGTTGTTGCAATCTATACCAAGCAAACCTCGATGTGTTTTTCAAAAAGATCAACTGTCACATTTCAAACTGCGACATCCAAAGAATGGCAGAAAATTTCGGAGTGATTTTAAACACCTTCAGAGAGTCAATATATCGCTGGATGTTTATAAAATATCCAGTGGTAGCTCTACAGAAACAGTATTTTATTTAAGAAAAAGTAATTGAATGTAAAACTTTACATGTCTTAAGGATTCGTTAAGAGAAGTGGAATTATTTTTTTATAAAATGTGCAAGTAAATTAATTTAATATCTAGGTTTTTGACATAAAATTATTTGAGAACAACGAGAAATATCAGTTAAGTTAATCAAAAAAATATCCAATTGTCATTAAATTTATTTATAACTTCACTTTTGAATAATATATTTGGCATAATGAATACTTATCAGCACGGGCACGATGAGAGATAATCTTAATGCAGGTTGCATTTGAAAACGATTCTAAATATTATTATGTAGCAATGATAGCTCTAAATATGCCAATACATCTTTGGAAATCCATATCGTATGTAAGCAGTTCGTATTTGTAATAATAAGTGAATAATAGAAAATGCTCACCGTCTTCTCAATACAGAGAAACATGGCGTAAATAATTTAATGGCAGTCAGTTTGAAAATGTACGTGGAAAGGCGTAATGTTATCCCGGTATTCATTCTTACGCTGTTTGCTACCAGAAAGTTTAAAACGAAAACAAAGTTGGTTAATATCACTAGAAGTGACTGGGTTGTTGTAACTGCATAACTGCAATTTTTCATTCTTTAGTGAAATAAATTCAGATTTACAGTACTGTAACTCGAAGGTTTTTTTCTTTTAATAACTTAAACTTTCTCATTATAATTCACAGGTTCTTTATTAGATAAAATCTCAATTCGAGCATTTTGCATTGTTTATATTTCGTATACATATAATATGAACATGAAACGAAATGCATGCAGTGAGAGATTCACTTAATTAGAAGTTTACGAGTACAGAAGTGTTGGAATTTAAAGTTTTTCGTGTATTCATAATAAATAAGAGTAAGGAATAAAACTTTTTTATTCCATTTGCGTGATTTTACCGTTTTCTAGTAAGGTGGCCGTCATGAAAACAGGTAATGATAGTCCTTGCTCTCACTTGATGACTTAAACGGAAAGTACGCTAGAGCATGCGCAAGTGAAAAGAACACGGTAACCAGAAAAATAACTGTTAAAAAACAGTAAAATACATAGCCTTTTGAACTTATAATAGAGAATTCTGTTTGTAAATTTTCAATATAGAAAGAAAAGGTTAAAACTCATGATGCGTTATTTTTCAATGGTAACTGGGAAAACAGCTGTTCAAAAAAAATATATATATATATATAAGAAATTTTGGAACTTTATAATGGATAATTCTTGTGAAGCCTCCACACAGCAAGAGAAATATTCATAAGCTATCAAATATTATGTTAGAACAGTGGCGACTATACAGCTGTTCAGAATGACATACACGATAAATTGAGTTTTAATAGCTGTTCGGTTTTCTGTGTAATTTTTCATATACAAAGATTAATAAAATTGTAAACTTTGTAGAAGGTGATGGGATAAAGGAATGTGTAAATATGTTTAAACATGTAATAAATAATATTATTTTACTCATAAAGATAAAGATAATTGCTTCCCTTAAATAAATGGGAGTAAATTCCCAGCTACATTGGGGCTAGATGAAATTTCATTTATTTATCTTTTAAATCTTATAATGAAATGCATGGTGTTGATATCAATCCTTCCTTTATTTTTATTCAATATATCTTGGAATTGTGAATCTATTTTTCTTAGTGATTAAAGTTTTACCAATTTATTGAGGATTATAATTATATTATTATATAATTATAATCCTCAATATTTATAATCCTATATATATAATTATATTAATTATATATATATATATATATAATTCTGTCCATTTTTTTCTGTCCATATATATATATATATATATATATATATATATATATATATATATATATATATATATATATATATATATATATATATATATATACAGTATATATATATGACCTGAGAACCGCTCGGGTTCTCAGGTCCTCCCCCACCTGTGGGAGCTAAAAACCAGTGAAACTGAGTACAGAAATACACAAGGTGATTACTGTTCCTTTCTTTTGTTGTGGGCTGTTATGATTCTTTTGGCCACCTCACTTCCCTTGGGCATGTCTAGTTTGAAGAGAGCAATGTAGAACGCCGAAGCTGCCTCCTCGTCTATATCCAGGGCTACCTCTACTTGCTCAGGGGTAATTTTGCTGATGTCATCAACGAAGAGGTCACCCCATTTTGCACTGACGATGTCGGGTCCATATTTCCCTGTGAGGAAAAGTGTTCAGGTTCTCCTACTTTATCTATTGCCTCTTTAAACTTTTCTGCCGCCCCGGGCATACCTCTAAGGAGATGTTTTAGAGTCTCTCCTACTTTTGCATGAGGGACTTCTGGGTGTTCGGTTTCAGATACTTTTGCTGTTTTGAGATTTGTCAGCTCTTCTTCCTGCGGACTTAATGGCCGTTTGGAAGTTTTGGTGTTCGTCTCCATCTCTCCTTCTACTGTATCTGAATTGGCGATGTCTATATTAGCAGTGGTAGCTTCGCTTTCGTCCGTTGGAGTTACCATGATGGTTTCTGCATTGTCAGTCTCTTCTGTTGGGATCGTATTGCTCGTCTCTGCAATTCTGGTTGGTTTCCCTCCCTTACGGGACCTTTTCGTTGTCTTAGACATGGCGGCATGATCAGGAGTGGCCTCAAGAGGCGGAAACTCTTCCTGTATTGTGACCTTTTCATTAGTTGGTTTTGTTGCTGATGTGACTGCACCACCCATCCTCTCTGCAAGGGTTCTGGATGGGCAGGTGTCGACTTTGTGGTCAGTGACCCCACATTTCAAACAAGCTGCCTCACATTTTTCTTAGTTGTGGCCAATTTTTAGGCAGTTCTTGCATTTTATGCGAGAGCAGTCTGCCCCAAGATGATTGAAGGCACTACATCTAAAGCACTGCTTTTTGACGCCTGGGTAATTTACCATTACCCGGGCAGATCCTATGAGGACAAAGTTAGGAACTTCGGTCCTCATTTCAAGAGAGATAGTTACCTCCCCTGACTTCCACTCAGGATTGTCTGAGTCATTGTGAACCTGGATTTCCCGTACAACTCCCCACTTAGAGAATACGCTGTGAATTATATCGTTGTTCTCTGCGTATTCTAGGGGAAATCGTGGTATCTTAAGGGTTCTCAGGATGCTCCCAACCATGAAGGGTGATACTTTTACTTTGCCACAGTCAAACCCTTTGAGAAGCTTTTCTCTGTTCTCGATATTTTTGGTCACTACCTGGTATCTTCCACCCCCATAAAGGGTAAATCCAAAAATGTTCTCTGCGCCGACGCAGTCTATGATAGCTTTGGCCATCGCCCTTGCCGGTATTGTGGCGTCAACCTCAATTCCGAGAGTACACACACGCGGCAGAATGGAGGGCATGATCAGATGGGGGAGCCTAACTATTCCCACCACCAAGTGTTTGATATTTCCCCAGTCTGGGGTTTAGGAAGTTCTGCAAATTTCCCGTTAAATATCGTGAAACCCGATGAGACTCGTACCGATATTAACGGTTAAGAACAGAAACTATACTACACTTTGATCTTAGCCAAAAGGCCGAGAATCGACTAATTAACATTATATATATATATATATATATATATTAAATATATATAGATAGATATATTTAATATATATATATATATAGTTAATATATATTTAATATATATATATATATAAGATAGAATGGGAGTTCATATCATCTCATCATTGGCCTTTTAAGAGTACAAAGTTGTGCTGAGAGTCAGCTGGATAGTAAGAGAGGAGTAGATAGGTAGAGTTGATAGTAGTAGTTAGGTACAGAGGCCTCAGTCGATCTGCCTGGCCTCACTTCAAGAGTGATAAACCAAACAGATCTCCGACATTTCCTCCCTCCATCCGTTCTTTTTCCCAGCCCCCCCCGGCCAGTCACCTCTTCAGGTGGTTGTCCGGGGAGAGTGAGTGGAAAACAAATGAATAGAGGATACACATACATTTACACACACATACAATCATACACTTCACTAGACAGATATGGGAACAGAAAGGGAGAAGGGAGGAGCTCATTTCCGCATGCGACAGCGAATTTAGCAATTCGCAAAACGCGGTAGCTTGGGTCTGGTTCAGTTTTAGGTGACACTGGACTGGATCTGGTTCGGCCTTGGTGATATCCGCGAAGTACAGTTCTCCCCATTTGAACCCCGTGCTGTTCCTGAGGAATAAGAACGAAGGTTCCCCATCTTTACCCATTTTTTTGAACAGTTTGTCTTTAACATACTGGGGTTGCTTAGAGTGTTTTAGGATTACGGAACCGTTCGTGACTTCCTTTAGAGCCGGTTCCGTAACCTGCACATTGCTTCCTTCTACTTCTGATTCGGATTCCTCTGATGAGGGTTCCTCGCTTGATGGGGTTACTTCTGCAACAACGCGAGCTTCTCTTTCTTTTCTTTTGTTGTATGCGTCCATGATGTCAAAAGCTTCACTGTATGTAAGGCCTAACCTTTCACGCGCTGGGCTGTGGAACCATTCAACTGTTCCGACCTCTGGTCGTGGAGGGGTAGCTCCCACCGCTGTTGTTTTAGTAGTGACAGCCTCCATATTTTCTTTTTCTCCAGCTGGCTCAGTGGACGTTTCCATATTTCCTGTTTCTTTTTCTTTAGCTGGTTGAGGTGACGTGTTATCCGACTGGGGAGGAATGGGGAGGGCCTCAGCGTCTGTTGTAGTCGCATCTGTAGCGTGAGCCTCCTTCGCAGTGTTGTCTGGCATAGGGGTGTCTCTGTCTGTAGGTCTCGGACTTATAGGACTATTATCCGGGATTGGCGAAATGGTGCATCCTGCTCTTTCCGCCGCTGTTCTTTTAGGGCAGGTGGTGATCTTGTGAGTAGCATCTCTACACTTCAGGCAGGGCGCTTTACAGTGTGCTGTTTCGTGACCCGCCTTCCTGCAGTTTTTGCATCTGTCTTTCTGGCAATTTGCGGCCAGGTGCTCGGGTGACCCGCACCTAAAACACTGTTTTCTCACACCAGGATAAGTTACCATTACCCTGGCTGAGCCTACCATAATCAAGTTTGGAATTTCCTTGTCCATCATGATGGAGAAGGACACTTCTCCCGATTTCCACTGTGGGAAGTCGGCGTCTGTGCCGATTTTCACATTCCGAACCAATCCATACGGAGAAAAAACTTTAGTTATTATGTTGTCGTCATCCTCCAGATATTCAATAGGGAATCTATCTATTTTAACTATTTTAATTGTCTTTCCCACTACAAATGGGAAAAACGTTTTCCCCTCGCATTCGATCCCTTTCATTAATTTTTCTTTTGTACTAACGGTTTTACAGACCACCTGGAACCTGCCGCCCCCGTATGGTGTAAAGCCAGAGATGTTTTCCGCCCCTACATTTTTGCTGATAGTTTTAGCAAAGACCCACTTGTCGATTGCCTCGTCTATCTCAAAGCCAAGGGTTCTCACCCTATGTAAGGCTGCAGACATTGCTCAAGAAATAAGTAAGGGCTCTATGTTGTAAAATAAAGTTCCTGCTTAAATTCGAGCCAACAAAGAGCAAAACCCAAACAAAAGAAAACGCGGGAAAGAGAACAAAGGCTTCTTACCACACATGCAGTCTTTCCCAGGCCTTCCGCAAGTTTTGGAGCTCCCTCGGACGTCGGCGTCCGTTGAATCCCGGGCAGGGCGATTCCAGGTATTCTGTTGGCAGGATGACGTCACGGCACAGGAGTGAGCTAATCCTTCTAGGTAGTCCAAACTCGGGCAGATCGTGGCAGTCGTGGGGCGAGCTCCAGGCACTTCTTCGTCTTCAGATGTCACTACTTCGGAATAAGTCTGCAAAAAGGCTCGATATTGCTGCAATACTTGGAAAAAAACATACAATAGCATAAATACTAATATTCTCTTAATAACATAATAGACTAAAAAAACTACTTCTCGCATCTTAGCCAAAAGGCCGAGAATCGACTAATTAACATTAATCATGTTAATGTCAATAATCAATAATCACCTATACAACGAAATGAGGAAATAGTGTCCTAATCTGACTCCTAATCTCCTAATAGATAGTGTCCTATCTATATCTATATCTATATATATATATTAAATATATATAGATATATATATTTAATATATATATATATAGTTAATATATATTTAATATATATATATATATATATATATATATATATATATATATATATATATATATATATATATATATATATATATATATATATATATATATATATATATATATATATATATATATATATATATATATATATATATATATATTATATATATATAATAATAATAATAATTTGTGAGTTCAACGTATCTCATCATTGGCCTGTGGAGTAAGATAGGCTGAGATTCAGCAGATAGTAGGAGAGGAAATAAAGATAGAGTGCATAGTAGTAGAGTAGATGAAAGAGGCCTCAGCTGACCTGTTTTAGCTGTTGACCCCCACAGGGGTGCTTCTAAAACGGTCGTTGATTTTTCACTTTTATAAAGGAAAAATCCTGAAAAGGAAAAAAAAAGGAGAGACTAAGCAAATTTAACAAGTGTAAATAAATCTAAAGACTATGTGGAAGACAATTCTATAGAGGAATGAGTTTGCCGAGCAAACCCAGAACAGTATAACCAGGAAAAGAAGGGAGATGACCTGGCCCGGAAGACCCCGCCCTGAAAAGGGCTTGGGACCACCTCGATGTTGGCCTTCGCAGTCCGGGTTTGTTCAGGTCAACCCCACCCTGGGTGGGGGGGGGGTGGGGGGGGGGGGGGGTGGGGGGGGGGGGGGGTGGGGGGGGGGGGGGGTGGGGGGGGGGGGGGGTGGGGGGGGGGGGGGGTGGGGGGGGGGGGGGGTGGGGGGGGGGGGGGGTGGGGGGGGGGGGGGGTGGGGGGGGGGGGGGGTGGGGGGGGGGGGGGGTGGGGGGGGGGGGGGGTGGGGGGGGGGGGGGGTGGGGGGGGGGGGGGGTGGGGGGGGGGGGGGGTGGGGGGGGGGGGGGGTGGGGGGGGGGGGGGGTGGGGGGGGGGGGGGGTGGGGGGGGGGGGGGGTGGGGGGGGGGGGGGGTGGGGGGGGGGGGGGGTGGGGGGGGGGGGGGGTGGGGGGGGGGGGGGGTGGGGGGGGGGGGGGGTGGGGGGGGGGGGGGGTGGGGGGGGGGGGGGGTGGGGGGGGGGGGGGGTGGGGGGGGGGGGGGGTGGGGGGGGGGGGGGGTGGGGGGGGGGGGGGGTGGGGGGGGGGGGGGGTGGGGGGGGGCTGTTTCTTTTATGGTTGGTAACCATAATGTCTCTTTTGCTTGTGGTCCAAGTGGAGGATCATCTCTTGTGATTGGAGGAATATTTCTCTGTAGTTCTTGGATAGAGCCTACATAGTATTGATTAAAGTTATTTGCTAGTTGTTTTTTTAGAAAATTAGCGTCCTTCATGAAAATTAGAAATTTAGAAAATTAGCGTCCTTCATTTTTAGAAATTTAGCATCTTTCATGAAGTTGTGTTTTATGGTTTCAGAGGCGGTGGTATTGGGAGCACAATCTAGCATCTCATTGATGAGATGTCGGGTTTGTTCCATGTTGTTTTGTGCAGAGATTAATTTGTCTCTGTAGTAGTTTCATTCTGCATTTCATATTTGCGTTGTAAGGCGATCTTCTTATTATATATTTTGTTTTTAGTTATAATAATAACAAAAAATTAAATATAAAATAATAAAAAAGCGACCGACTGGAAGAAGCCAAACGTAAAAAATAGATTAATAGAAGAAAACAGGGAAGTTATGAAATGTTTTTACAGATCAATACCAGAAAAATTAGGTTTTAGAAAGCGTGTGCATTTAATATGGAAACAAAATTCCCAGAATCTGCAATAACAGAACAAAGACATTTGGACAAAAGAATTTCATTTTCCGTAACAAAATATTCACTGAACTTGAGCTGCAAGAGTTACGTAATAAACCAACAACTCCACTAACAGCAAATCACCAAGAGGTGGCAATATCAAACTTTCGAATTCAATTTAGTAAGCATCAAGCAGAACAGCATACATCAGAATGTTTTGACAGCAGTTCAATGTAAAATGAAGACAGGGATATTGAAACCTATGAACTCTATACATGACTATAAGACTTCCACCATTAAAAGCTTCACATAAATCTAAGCTAAAACAGCGCCTCTTAGACGCAAATGCTGCGATTAAAACCATCACAACTAACAGCATAAAGGAAACAAATCAGCTCCTATACAGCACAGCCTAAATCATTACAGTGAATCTTAGTTGCAAACCGCAAGGGCAAAAGTCGAGGATGAAACAATCTGCACCATGGAAAATCCGGTTAGAACGAAAAGTCAACAAACTTCGAGCTGAGCAACTCGTTTTGAGCAACTTAAAGAGTTTTAAAGAAGGACAGCGGAAAAATAATGGCATCAAAAAGAAACTGATTATCACATATAATTTGGCCAACAAAATTATTCCGGAAGTTACTGAAGAGCTAAAACAAAGAATTATAACGACTGCACAGAAAATTAACAGGTATGAAGCAAGAATAAACCAATATGTGCAAAATATGCAATTTCGACAGAACCAACGTCAGTTCTCTTCAGTCTCTCCAGAGAAATACAAATGCAAACAATCATTCACTAGAAAAAGAAGAAACATTCAAATTTGGAAGACAATCTGGGATAATCCTATTGAACACAATAAAGATGCCTCATGGATTGAGGAAATAGAATCATAAATGGAACAACAAAAACAAATGCAATATGGCATTATCACTAAAGAAATGGTCAGTGCACAAGCTAGAAAATTAAAAACTGGAGTGCACCTGGCAAAGACGAACTACGTGGATTTTGGTTAAAACATCTAACCAGTCTACATGATCGAATGACAGAACAATTTAATTATCTGCTGCAGTAAGGCTCAGTGGAAGACTGGATGACATCTGGGCTCACTTTTCTCTTCAGGAAAGATAAGAATAATGATGCAGGCCCAAGTAACTATTGCCCAATAACGCCAACTATGCTCAAGCTGCTCACGGCAATCATAGCAAATTCCATAAACCACTACTTATCAGATAATCAGATTTATCCGAATGAACAAAAAGGCAATTTTCAAAAATTCACAGGAACAAAAGACCAGATCCTTATTAATAAAATAATTCTCAGAAATTCAAAAAGACGATAAACTAACTTAAACATGGCATGGATAGAGTATAAGAAGGCATTCCCTCCCACACTCCTGGATCCTAAAATCACTACAAATATTTGGAATTATCAAAAACATATGTTGGTTTCTGGCTGCTGCTATGAAATCATGGAAAACAACTTTAATAGTGAATAATGAACAATTCGGAGATATCAGCATTAGACATGGAATTTTCCAAGGTGATTCCTTGTCACCTTGTCACCTCTTCAACATTTCTTTGATAACTTAATCTATGATTCTAAACAAAACAAAACTTGGATATGGAATTCCTAAATGTAATATTAAAATTTCCCATCTATTGTATATGGATGACTTGAAGTTATATGGAAAATCGCCCCAGCAAATCGACTCTTTACTGAACACAGTTCGTATTTTCTGTCAGGTCATCAAATTGGAATTTGGTTTAGATAAATGCGCAATTTTATCTATTAAACGACGAAAAATGAATGACACTATCAATTTTAATTTTGATCAAGAGAAATATATAAAAGCAATTTCAGCTGACGAACACTATAAATACCTAGGAATATTAGAAGTCAGTGACATTCTACACTCGAAACTTAAGCAACAGGTAGCAGCAGAATGAATACACCAATAAAGTTAGAAATATTCTGAATGCATTAAACACAATTAGAGCAATGAATTCTTGGGCTATACCAGTGATCCGATACACAGCTGGCATGATAGATTGGACAAAAGAAGACCTGGACAAACTGCACCGTAAAACTAATGACTATGCATCATACATTACATCCACGAAGTGATGTTGACCGGTTGTACCTACCAAGTAGAATAGTTGGACGGGGTCTGCTGCAAGTGAGACAGACCGTGGAAAAAGAAGAAATTAGCTTAAAAAGTTACATCGACAAATAGCTCTGAGCAAATTGTTCAAGCAGTTACACAAGAGGATCTTCTGAAAGCAACAGAAAACAAATGCGATTACATAAAGGAAAATCAAAATAACCGATATGTGCGCTGAAAAAAGTAAAACTTTGCATGGCTAATTTCTTAGAGATACTGAGGACAAAATTGACGTGAACAAGACGTTCAAATGGCTACAATATGGATATATTAAAAAAAGAAACAAAAAAATTTATTCTAGCAGCTCAAGAACAGGCATTACAAACTAATGCAATGAAAGCACAAATTTTGAACATCAATATTAACAGAAAATGCATATTATGCGATCAAAAATATGAAACCGCAGCACACGTAATCAGTGCCTGCAGCAAGATAGCTCAAACTCATTATAAATACTGCCATGATCAAGTGGCCAAAATAATTCATTGGCATGTATGCAAAAAATATGGCTTTCCTACATCTGATAACCGGTGCAAGCATAAAATAGAAACAATATTGGAAAACGAAACAGCAAAAATTCTCTGGGACTTTCGAATACAAACTGATCGGCATTTGAACACAATAAACCTGACATCACAATTATCCAGCTTGAAATCGTGGGGATGGGGTGCTGCAACTTTCGAAATGTATATACATCTCTGTAAGTACAGTGTATACGTGTTTGGATAAAATATCAAAATTATGGTAAAAATTAAAAAAAAAATTAAACATGAAAAAATATTGTTTATTATCGATAAAATTATACAGTTTAGTATAATTCAAAATTACTTAAAAATAAAATCCATTATCATAACCCCAATAATGTTCTAAAATAAAAACTATAACAAATGTTATGTCTTTAATTGTAATGTCCAAATATTTAAAGAGACGGAGTAGATACGATAAGCACTGCGAACACTCTACTACTGGCCCAAACTACATATAAACAACAGTGGAACTGTGCAACGGATAGTGCCACATTACGCTAATAGCTCGTATCTCACTATGACGTGCATACGTTTGCGCGCGTTGCAATATGACACTATGGTAAACGCAGTGCTGCTAGCGTCCTTCGTCCTCCTAAGTGCTACAAGATGGATTTTTATTATATTTTATAGAAAATAAGAGAATTGTATAGGATTATTGATGATCAAATTAAATATTACAAGCAAATATAAACAAATTAAAAAAATATATTTATATATCGAGAAAAATTGAGGGTGCTGCAGTGCCTATGCACGACCGCCCCTGTCCGAGAGGTAGTCCAATACCAAGGTAATTCGCTGCAAAGGTCGATAAAGCTATACACATGCTGAGGTTAAGATTCCATTCACATTCAGATAACTTTATTACAGTATGTCGTTATAATTGCTCTATTTTATTATCAGTTATTATTGTTAATCCCTTACTTTAGGGATTAACAACGTGCCTAATTTATAAATTAATTTTATGATAGGATTCGGTATATATATAGGGTTCGGTACTATCCGCGGAGTGTCTTGGAACATATCCTCTGCGGATAAGAGGCGGCTACTGTACAGTATTCCCCCCCCCCCCCTATACGCGATCAATCCCAGTCCGAAGATATTAAATGGAAAATTGCAGAAATAAACAATCTATAATTTATGAAATAATGTTGGATCTAATATCCACTTTGCCGATGTAATTTTATATTCCCGAAATGAAGCTGTATGACTCTTTCGTTTAGTAATAGACAATTCGGCTGATCCCAGAGATAGTCCAACACCAGGGCAACTCGTTGAAAATGTGGAAAAAGCTACTACACGCACTTTGCAGACTTTCCGAAATCAGGAATATCCAGAATTGCGCGCCGTTCTGAGTAATTCTCGGTTATCAGCTCAACTGTCGTGGTATTGCAGTACTTGTGTTCAAGTAGCAGCGTGAAAGTCTATGAAGTAGAGAAGTTGTTTGGATTTCATGAATCATTCATTGAGTATACCACAGTATTTTAACCTAAGCTTAATTTCAATCAAACTATCAGTCTAAATTACCTTATCAAAATTTGAATCGACTGAAACTAGACTCTAAATTTGTAAGTTTGTTAGTATCATCAATACATGAAGTAAAAAAAAAACAAAGGAACACTGACTAGGAGCTGCATATTCATTTTTTTGAAATACATTACTACTATTCTACAATGCACGACCGCCCCTGTCCGAGAGGTAGTCTAATACCAAGGTAACTCATTGCAAAGATCGAGAAAGCTACACACATGCTGAGGTTGTTAAGATTCCATTCACATAACTTTATTACAGTATGTCGTAATAATTGTTATATTTTATTATCAAGATCTCAGATTATTGGTTCAGAAAGTGGCAGTCATCTCGGTTTTTCTAAAAGTCCTTAAAAGGACTGGCTTAAAAGGGCGAAGCAAGAATGCTTTTCATATTCCCCGTTATCTGTAGAGGACAGTGTAAAGATAAGGTGTTATTGAGCAAAATAAAGCTCTGATCATGGCTGGAGGGTAACAAAAATAGCCGAGCCTCAGTTAGAACTTCATTGGCTACAGCATTGCCATCCATTACCCTCCCTGGGTACCCATTTTAGTCGCCTAGCACGACATGTACGAACTACATTGGGGCTGATATGTAAGTAAAGCCCTCTCAAAAAATTAGGTAGGACGATTCCTAGACCACTCCATAGTGGCCGAAAGACCGTCCAACTCAGCGTTGGTTCTATTCAGTGACGGGCTCACCCCGCCACTCATATTCCAGAGAAAGGCATTCACCGACAAAGCGCCTCACCGTGCCGTGCCGGAGAACACCCCCCCCCGGAGACTCAAATTGCTCCCTCAAGGCAAAAACTTTAAGAGAGTGAAACTCTCGAAACTCTGCGTCCATTTAGTCGTCTCTTACGACACGCATGGATTTGCGGTGGAGCTATTCTTATCCCGGCCACCACATGAGAGTGGATCATTTTTCTAACAGTCCTTATAGTCCTTATAAGGACTGGCTTAAAGGGGGGAAGCAAGAATGCTTTTCATCTTCCCCGTTATCTGTAGAGGACAGTGTAGGGATAAGGTGTTATTGAGCTATTAAAGCTCTGATCATGGCAGGAGGGTAACAGCAATAGCCGAGCCTCAGTTAGAACTTCATTGGCTACAGCATTGCCATCCATTACCCTCCAAGGGTATTGGATTGAATGAATCAATCACCGTATGTGTAAGTAAAGGTGATATCTCAAAAATATCGGACGATCTCTAGGCCACTCATTCGTGGGCGAAAGACCGTCCAAATCTCAGCGTTGGTTCTACTCAGTGAAACTCGAGTACCGAGCAGAACCGCTCATTCCGAAGAAAATAATTCATAATTCACCGGCAAGTACCCCTCAGCGGGCCGTGCCGGAGAACACTTTCCCCGGTAACTCAATTGCTCCCTTAGGGCAAAACCTAAGAGAGCGAACTCATTAACCCAGGATAACAGCAACAGCCGAACCTCAGTTAAACTTCATTGGTTCAGCATTGCCATCCGTTACCCTATATGGGCATCTCATATAAAATCAATCACCGCAACTCACGGTCGATTGATTCCGCCTAATTTCATTTTTCTAACAGTACTTACTCCCGTTAATTTAATCGCTGCATCATATTATATTTAAATATGGTGCATGATATTTGTTTAGAAGTACTTTTTAAATATTGTGAAAAATAAAAACATTACTTCAATTTAAGAAGAAAAATAAAGATGCATAATAATTCTTAAATAGAAGTTTATTAATTTTTAATAAATAAACCATATTATATTACAAATCTGCATTTGCAAAGTGAATTGCGTTTCAAATAATTTCCACTGTCAGAACCTGCCTATTTTCCAACGAGATTATGTTGAATCAGAAGTTTCTGTAATGATAATATGTGCAGTTTCAACTACTTTTTATCATGAATTGTTTCTCTCTTGCCTGCTCAAAAACTTTCGACCCCCCCCCCCAAAAAAAAAGAGCCAACATTTCTTTTATCAGACTAATCATATTAATCTTTGCAGCAATACTTTGCGTATCACTAATGCTCAAACGACCGTAAAAGATTGTTAGTTTCTTTTACTGCTATTGAAAATAAAGCTTGAAAAACAATTTTAATGGAAAAATGAGATTGCTAAAACCAAATACTCCTTTCAAAGAAGATTCATATTTAGACATTAGAATTGACATTTCAGATGTGTGTATATAAAACACCATCCATTTGTCGAAACAAGGAAACAAAAAGTGAAAAATGTTAATAGGTGAAACACTGTTTACTCTAATTGCCACCTTCTGAGAAGTTTCTTGCGTTGTCTTCATTTCATTCACAATTACAAACCACAATCCATTTCGCTATGCGAAGTAAAATTTATTGTAACTTTATGATCCTTCTCTCTCTTTTTTCTTTCTATACTTAAAAGTGTTGACTGTTGAAAGAGCATATCTTTTCTTAATTTTTAATTTCTGAACGGTGGCATACGCTGTTAACAGTTATAATCGATACAGTATTCACATACTTTCTATATTTAGTGAGGATTACATTTGTTAATCAAACATGTTACAGTACTTCAGAACAAAACTGACTCAATTATTTCGAATTATGGACACAAATTTAAAGCTGCCTGTTCCCAGATTTTTATAATATAATATATGCAAGTATATATTTTTAGTAATACATTTGTCGAAATCAACATAAGGATATGTCGAAATTAACAATTAACATAAGGATAAATATTAAAAACGTAATCTTATTAGTGGGACGTTTCTGTTCAATAAAGCGTTATTTTATTTTATTTTATTTTTGTCAGTTTTAAATGTATTCATCCACAACAGGTTGCAAACTTACGGTACGTTATGTGTATTGTGTGCGTTGAAGTCTCTCGTCATTGGCCACCACTTGCGCATAAAAGCGACGCTGAGATTCAGCAGAGAGAGAGAGATATATTTTTTTTTTTATTTTATTTAACTTGTTAAAATAAACATTACACGATAGGCAACAATGACTATTTACATATTATAAGTATATATTTACAGAGAAAGAAAAAAACATTTTCCTTTCGGGTGTACAATAGAGATATAAATGAATATTCAAAATTAACAGTTCAGTTTCATTCTGAGTTATCATTCAGATGGAGCACATTGTCGTCGTCAATCCAGAAGAGGGTACCAGTTGGATTCCACTCCTCTAGGAATTTCGCGACAGTTCTTGTTTCTTTGAAGTGCTCAAGTTCCAATAGAAGCCTGCTTTTTAGTTTCCGACGGAGGATGTGCATGAGGGTTTGTGCAGCTTCAGTGAGCGATGGGTGCTGGTTACTTCTTGTCTGTTTTAGGTAAAAGCTGTAGATGACGGCCTTAGCGCAGATGAAGATGAAATTGCATGTTCTGTGTCTGTTTTCTTCTGTGTGGACTAAATTCCAGTAGTCTTCTTGGCTGTGTGTGTAGTTACAGGTGCTAGAGGCGGTATTCAGGGCATAGGTGATTATCACTTTGTTTGCAGGGCAGGTCAGATATGTGTGTTCCAGGGTGCCTGAAACGTCACAGAATGGACACAGATCCGTTTCTCTTAGCTTAAATTTGTAGAGCTTTGAAGGAGTTGGTAAGATGTTATGCCATAATCTCCACTGTATTTCGGAATCTGGTTTGGCACATTTTGATTTATATGGCAGATCCCACTGAAAACTGTGTGGTATATGCAGCCTTGTAGATGAGAGTGTTAAGGCTGAATATAAGAATGGTGAGGATGGGGACACTGACATGAGGAAGTGGTATATTTTCTTGTAGTTGGAGGGATGAATTGGAAGTGAGGCTTCAGATTGTACAAGATGAAATATTGGCCCCGAGCAGTTTCTAGAAGGAATACGGATTTCCTGAGGTGTAGCGATATCTGGATAGGCTTTTATAATGGAGGCTTGCAACTGTTGATATTGTTTTTCAGTTTTTGGGTTATTCATTGGTAGGCTTGTGAATGCTTTCCACTTTAGGGTGTGGGTTAGGAGGTCTCCTATGACTCTTATTCCTGCCCAGTTCCATGTAGGGAAAAGAAAAGGCTGGCCAGTTGTGAGATTTGTGATGTTTTTGTTTGAAAATAGTGGTTCTGTAAGTACAGCTGACTCTGTTGATCCTGTGAGTGTGTGATGGAGTCCTGTGTTTTTCCATCGCTGTAGAGCATCTTTGTAAAAGGTAGGTAGTTTAGGAGGAGATGGTGCAGGACTGGCCATTCGGAGGATTGTGGAAAGTGTAAGACCTCTGGTGGATGCTTTCGTGATGTAATCGAAGGTGGTTACATAAGTGTGATTGCATTGAAGTGTCTTTAGGAGGAGGATTATCCTGAAGGATCGAATCTTGTTTTCAATGGAAATCAGGCCTTGACCTCCCTTGCTGAGTGGCTTGCAGAGTTGAGGGTGTGTTGTCCAGTTAGTTTTGTTCCAGAGAAAACGTTTGATTTCCTTTTGAATGTGGTGGAGAAATTCTTCAGGAGGTGTGAGTACTTTGAGGGTATGCCATAAGACACTAGCAGCCATCTGGTTAACTATTAGTACTCTTCCTCTAAGTGAAGACATGGAACAAACGCTGTTCCATTTACCTAGCACCTGTTTAAAACGATTGTGCAGCTGCGTCCAGTTCAGTGTGTTATATATTTTGGTGTTGCCAAGGTGCACACCTAAGAATCTTTGTCCTTCGCTTGACCAGGTACATTCGATCGGAGAATCATTTCTAGACTTCCATCTGCCTGACCACAAGCCCGTGGTTTTGGCAGAATTTAATTTGGCCCCTGAGGCTTGTGCATATAGTCTGTGTGCTTCCTCGGTTACTGTCATTTCTTCTTCATTTCGTACTATTACAGTGACGTCATCGGCATATGCTGATAAGGTAATTTTTTGATGTGGTTCTATTATTCTGATTCGTTTGGAGATGATGGCGTCGTGTATTCTTTTTAAGAAGGGTTCTATGGCCAGTGTGTATAATTGACCAGAGAGGGGACATCCTTGCTTGATCCCTCGAGAGTATGACAAACTGCGAGTGAGCCTGTTGTTGATTTTTTAAACAGAAGTGTGCATCTCTGTAAAGCAATTGCACTGTTTCAATGAGACTCTTTCAGAGAGAGAGAGATAGATAGATAGATAGATAGATAGATAGATAGAGAGAGAGAGAGAGAGAGAGAGAGAGAGAGAGAGAGAGAGAGAGAGAGAGAGAGAGAGAGAGAGAGAGAGAGAGAGAGAGAGAGAGAAAGAAACCTCAGTTGAGCAGTTTCAGCTGTTGACTCACCTGGTCGTTTTTGTTTTTGTGATGATTTGATGATGATGACTTATGGTTTTAATGGCTGAAGGACAGCAAAGGTCAAACTGCGCCGTAACAAAGGTTGTAGCAGTACATAAATGTAAGACAATCACAAACATCAATGCCCGCTAGGGGATTCGAAACAGCGATCTGTCGTGGATAGCGAATACGCTAACCACTTCTCCAACTCCGAAAAGGTAAAAGATATGCAACTGTGGAAGGAGGAATCAGCTCCTCTTCCTTGCGGTACATTTTTCTTTTTTGTTGGATGTCGATTTGATTTTATATTCTCTTCCACTGCTTGATCCCTTTGTCGTTTAGTTGTTACTTCCATTTCCTCTGTGTCCCCATCTTGGGCAGGTAGTGATGAAGGTGCCAGTTCTTCAACTGCTCTGTCAGTAGTTTTAGTAGCGGAAGTCTCTGATTCTGTTTTATGAATTTGTTTCTTTTTTGGTTTTTCCCGGGGACGTCTTAATAATGTCTGCCCGATTCACCTCCTCAGAACCAGCTATCGTTGTTGCTAGCGATGAAAATCGAAAGCCCTCTTTGTGCTCTAACGTGTCCGTGCTATCCGTTCTGTCACTGTCTGATACGGACACTTGTTAATTTCGTGGTCTTGTTGCTGGGATTTTCTGCAAGGGCTATTGCAGTGCTCTGTGCTTCCGGATTCGTTGCCGTTTCGATATTTGGCTTCTATGCATTCTGTTCCCAGCTGGTCATTGGAACCACACCTAAAGCATAGCCTCCTGACAGATGGGTAAGTAACCATAACCCTTGTAGAATCAATTAGTACGAAGTTGGAAATAGGGCTCTTCATTTCCATCGTAAAGCTAATCTTTCCAGATTTTCACTCCGGTTATTGGTGACAATGCCTTTTTTTTAATAGTTTCCAACTTCGAGCAGATGTTTTGAATGACATCGCCTCTGTTCTCAACATATTCTAGAGGAACCTATCTATTTTAATTGTTCTTAGCAGGCTGCCAATTATGATCGGAGTTATTTCGACCCCGGCTCATTTAAAACCTTTCAATAACATCTTTTGTTTCTATATTCTTAACTACTTTCTGAAATCTCTCCACCCCGTGATAAAGTCATAAATATTGCTAGATCCAACTACCTTCCATACTACAATTTTTTGTTTCTATTTTAGGATCTACTTCAAAGCCTAATTTCTTATCCTAGGCAAGAGGGAAGCCATAATTAATTTTGAATTATCATATATATATATATATATATATATATATATACAGGGTGTTCGGGATAAATTTGACAGTTTCGTAAGGAAAAAGAAAATCTTCTTTGTATCTATTAAATTTAATGAATTGACAAAAAAACATTACAGGCAGAGTTAATTACAATACTATCAACAAGATTTACTCAAAATAACCACCATTAGCATCGATCACAGCTTCAATTCTGCTTCGGAACCTCGAACAAGCTGATGCTACAGTCTCCCTGGGAAGGGCCGCAAAAACTGTTTTAATTTTATCCATTAACTGGGCTTTTGTATTACTGGAAGTGCGATTGGTGTCTTTTTCAACTGCGCCCCATACAAAATAATCCATGGGGTTAAGGTCTGGGGAGTTTGGAGGCCAAACATTTGGACTGGTGAAGTCGTAGAAATTTTCAGACAACCATTTTTGACTTTTCCCAGAGGTGTGGCAAGGGGCCGAATCCTGCTGCCATACATACGGCCTACCATTGGCTACCCTTGTTATCCAGGGCTTGACTACAGTTAGCAACTCCACGAACAAAGCCCGAATTCCAATGCCAGGGTTCTTCAACACCTGTTCCTGCAGATTTGCGAGGAATTCTGCTGTACGAACGCAATCAGATCGTCTGCTAGGGATCTTTCTTCTTGCTACATCCTCGTAGTCACCATTGCAAGTCTCTAGTTCATGCCTGATAGTTTTTACTGTATTCAGGGAGCATTGGGCAGCAGTCGTAATATCCTTATTTTGATGGCGGGCACGAATCATCATGATACAAGTTATTCTCTTCCATGATTCAGGTGGGTTCCAGCTATCCATCCTTTCTGACATCTTGTATATGAATGAAGAAGGGTCCAAACTTTTAAATGAAGAGAAGTGTGTGTGAATACATGTAACTTACGGAAAAATATAATTAATTATAAATATGTCAAATTTATCCCGAACACCCTGTATATATATATATATATATATCATATATTATATATGTTAAAGATACCAAGCAATTTTAAATCTGGTTTTACTCCATTTTTTCCCAAGTAAGCAAACAGACAAAATGTCAAGTTTGCGCCTGCAATTGATGCAAGACTAGCTGATCCTACAGGTAGTGCAAGATCAAGGCAACTCGTGGTAAAGGTGGAGCAAGCTCTGATCACTAATCTTAATATTTACCCTTAATGCCAAAACACATCTCCAAGAAGGCGATGTATGATGTTTTGTATTAAAGGCAAGGGGCCACTACCCAGACCGGTTTCGACCTTTATTGAGGTAGAATGGGAGTTCATGTCTCTCATCATTGGCCTTTGGAGAATAAAGCATGCTGAGGGTCAGCAGACAGTAAGAGAGGAGTATGATGTAAGATAGAGTAGGATAGTAGGAGGTAAAAGAGGCCTCAGTCAACCTGTTTAGCCATATTAGGCTAATTGGTCTGTAACACATAATCTGCATTTATCTGTTCAGAAAAAAAAAAGGTTAAACATAGACTTTTGTCTAGAGTTCGCATATGATTTTATCCAAATTAATAATTTACTAAATATAATATCCTTATTTGTATTCCGGGTAATTAAATTTTACTGCTGTTATTGAGAAACTGAGGACTTATGGTCCGGGCTAAATATATGAATTGATCATAGAGGTCGAACTTAGGGTCCGGAGTGAAAAGATAAAAAAAAGGTTTTTTTTTTTTTTTTAAATACATTTAAAATATAAATTTTATTATTTAAATTAAAAAAAATTCAAATAATAAAATAACAGGACTTAAGGTCCGGTGAGTTGAAATGAATAGGGACTTATAGACCTGGTATCATTGGGACTTAGAATGGGGTAGAGACTGACCCGGGAGATGCCGCTCGCGAGGAGCGGCACCGCCTCGCTGTAAGCCTTCGCAGCCCGGGTTCTCAGCTCTACCCCCCTTATTTGGAGTAAAAGAAACCGTGCCAGCGAAAGCTTTGTGGCTAGGGAAGACAGAGTGGTTATTCTTTTTCCTAGGGGGGGGGTTGGTGGGGTTTTGTGGGTTCTAAAGAGATATACAGGGCTTGATGCGTCCCTGTATAAGAAAGCATATTGTCGGTGGTTTGCAGTATTGATTCACAAATTTAAAATATCCTAGTAAGTGCCTTTCTTGAGCAATAAATTTGGGTAGGTAGAAAAAGAAACCTTTCCTTATTCTTGCATACATTAAATTTGCGTCTCGTACCTGGGATTTTTTCCGTACCTTCCAAATGTGATATTTTAACACGTTGATTAGGAAGATAGCGAATTTTTGGGTTTTTTGGACTGGTGGGGGGAATTGTAGCCGTACGACCTCTTCTACTGTCAGCATGGTTATTCCCAATGCTGTGCTGAGTCTCCGCCAGATGCTTTGGGCTGGTGGGCAAAAATAAAAGAAATGGTCCACCGTTTCCACGTCCCGGCAGACATCGCAGAAAAGGTCGCACAGGCTAGGTACATACCGGGATTTCACCTGTTTCACCGGGAGCCGCCAATAGGCTATTCTCCAGGCTAGATCCCGATGAAAAGGCTGACCCCAGCTGTTTTTGATATTTTTGAAGAGAATTTCATTATTTGTCCTGAGATTGGGTGTATCACGCCTGGAAAGTTGGAAGAAATCCCAGTATACTGCTTTGGGTTTGTGTGTGAGGATTGCTATTCCTCTGTCTCTGAGTGTTGTGATCGATTTATCTAATGTACGGTACCACTTGGGCACCCCCCTTTAGCGGGGTCCAGCATAGTCCGTGATCCCAAAGAGGGGGAGGAAAAGTCCTATAAAGTATCTAATTAGCAGGCCAGAAATGTGGTTGGAGTTTAAGGCCTTCCGTACGGTTTAGAACGTGTTTGCTTGTAGCAAGCTTTTGTGATCGGGCAGAGCGTAACCCCCTTCTTCCTGTTTGAGTTGTAGGTATTCTTTCTTTACTTCGTGTTTTCTCCCATTCCAGAAGAAATCAATGAGTTCTTTTGATAATTTATTTTCTTGTGACAGTGTGATGCCTGTGATGTTGACAGTGTGCATCAGCATTGGAGTGACGATTGTTCTTATTACTGTCGCTCTGCCATAAAAGGAGAAAAAGGTTGGTTTTGACAGCCTTATCCTGTCCCTGCTTGTCTCCTGCAATTTTTGGATTGGTAGTGCTAGGGTGCTGAAAAAGGCACGCCTAGTATTGTTAGGGCTGTGTCTGTAGCGTTAAATAGTAGGGAAGTCCAGTGCTATGGAAATTTCCAAAACGTTTGATTTTAGTTTTTTGTGCGTTAACGCGAAGACCACTGACTATGCTGAACTTTCGCAGTATGCAGATAGATATAGATGGACTCAGAATCTTTGAGTGTGGCCACTACATCGTCCGCATATACTACTATTTTACATTGTCTGGAGACTTGGGGCAGTGGAATACCATTAATTGCGGGGGTGTTATCAATTCTTTTGATTAGGGGTTCTAATACTAGGGAGAAGAGGAGGGGGCTTAGCGGGCAGCCTTGCCTAACCCCTCTCTTTATGCGGATTGGTTCTGTCAGAAACCCATTAATAGATAGTTGGGTCGTGGCTTCCGCGTACATGTTTTTAATTGTACGCCGAAGTCTCGGGCCCACGCCTGTTTTTTGTAGGATGTTCTGCAAGTACCTGTGGTTGACGCTGTCAAACGCTTTCTCCAGGTCGGTGGAGAGAAGTGCCAGGGGGTATTTTTTTTCCTTAGCCAGTCTGATCAAGTCTCTTAACAAGAAGAGATTGAGTTCCATAGATCTACCGGGGATCCCGTAGACCTGTGAGCTTGTTATTATATTTTCGATACCGCCCTTAAGGCGTGTGCAGATAATTTTTGCAAAGATCTTATAGTCTAAATTGGTTAAGGAGATTTGACGCCAGTTATTCGACAAAGTCCGATCTCGGTCTTTCTTGGGGATAAATATGGTATAGCTCTTAACGAATTCCTCGGGGATGTTTCTCGAAGTGAGGAATTCGTTAAAGATGTTTATTAATGCTGCCACTGCAAATTCCCAGATAGATCTATAGAATTCTATCCCCAGTCCGTCTGGCCCTGGGGTCTTCTTTGTTTTCATCGTTTTGCACGTAGCCTTTATTTCGGCTGCAGTTATCGGCCTCTCATGCAGGGCACTGAGATGATCGGAAAAACGTGTTGCGTCCCACTCACTGAAGTCATCTGTGCGCTGCTGATCAGAGAAGATGCCGATATACTGCTGATGAAAGTGACGGAGTATCTCGTGGGATGAGTGTAGAATCTGGCCCTTCTCTTCGATCTGGTAAATCGTTTTCTCGTCATTAGCCGCCACCCGTTGTTGGGTGTAGAATGCGGAGGAAGGTGTTTCGAAATTTCTGAGGTAGAGTCTCGTTCGAAAATCGAGGTCCTCGACTCTACTCTGCCGCTCTTGCTGCAGCTCTATTTCTACTTGCCTGATAAGATGTCCGCAGGGAACTCCGCTCCGTTCGTTTGTCCGGTACCAGCCGAGTTCCCTGTAGAGATCCCTCAGCCGTTTGCGTTGTTGGTAGGCCCTTTCGCGCCCGCATTTTTGGAACAGTTCTCTAGCCTGCCACTTGAAGCTCAGCCAGTTTTCCCAGTCCCAGTTGGTATTTGTCCATCTGTCACAGAGGTTCTGTAGCTGGTGGCTAAAAAGACTGGGAAAGGTGGGAGGAAGCCTCCAAGGCCCTCTGGCTGTTTCCATAACCTCCGGGAGCGTGATTTTGAGTATGACCATTTTGTGGTCAGTTGTCATGTTGTGCACTGCGGTGTGACGTATCCTCTGAACAGATTGTTCCAAGTTTTGGGACACATACACCCTGTCTAGTCTTGTCGCTATCTGGCCGCGGCACCACGTAGTTTCTACTTTGGAGGGGTTATTCCGCCTCCAGATATCGACGAGATCAAAATTAATACAGCATCGTTTTAAAGCGGCAATGCCGCCAGTTCCGGTGTTTGGATTCCCACCGATTTTGTCTAGACGTGTGTCTTCCACACAATTCCAGTCTCCTGCAACTATTAGGTGTTCTGCTCCCAGGAGATAGTTTTCAAGGGCAGAGAAGAGACCAATTCTGTGGTATGGATTGTTAGGGGCGTAAACTGCAACAAGTCGGATGGTACGGCCACCGTACTTCCAGTCCACCGTTACTAGGCGTCCTGTGGCGTCTTTTTGGACGTTGAAGAACCCCCCCACGCGATTGGGGGGAGAATTAGTATCCCCACCACTCGCGAGTGAGCGTCCCCGAAGCTCCAGTAGCTGGTGACCGGATAGCTTCTCGAGAAGTTCTCCACGTCCCAGTGCTTATAGAAATGGGTTTCTTGTATCAGGAGGATATTAATTTTGTGTGTTAACATTAGCCTCCAGACAGCGCTTTGCGCAAAGGGGTTGCGTAGTCCGTTAGTGTTTAAGGTTGCGATTTTAACTTCCATGTTGGTGTTAGTATGAGGGGGGGGCGTTATCTGTTGGTTGTTCTATGCAGGCCAGTTCTGGTTCATCGTCGGTGCTTGTTGCACTTTCAGCACCTGAGTCAATGACGAGCCTGTTTGGGGAGTCCCTCTCCCCTTCGTCTTCAGAGTCCATTTCTTGGACTTGTGGTTCTGCCGGTTGATCCCTTACTGGGGATAGGCTCTCTAGCATTGTTACGTCATTGTCAAGGGGCTTTGTGCCTATTGTTTGACGTCGACCTGTAGTATGGGTATACTCTATCTCGTTCTCCGATGACATCAGGCTGCTTTGTTTCGCTTTTTTCTTTTCTTTTCTTTTGATTCCATTTCTCTTGTGCGCTTTGTTGGGGCGCTGGGTGTGACTTCTTCCTCTTTCCTGCGCGTTTCATGGTTTGCCACTTTGATGCTGGCGAGTTGTCCTGCGTGTGGCGGCTTGCCTTGGGTATCTTTTGGGTTTTTGTGGAGATTGTGCTTTCCGTTGATGCTCCCGTTTCAGCCTGTTGGCAGAGCTCCGGAAAATCCCTCCTTGCTACTGTCTCAGGCTTCCCGATAGGTGTAGCCCTAATCGGTGTTATGGTCCCTCCAGTTGCTTCTGAGAGTGTCCTGTTTGGGACTGTGTCCACTTTGTGGGTCAGATCCGCACACTAACTTGTTTTGGTAAAATACTTACAAGCTCTGCATTACTAAATCTTGGTATTTCTAGCCTGGCTCCCACTGATGAGACCTCAATAAAGGTCGAAACCGGTCTGGGTAGTGGTCCCTTGCCTTTAATACAAAACATCATACATCGCCTTCTTGGAGATGTGTTTTGGCATTAAGGGTAAATATTAAGATTAGTGATCAGAACTTGCTCCACCTTTACCACGAGTTGCCTTGATCTTGCACTACCTGTAGGATCAGCTAGTCTTGCATCAATTGCAGGCGCAAACTTGACATTTTGTCTGTTTGCTTACTTGGGAAAAAATGGAGTAAAACCAGGTTTTAAAATTGCTTGGTATCTTTAACATAATTATACCCAATTTAAAAATACTTTCTACATATAATGAGTTAGAAAATAAGTATAGTGGTTAAAACTACTGTACTATATTCCATAGGAACAAGTTCTATCAGCAAATAATCCTGTAGTCCCGAATGTCTACTAGCAAAATTCCATAGGACAGAAGATCTACCTGAAGAGAAATCCCGTATGTCAGAAGACCTACCAGCAAAATCCTGTATACTCGAAGTCTACTGGCAAAAAAATAATTCTGTAAGCACGAAAGCTAAAATAAAAATAAAAATAAAAAAAAAAAATAAAAAGTCAAAATCAGCATACGACAGAAACTAGACACCACCTTACTTCACAAGAGACAATTCTTACCTTTGCAAGACAAGACATACAACTAGCGAGCTGTGCATTTCCGTGCTAGCATCCTGTCTATATATATGTACACCAAAACTGAGATATCAATTGTTGTTTAGAACAAATTTTGGTGACAATGCCTTTCTTTAATAGTTTCCAACTTCAAGCAGATGTTTTGAATGACGTTTGAATAATAGTTGAATTGGGTAAAAAAAAAATATTTCAGTATGAGGCTAATAATAATTTTGTGAGTTCAACAAACTTCATCATTGGCCTGTAGAGTAAGATAGGCTGAGAGTCAGCAGATAGTAGAAGAGGAAATAAAGATAGAGTGCATAGTGGTAGAGTAGGTAAAAGAGGCCTCAGTTGACCTGTTTTAGCTGTATGCCCCCCATGGGCGTTTCTAAAACGGTCGTTGATTTTTCACTTTAAAAAAAAAGGAAAAATCCTAAACAGGAAACATGTAACATATAAATAACAACAAATCAAAACAAATTTGGAGAGGTAAACTTAGAGATGGAGGAAGGTCTGGCCCGAGTGATGCAGCTCACAAGGAACTGCACCGCCTCGTTGTAAGTCTTCGCCGCTCGGGTTCTCAGGTCCTCCCCCACCTGTGGGAGCTTAGTACAGAAAAGGTGAATACAGAGAGACTGAATATTTAGTACAGAAAAACTCTCAGTGTGATTACTGTTCCTTTCTTTTGTTGTGGGCTGTTATGATTCTTTTCGCCACCTCACTTCCCTCGGCCATGTCTAGTTTGCAGAGAGCTATATAGAACGCCGAAGCTGCCTCCTCGTCTATATCCAGGGCTACTGCTACTTGCTCAGGGGTGATTTTGCTGATGTCATCAACAAAGAGGTCACCCTATTTTGCACTGACGATGTCGGTCCATATTTCTCTGTGAGGAGGAGTTCAGATTCTCCTACTTTATTTATTGCTTCGTTGAACTTTTCTGCCACCCCCGGCATACCTCTAAGAAGATATCGTAGATGCCCTGCTTTTGCATAAAGGACTTCTGGGTGTTCGTTTACAGATTTGTAAGCTCTTCTTCCTGCGAACTTAATGGCCGTTTGGAAGTGTTGGTGTTCGTCTCCATCTCTACTTCAGCTTCTTCTACGTTATCTGAGTTGGCGATATCTGTATTTGCAGTGGTAGCTCCGCTTTCGTCCGTGGGAGTTACCATAATGGTTTCTGCATTGTCAGTCTCTTCTGTTGGGATCGTATTGCTGGTTTCTGCAATTCTGGTAGGTTTCCCTTCCTTACGGGGCATTTTCGTTGTCTTAGAGATGGCAGCATGATCAGGGTGGCCTCAAGAGGCGGAAATTTTTCCTTTGTTGTGACCTTTACATTACTTGGTTTTGTTGCTGATGTGATTGCACTACCCTCTCTGCAAGGGTTCTGGATGGGCAGGTGTCGACATTGTGGTCAGTGACCCCACATTTCAGGCAAGCTGCCTCACATTTTACCTGGTTGTGGCCTGTTTTTAGGCAATTTCTGCACTTTATTTGAGGTCAGTCTGCCCCAAGATGATTGAAGGCGCAATATCTAAAGCATTGCTTTATGATTCCTGGGTAATTTACCATTACCCGTGCAGATCCTATGAGTACAAAGTTAGGAACTTCTGTCCTCATTTCAGGAGAGATGGTTACCTCCCCTGACATCCACTCGACGTCATTATGGACTTGGATTTCCCTTACAACGCCCCACTTCGAGAATATGTTGCGGATGACATCATCGTTCTCAGCATATTCTAATGGGAATCTTGGTATCTTCAGGGTTCTTAGTATGCTCCCAACCATGAGGGAGATACTTTCGTTTTCCACAGTCAAAGCCTTGGAGTAGCTTTTCTCTGGTCTCCATGTTTTTGGTAACCACTTGGTATCTTCCTCCAAATAATAATAATAATTTGTGAGTTAAACAAATCTTCATCATCGGCTTGTAGAGTAAGATAGGCTGAGAGTCAGCAGATAATAGGAGAGGAAATAAAGATAGAGTGTATAGTGGTAGAGTAGGTAAAAGAGGCCTCAGTTGACCTGTTTTAGCTGTTTGCCGCCAAGGGGCGTTTCTAAAACGGTCGTTGATTTTTCACTTTACAAAAAGGAAAAATCCTAAAAAGGAAACATGTAACAAAACAAACAAAAAAGTACAGAGAAAAGCAAAAATTGAAAGGTAAACTTAGAGGTGGAGGAAGGATCTGGCCCGAGTGATGCAGCTCTCAAGGAACTGCACCGCCTCGCTGTAAGCCTTCGCCGATCGGGTTGTCAGGTCCTCCCCCACCTGTGGGAGCTAAAAACCAATGAAGCTGAGTAGGGAAATCCACAAGGTGGTTACTGTTCCTTTCTTTTGTTGTGGGCTGTTATGATGCTTTTGGCCACCTCACTTCACTTGGCCATGTCTAGTTTGCAGAGAGCAATGTAGAACGCCAAAGCTGCCTCCTCGTCTATATCCAGGGCTACCTCTACTTGCTCAGGGGTGATTTTGCTGATGTCATCAACGAAGAGGTTACCCCATTTTGCACTGACGATGTCGGGTCCATATTTCCCTGTGAGGAGGAGTTCAGGTTCTCCTACTTTATCTATTGCCTCTTTAAACTTTTCTGCCACCCCGGGCATACCTCTAAGGAGATGTTTTAGAGTCTCCCCTGCTTTTGCATGAGAGACTTCTGGGTGTTCGGTTTCAGATACTTTTGCTGTTTTGAGATTTGTCAGCTCTTCTTCCTGCGGACTTAATGGCCGTTTGGAAGTTTTGGTGTTCGTCTCCATCTCTCCTACAGCTTCTTCTACTGTATCTGAATTGGCGATGTCTATATTGGCAGTGGTAGCTTCGCTTTCGTCCGTGGGAGTTACCATGATGGTTTCTGCATTGTTAGTCTCTTCTGTTGGGAGTGTATTGCTGGTCTCTGCAATTCTGGTAGGTTTCCCTCCTTTACGGGACCTTTTCGTTGTCTTAGACATGCGGCGTGATCAGGAGTGGCCTGAAGAGGCGGAAACTCTTCCTGTGTTGTGATCTTTTCATTACTTGGTTTTGTTGCTGATGTGACTGCACCACCCATCCTCTCTGCGAGGGTTCTGGATGGGCAGGTGTCGACTTTGTGGTCAGTGACCCCACATTTCAAACAAGCTGCCTCACATTTTTCTTGGTTGTGGCCAATTTTTAGGCAGTTCTTGCATTTTATGCGAGGGCAGTCTGCCCCAAGATGATTGAAGGCACTACATTTAAACACTGCTTTTTGACGCCTGGGTAATTCACCATTACCCGGGCAGATCCTATGAGGACAAAGTTAGGAACTTCGGTCCTCATTTCAAGAGAGATAGTTACCTCCCCCGACTTCCACTCAGGATTGTCTGAGTCATTGTGAACCTGGATTTTCCGTACAACTCCCCACTTAGAGAATACTCTGTGAATTATATCGTTGTTCTCTGCGTATTCTAGGGGAAATCGTCGTATCTTAAGGGTTCTCAGGATGCTCCCAACCATGAAGGGAGATACTTTTACTTTGCCACAGTCAAACCCTTTGAGAAGCTTTTCTCTGGTCTCGATATTTTTGGTCCCTACCTAGTATCTTCTTCCCCCATAAGGGGGAAATCCAAAAATGTTCTCTGCGCCGACGCAGTCTATAATAGCTTTCGCCATCGCCCTTGCCGGTATTGTGGCGTCAACCTCAATTCCGAGGGTACGCACACGCGGCAGAATGGAGGGCATGATCAGATGGGGGAGTCTAACTATTCCCACCACCAAGTGTTTGATATTTCCCCAGTCTGGGGTTTAGGAAGTTCTGCAAATTTCCCGTTAAATATTGTGAGACCCGATGGGACTCGTACCGATATTAACGGTTAAGAACAGAAACTATACACTATATCTACTATACACTTGATCTAAGCCAAAAGGCCAAGAAGCTAACCATACTACAGAAATGATCCTGTGAAGCCAAATAATAATAATTTGTGAGTTCAACAAATCTTCATCATCGGCCTGTAGAGTAAGATACGCTGAGACAGGCTGAGAGTCAGCAGATAGTAGGAGAGGAAATAAAGATGGAGTGCATAGTGGTAGAGTAGGTTAAAGTGGCCTCAGTTGACCTGTTTTAGCTGTTTGCCCCCAAGGGGCGTTTCTAAAACGGTCGTTGATTTTTCACTTTGCAAAAAAAGGAAAAATCCTAAAAAGGAAACATGTAACAAAACAAACAAAAAAAAGTACAGAGAAAAGCAAAAATTGAAAGGTGAACTTAGGGTTTCAATATTGGTATTGATGGTTTCAATAACGACTGTTTCTTCTTGTTGGATTTTACTGCTCGTGGAAGTTTTTTTTCCCTTACGGTTTTTCTTACACGTGGAGGTATGGATTTCTGTTATATCAGGAGCAGCCTCGAAAGGAGGAGAAGCTTCCTGTGCTGTGTCATTTCCATTGCTTGGTGGAGTTTCTGGCGTGATTGCACCACCCATCCTCTCAGCAAGGGTTCTGGATGGGCATGTGTCCACTTTGTGACCAATGACCCCACATTTCAGGCAAGCTGACTCACAGTTTATTTGGTTGTGGCCTGCTTTGAGGCAGTTTTTACATTTCACTCTAGGACAGTCTGCTCCCAAGATGAGTGAAGGCACCACATCTAAAACATTGTTTTTTTACACCAGGGTAATTTATCATTACTCTGGCGGATCCAATAATAATGAAGTTGGGAACAAGCGTTTTCATCTCGAGGGAGATGTGGACTTCACCCGACTTCCATTTGGGGTTTTCTGCGTCATTTAGGACTTCCACCTTGTGTACAACCCTCCATTTCCCGAATATTTCGTGGATGATCTTTACATCGGTTTCAATATATTCTAAAGGGAATCTGGGGATTCTAAGTAGCTTGGTAATGCTCCCTACCAAAAATGGAACTATTGTTTTTCCATTACACTCGAATCCTGCAAGCAGTTTGTCTCTTGTTTGTTCACTCCTTACTACTACTTGGAAACGGTCACCACCAAAGGGAGTAAAACGAAAAATCTGCTCAGCGTCGACGCTTTCGATGAGGGCTTTGGCCAAACATCGAGGTCGTAGGTCAGCTTCCACTTCGATTCCATTCGTACGCGGTAAAGCCATGGCTGGTGAGGGGGGGGGGGCTAAGCTATTCCCACCACCGAGTGTGTTATTCTTGCCCCAGTCCGGGGCTTATTGTGTATCTGCTGCTGTAGTTTATTATCAAGTGCCTCTAAGAGACGCTTTAGCGATAACAACTGAGCTAACATATACTACAATTTGCGCTTAGCTAAACAATTTGCTAATCACCTATGAGAAAAGTTCACAAAAATGAACGCTAATCACACTACAGACATGATCCTGTGAAGTATGATCTTCATAGGATCATTTCTGTGAGCCAAATAATAATAATTTGTGAGTTCAACAAATCTTCATCATCGGCCTATAGAGTAAGATAGGCTGAGAGTCAGCAGATAGTAGGAGAGGAAATAAAGATAGAGTGCATAGTGGTAGAGTAGGTTAAAGAGGCTTCAGTTGACCTATTTTAGCTGTTTTCCCCCCAGGGGCGTTTTTAAAACGGTCGTTGATTTTTCACTTTACAAAAAGGAAAAATCCTAAAAAGGCAAACATGTAACAAAACAAACAAAAAAAGTACAGAGAAAAGCAAAAATTGAAAGGTAAACTTAGAGGTGGAGGAAGGATCTGGCCCGAGTGATGCAGCTCACAAGGAACTGCACCGCCTCGCTGTAAGCCTTCGCCGCTTGGGTTGTCAGGTCCTCCCCCACCTGTGGGAGCTAAAAACCAATGAAGCTGAGTACAGAAATCCACAAGGTGGTTACTGTTCTTTTCTTTTGTTGTGGGCTGTTATGATTCTTTTGGCCACCTCACTTCCCTTGGCCATGTCTAGTTTGCAGAGAGCAATGTAGAACGTTGAAGCTGCCTCCTCGACTATATCCAGGGCTACCTCTAATTGCTCAGGGGTGATTTTGCTGATGTCATCAAGGAAGAGGTCACCCCATTTTGCACTGACGATGTCGGGTCCATATTTCCCTGTGAGGAGGAGTTCAGGTTCTCCTACTTTATCTATTGCCTCTTTAAACTTTTCTGCCACCCCGGGCATACCTCTAAGGAGATGTTTTAGAGTCTCCACTGCTTTTGCATGAGGGACTTCTGGGTGTTCGGTTTGAGATACTTTTGCTGTTTTGAGATTTGTCAGCTCTTCTTCCTGCGGACTTAATGGCGGTTTGGAAGTTTTGGTGTTCGTCTCCATCTCTCCTACAGCTTCTTCTACTGTATCTGAATTGGCGATGTCTATATTGGCAGTGGTAGCTTCGCTTTCGTCCGTGGGAGTTACCATGATGGTTTCTGCATTGTCACTCTCTTCTGTTGGGATCGTATTGCTGGTGTCTGCAATTCTGGTAGGTTTCCCTCCCTTACGGGACCTTTTTGTTGTCTTAGACATGGCGGCATGATCAGGAGTGGCCTCAAGAGGCGGAAACTCTTCCTGTGTTGTGATCTTTTCATTACTTGGTTTTGTTGCTGATGTGACTGCACCACCCATCCTCTCTACGAGGGTTCTGGATGGGCAGGTGTCGACTTTGTGGTCAGTGACCCCACATTTCAAACAAGCTGCCTCACATTTTTCTTGATTGTGGCCAATTTTTAGGCAGTTCTTGCATTTTATGCGAGGGCAGTCTGCCCCAAGATGATTGAAGGCACTACATCTAAAGCACTGCTTTTTGACGCCTGGGTAATTTACCATTACCCGGGCAGATCCTATGAGGACAAAGTTAGGAACTTCGGTCCTCATTTCAAGAGAGATAGTTACCTCCCTTGACTTCCACTCAGGATTGTCTGCATCATTGTGAACCTGGATTTTCCGTACAACTCCCCACTTAGAGAATAATCTGTGAATTATATCGTTGTTCTCTGCGTATTCTAGGGGAAATCGTCGTATCTTAAGGGTTCTCAGGATGCTCCCAACCATGAAGGGAGATACTTTTACTTTGCCACAGTCAAACCCTTTGAGAAGCTTTTCTCTGGTCTCGATATTTTTGGTCCCTACCTAGTATCTTCTTCCCCCATAAGGGGGAAATCCAAAAATGTTCTCTGCGCCGACGCAGTCTATAATAGCTTTCGCCATCGCCCTTGCCGGTATTGTGGCGTCAACCTCAAATCCGAGGGTATGCACACGCGGCAGAATGGAGGGCATGATCAGATGGGGGAGCCTAACTATTCCCACCACCGAGTGTTTGATATTTCCCTAGTCTGGGGTTTGGGAATTTCTGCAAATTTCCTGTTTAATATCGTGAAACCCGATGGGACTCGTACCCATATTAACGGTTAAGAACAGAAACTATACTTGTTACCCTGGAAGTCCTAAAAAGAACTTATATACTACATACTATACTACACACTTGATCTAAGCCAAAAGGCCGAGAATCGATCCGAGAGCCAAATAGCAAGGTATAGTTGAACTCCGAGAACAACTCAACAATTTTTATTTTAGAAAAACTTATATAATTATTGCTACAAAAATATAAATTGGTGTGTGAAGTTTCTTTAATTTTTTATAATTTTACAAATTATTTTTAAATCTTTTTCATAAACTTAATATTTATAATTAAATAATATATTTTTATATTAATTTAGTCTATTTTTAATTTAAATACCGTAAATTAGTATGAAAAATATACATTACAGAACTCTTTTGGTTGTTCAATATTCAACTGAAAATACCCATTGTTAACGACAGGAAGCTGCTGTTTCAACAGACTCTGAAGCTCCTGGAATTATGTATTACAGTGGTATCTCGCTAATCCGAACATCTTTAGTCCGAACCCTCCAGTAATCCTAACTGCGGTTTGAAAGAAAAAAAAAAGTTTTATTTATTATATTTATTATATATTATTATTTTGTGTGCTATTATTTTGCCTACAAACTAACTGTACTGCATTGTTGCAACCAATGGATCAGAACATAATATAATCCATTAAATTAAAAGATCGTAAAGACCTGTTTTTAAATGTAATTTCCCAAAATTATGACGTTACCACATCAATAAAAAATATAAATTTGAAGGATGTAGCATTCTGAATTCATGTTGCTTGGGACTTCTCAAACCTGATGCAATTCGAGTATCATGGAGAAAACTGTGGTCTTCTAGAATTTAAGAAGATAACTACGGTGATACACAAAAAGCAGAAATTCAAAACGTGCATAATTTGTTTAAAAATATAAATCAAATGTTGATATTTCACAAACAGATGTTACGGAATGGATTACAGGTAGAACCGAAAGTGAGCTCGAAATCAAATTAGATGCTTAAATTATAAATATGACGCTACAGAATGAATTAGCAGACGATGATGACGATAAAGAATTCAAAGAAAAAAAAGTAAAACATGAAGAGGCAGTTGACAGTCTTAATATGTGTATAGAAAGGGCTAAGCAGAATGATACGCCATTCCACAAAGTTTTTTTGCTAATGCAGCTCCGAGAAGAAGCATTCGAAAAAAGTTTAGCTTCCAAGAAGCGAAAGAAAATCAGTGACTTTTTTTACAGAGCAATCAAAAAAAAAAACTTTTTTGTGTTATTTTGTGAAACTTTGTTTTGTGTGTTGTGTACAAGAAAGTGATATTTTTTACGCAAATTAAGTTACGTACTATGCAATTTTATTAAATCAAAATCCTCAACAATAAAGATATATACAAACTAATTTTTTTACTAAAATAAACATATTATTTTTCAAGTTTTACAATTACAGTACAGTAGCTTTTTTTTTTCTATGAGTTACTTCATTTATTTCCAGAATTAAATTGATGTACCATTAGAATCTGATTTTTTTTTGTCTTAAATACTAGTTATTGTTGTCTCTTGGGCGAAAACTCACTAATCCGAACTTTTCGCTAATCCGAACGAGCACGGTTTTTATTAGTTCGGATTAGCGAGATACTACTGTATATTGAACGTTCAGTTTTAGCCAAGAGTTACAGGTTATTAAACTGCTACTAATAAATAAATAAGTAAATAAGATCTAGGAATTCCTTTCTCTTAGTTCGTTCATGCTTGACTTTTTATCAAAATAAAGTAGGTTAAACCCAGTGGCGGCCGGTGGAAATTTTAAGTGGGGGTGCCGCATATACGAAAAAAAAAAAAAAAAAAAATCGTTTTTTCCTAATCAGTAATCAATTTATTAATAAATAAATTTACATATTAAAAAATTGCTTTATTAAAAATATTTCACCCTCACTCGAACAAACACCAACAATAAAAGTTTCGTATCTCACAGAATTAATGCGCGCATGCATACAATTTATCTGCAAGTGACACTGCCTGAACGAGCAGTGTCGGAATCATTTGTAGCATGCGGTTACAAGCGCAAACGAATATCGGCGAGTCTAGCTGTAATTGGTCGAACGCGACAATTCTGGCACTGCATTAGATCGCAGTGCATTTGTTTCGTGTAACTATAATTGAGAAAATATAATTCTTTTCATATTTTCAACAGTGACACTCGTCCTAATTCAGCCTTGTATCTATAATAAATAAATAATTATATGTTATTTTAACAAAATAAAATAAGATTTAGAAAAAATAGTTCACCCTCACCACAAAAACGCACCAATAATAAAAGTTTCGTATCTCACAGAAATAGCACTCGCAAATATGCGATTTATTTGTAAGCGATACTGCCTAAACGAGCAGAGTTGGAATCACTTGTAATGTGCAATCACAAGTGCAAACGAATATCGGCGAGTCTAGCTGCAATTGGTCGAACGTGATAATTCCGACACTGCGTTAGATCGCAGTGCATTTGTTTCGTAATCTAAAGCGTTAATCGAATAATTCCAATTATTAACTATTCAATCAATGTTAAAATATAAGCTGTAACATTTAACATGTTGCACTGCATCTATATAATGTTGTTTATTATTTATAAACACAAACAAAATTAAATTTTTTCATTTTTTCCTTGGGGGTGCTGCAGTGTCGTAGTGCGTATGTACGAGCCGTCATTGCAATTATCGAATATCGACAGGTTTGGATTATCGATATCGGGGCACCTAGTGATAACAACATTACCAACAAAAAACTAAAAAAATCAATAAATATCGAAATCTGGCAATTGAAGTTGGCAGGCTGTGGCTTAAACACGCTAAAGTTATCCCAATAGTTATCGGCGCATTTGGTGCAATTTCAAAGAAGCTATCCAACTATTTACAGCAATTAAACATCAACGAAGTGACCCCATATGACCTACGAAAAACAGCATTACTCGGAACAGACATATATTACGACGCTAATATATGCTGACAGACAATTCTCAGATTCTCATGTAGAATCTGAATTCTTCTATACACAATCAAATTGTTGTTTAAATAATATTTGTTGTTTAAATAATGTTGTTTAAATCTTGTTTTGACTGTGTATCAATTATGTAAATAATAATAATAATAATAATAATAATAATAATAATAATAATAATAATAATAATAATAATAATAATAATAATAATAATAATAAATAGTTTCAAAAATTCTGTTGTATGATATTCTTCTGCTTATTCTTCTTCTTATTATTAAGAAAGGCCTCTAGACAGTAACGGACTCATCGAGGGAGACCAAATACTTATTCTTGAATTCATTCACACTGCTTGCACATCCAATGACAATTAATAACAATCATGCGCCACTTTTGAAAGAAAAATCTAGCACTCACCCCCTTCTTAGCTGCATTCCTTCTCAATTTCAAAGGATGCCCTCTTGTCCTTTCCCACCTTCCCTAAAATCTAAATTTCCATTTGCTGAAATCCTTTATGACCCTTTTGGAAGTTCGTACATCTCAATCATGTCACCTCTCTTCTTCCTGTTTGCTAGTGTCTAAATCAATCTGTCTTCATAATCGGTATTCCACAATCCTGATATCATTTTTAACACTCTCCTATTCACTCTCTCCACTGTATCAGAATCACAACGGAAACCAGGAGACCAGACCTGCACACAATCATCCAAGTAAGGTCTTATGAAGTCCTTGTAAAAAGAAAATATATAGACCGCCGAAAGAAGCAATTATTATTTTTCGTTTCAAATCTTTTGAAAGAAACATTTTATAATAGTAAAAGCTTGATTCATTCTGATAAATATTTCTTTTTACTTTGTGTTAAGCAGCCTAGACTACGAGGGCGATCTGAAACGTTCTCGACCTCGGACATAGATGGTAACACTATCGGCAAGAGTTTTTTAGTCTAAGTTGGTACATCTATCATAAGCATCTATGTGAAATTGCAGGTCATTCTATCAAGTAGTTTGTTTTATACAGCTGTCTGAAGCAAAAGTGTTGTCTGTATCCCTTGAAATGGATAAAATTGAGTAACGTGTGGGTATAAAATTCTTTGTAAAAGAAGATTTAACGCCAAAAGAGATTCATTCGAAGTTCACGAAAGTTTATGGGCATCTTCTTCTTCGTTTTCTACAATTAAGAAATGGGCTGCCAAGTTTAAACGTGACCGTACCAACCTTGAAGATGATCCACGTGAAGGACGTCCAAAAAGTGTAACAACACCAGAAATCGTACGCTTGATCAATTTCATTGAACAAGTGCACGATATGGTATTTAATGACAGGCGAGTCAAACTGCGTGAAATTTCTGAGACTATAGGCATTTCAAAAGAACATGTAGGATATATTTTGCATGAAGAATGGCATGTGAAAAGCTTTGCGCAAGATGGGTACCGCGCTTGCTGACAGTAGATCAAAAACGCACTCGAGTGAAAATCTCTGAACAGTGCTTGGAGCGTTTTGGCAAGGATAAAACTGATTTTGTGACTCGATTTATTATTATGGATGAGACTTGGATTCACAAGTACACACCAGAATCCAAACAGCAGTCAAAACAGTGGACAGAAACCGGTTGTACAGTGTCAAAAAAGACAAGGTCATGGCATCGGTGTTTTGGTATGCTAAAGGCATTTTGTTTATTAATTATCTTGAAAAGGGTAAAACAATAATCGGGGAATATTATTCCGATCTTTTGTCCAGACTGAACGAAAAAATTCGTAAGAAAAGACCCGGTTTGCAGAAAAAAAAATCATCTTTCATCAGGACAATGCACCTGCCCAAAAAGATGTTTTGGCAATGGGAAAATTAAGGGATCTGCATTATGAATCGTTAGAACATCCACTCAATTCCCCAGATCTGGCTCCTTCTGACTTCTATCACTTCCCAAAACTAAAACGTTTCCTTTAGGACTCATAGATTGCGAACTAATGTCACGGGTGTCAGAGGTGGCACGTCCTAGAATTTTCCTGGCACGTCAACGATTTACAGGTGATATCCTTTTATACGCTTATAAATTATGCAACTTTTTTAATTACGACCATACGTACAAGTTAAAGTTTGTTTTACACCAGAGAGAGCAGCTATGAAGATGTGCATATGATTGGTGCGGTACTAACAAAAGATCGCGCGACCCAAAGACAAAGGCAACCTACAACTGTTGAGTTGAAATGGTAATTCTATTCAACCGAATTCCATAACATGTAAAACTGTCATAACAGCATTCACTATATATTTCTTAGTTTTAACACATTCACGATGTTTGTCGTTCTGACGGAACTTCTCTTTATCAGTAGGTTCAATTCACACAAAGTTTCAACCTATGGTTGAATTTTATTACTACTTGTTTGCATTTGAGCTGGCACAGGAATTCACACATGCATTATATGCAGTGGTGGCCGATGAAAATTTTAAGTGGGCGTACTGCATATACGGAAAAAAAATTTTTTTTACTAATCAGTAACCAATTTATTAATAAATAAATTTGCATATAAAAATTGCTTTATTAAAAATATTTTACCCTCACCACGAAGAAAGACCAATAATAAAAGTTTTGTATCTCACAGAAATAACGCGCGCATGCATACAATTTATCTGTAAGCGACACTGCCCAAACGAGCAGTGTCGAATCACTTGTAACGTGCAATGACAAGCGCAAACGAATATCGGCGAGTCTAGCTGCAATCGGCCGAACGTGATAATTCCGACACTGCGTTAGATCGCAGTGCATTTGTTTCGTAATCTAAAGCTTTAATCTAACAAATCCAATTATTAACCATTCAATCAATGTCGAAACATAAGCTGTAACCTTTAACATGCTGTATTGCATTTATATAATGTAAGCATTGTTATTATTTATAAACACAAATAAAATTTAATTTTTTCATTTTTTTCCTTTGGAGTGCTGTGTCACAGTGCTTATATACTAGCCGCCACTGATTATATGGCATATTTCAATTCGTGGTAGAATTTTATTTGAAGTTAGCCTTTGTGATCTGCCATAACGACATCGAGAATTTCAAATGTAATAAAACAAACACTTATTTTATGTAATTGAAAAATTGGACAAGAGTTTTTATTTAGATACTGTGTTTCTGGTGCAACATATGGTTTTGCTTGAGTCTATATGGTGTAGTTTCTCTGAGAGGGGGACATGCGATTTATTACTTAGCGCTGTTTTTATTCCAGCTGTCTCTAATTGCACTATTTGTTGAGAAATATATTACACAGGCTGCAAAAGCCTCCATACCTTAATCAGTGATACAATAAACTACTTGTTTTTCTTGCTGTTGGGGAGGGTGTGTTGTTAACCGCACAGAGCAAGTCATTATCGCCTCGAAGTGAACATGTTTAAACATTTTTCGTGTAAGCGGCATATGCAAAATACTTTTTAATGTATTTTTTCGTAAAATAAAATCAGGGGTTCCAGTTATACGCGAGGGCCAGTTATTTTCGAGTAAATATGGTAAGCGTTTCGCCAATAAATTGACATCCTTCTGCTGCTGCTTCCTTTGCTCAACTGACTTCGATGGTGAGTTACAATGCATAAATATTTTTCTCACTACTGTTTTTTTTTTTTTTTCAAATCAACATAATGAAAATCAATTTAATAATACAATAATCAATTTTATATTGAATAACATAAATTTATATATAAATAAATATTATAAATGGAATAAAATATTATTTATAAAATTATAAATAATTATTTATAAAATATTATAAATAAATATATATATGATAAATTTATAAATAAATAACTTAAGTTAGATTAATTTTTATTAATTTTTTTCCCCAATTAAAAACTGCCCGG
Source organism: Typopeltis vanoorti (assembly GCF_054136105.1). Taxonomy (NCBI): domain Eukaryota; kingdom Metazoa; phylum Arthropoda; class Arachnida; order Uropygi; family Thelyphonidae; genus Typopeltis; species Typopeltis vanoorti. The sequence goes on along the minus strand of NC_143552.1, from coordinate 148,711,722 downwards.
CACGTCAGCAAATCGATTCGTAAATTTTTGGCACGCGCACATAAAAAGGTTCGCCACCACTGCTTTAGGTGATTGCAGCTCTAGACAGGTATTTTGCATATCTTACTGAGAACTACTACAGGGACGGGATAATTGCAGTGGAACATCGCTGGAATAAATGTATTAGTCTTAAGGGAGATTATGTTGAAAATAAAAATAATTTTGAAATAAATTATAAATTCTTTGTAGAGATGTATATATATATATATATATATATATATATATATATATATATATATATATATATATATATATATATATATATATATACATCTCTACAAAGATGTATATACTGCTGTAAAAAAAACATCTATTGACAGTTAACTGTCTATCTTGATTCATTGTGGTGGGAAAAAATAGAATTCAGAAGAATTGAATTTAAAACATTAATATTATTTATATCAGCCCAATTCAAAATTCATTGTTCGCGACCTATTATTAATCTTTGTGGTTAGTCTGACCAAATCTTAAAGATTTTAAGGTTATATACTTGTTTAGATTTGTTATTTTAAGAAAGTCATACTAGACATTTCTATGATTATGATTATATGAGTAATGTCATATAATCATATATGATAAATATGACATTACTATTTAAATGATTATTTAAAAAAACATGTCCTTATAAGGACTGGCTTAAAGGGGCGAAGCAAGAATGCTTTTTATCTTCCCCGTTATCTGTAGAGGACAGTGTAGGGATAAGGTGTTATTGAGCTATTAAAGCTCTGATCATGGCAGGAGGGTAAGAGCAATAGCCGAGCCTCAGTTAGAACTTCATTAGCTAAAGCATTGCCATCCATTACCCTCCAAGGGTATTGGATTGAATGAATCAATCACCACATCTTAAATGATTATTTATCCTTATAGTCCTTATAAGGACTGGCTTAAAGGGGCGAAGCAAGAATGCTTTTCATATTCCCCGTTATCTGTAGCGGACAATGTAGGGATAAGGTTATTGAGCTATTATTAAAGCTCTGATCATGGCAGGAGGGTAACAGCAATAGCCGAGCCTCAGTTAGAGCTTCATTAGCTACAGCATTGCCATCCATTACCCTCCAAAGGTATTGGATTGAATGAATCAATCCAACACAAATGATTATTTACTTGAACTTGAACTTGAACTTAAATGGTTGATGGACTGAGTCCTTGACTCTTTATCCCTTCATCTGGATTTTAGATTGTGGGTGATGAGATTATTGTGGGTAATTTACCCGCTCATTGTGAGCATTGAGGCTGTATCAGCTTTCTCTTGCGATGGAGGATTTCGGTTTTTTATGTTTGAAACGATCTGAGGGCTTGTAGTCCGCTGCCTGTCGAACTAACTGATTTGGGTGATTATCCGTGATTGTGAAGAATTTCTCTGCAATGCTTGTCATGTAGGTCTTAATATCTGGAAGATTGGCTTCTTGATGTAATTGGATGTTTCTGATGAACCATGGGGCATTAAATGCCATTCTTAGGCATTTATTCTGTATTATCTGAAGTCTGTTGATGTTGCTTTTAGTCGTGTGACCCCAGGTTGGAGAGGCATAAGTTAGTTGCGGTCTGATTACCGATTTGAAAAGTAAGATTTTGTTGCTTATGCTTAGGAAGCTGTTCCTGTTCAAAAGTGGATATAGCTGTGCTATAGTCTGACTTGCCTTAGTGGTAACACTATCCATATGTGACTTGAAGTTTAGACGTCTATCAAGATGAATTCCCAGATATTTGGTAGAATTGCGCCAAGGGATGATTTTACCAAACATTTGTATGCTTGTATTCGGTTCTGCCTTACGTCTGGTGAAAAGTACTGCAGAGCTTTTGTTTGGATTAATTGCGATACGCCACTTGGTGTACCAATCCTCCAATTCATTGACTGCTCTCTGCAGCTTGATTGTGGCCAGGTGTGGACGGAGGGATCTGGCTATAATGATTGTATCGTCGGCATACAGAGCGGTGATAGCTGGAGACAGTTTGGGGAGATCTGCCATGTATATGGAGAAGAGCAGGGGAGATAGTAGAGAGCCTTGAGGTACTCCGGCCGTGATTCTCCTCTCCGTGGATCTGATACCGTTGAGTTTTATTTTAAATTTTCTGTTGTGTAGATATGATTTGATAAGTAGCACTAGTGGCAATGGAATACCAACTTCGTGTAGTTTAAAAATTAGTCCATGATGCCATACTCTATCAAATGCCTGGGTGATGTCTAGAAAAACTGCGCCAGTGTGTTGGTGCCATTCATACCCTTGGGTTATATGTTCGATAACTCTGTAAATTTGTAGCGTTGTGGAGTGATATTTCCTAAAGCCGAATTGTTCATCTTGAATTATATGGTTCATATCTGTTGCCTCTTGAAGCCGTGTGAGAATAGCACGTTCGGCTATCTTACCTATGCATGAAAGAAGGCTGATTGGTCTGTAATTTACAGGAAACTGTGTATTTTTCCCAGGTTTGGGAATTAGGAAAACGTCGGCAATTTTCCATCGTTGTGGGAAATAATTTAGCCGGAATATGGCATTAATGATGGCTACTAGATGCATAACCCCTTTGCGAGGAAGTAACTTGAGTACCTTATTTGTTATTCCATCTGGACCTGGAGCCTTTTTGTTATTTAGTTTTCTTAAAATCTCATATACTTCTGTTGGTGATACGGATTTGTTATTGGATTGGAATGAGGCATTTTGAGTTATTTTACGCACTTGGGTGTGAATTTTACTTATGAAATTTATATCTGTATTGATATAATTGGGGCTGCATTGTTTTTCTAAACTGTCAGCAAATGCTTCAGCTTTTTCCTCGTCGTTGTAGACAACATTAGATTCACCTTGGATTGGAGGAAATGTAAAACGCTTTGAACGGAGTGATTTCATCATTTTCCATATTGATTGATCCTCTGTGTTTAATTGGAGAATTTTGTTATTCCAGAGTTGGTTACGGTGGTCCTTTAGGGCATATCGAACTTGGTTTGTTGCTCTATTGACTGCTTGTTTATCCGCTGGGTCCATTGTTCTCTGATATTGTCTTCTTAATCTGTTTTTCTCTTGGATAAGACGTTTTATATCCTGTGGAAGTTTATTTGATGGTGTACATTTGGTTATATTTGTTACCTGCGTTATAGCTGTCAGCAGTTGTTTTTCAAGAGTCTTCACTGCTTTTTCTACATCTTCAGCAGATGTTATATGCGGTATTGGACCAAGGTTTTCCTGGAAGGCTGAGGGAAGTTGTTTCCAATTTATAAATGCGGTGGTGTTTTCTGTTATATCTTGTATGGTGCCTAGTTGTAATATGATGGGGTTATGATCAGAACTTAAGTCGTTGATTGCTTGTATCTGATAGCTGTGCGCTATGTTTTTTAATATAGCTATATCTAGTACATCAGGACGACCGGTAGCTCCATAATGTGCGGGTTCAGTGGGTCCTATTACTGTTATATTTCTTGAAGTGGTGTAAGAGTTGAGTATTCTTCCATTAATATTTGAGTTTCTGCTATTCCAGACTGAGTGTTTGGCATTAAGATCTCCGGCTATAATCACTGCTCTGCCTGTATTTAGTATCACCTCTAAGTCAGATTCAAGGAGTTTTTTATTTGGGGGGTTGTAGGCTGCATATATCGTAATGCTGCTTGTATTTTCCATATGTATTTCTATTCCTGTAGTTTCCATGTGTTCTGTTTGGGGTTCTGCTATTGAATTATGTTTTATGTTACTTTTCACAAAGATGGCAGTGCCTCCACCTCTAGCAAAGCATCTGTCTGTTCGGTAAGTGCTATAACTATTGATTCTGATTTTGTCACTTGGACGAAGATGTGTTTCATTTATGAGGATGATGTCTGCTTGAGTTTCTGCTGCAAACTCCTGCAGCTCCTGTAATTTGATAGATAAACCATTTGCATTCCATGAAACAATTTGTAATGATTTCGGTTTTCTTTTAGATTTATCCATTAAGAATTTCCATAAAGAGTGATTGTGTATGCCTTAAGATGATATCTTTGGCTTCTTGAATTGGGTTGGTTTGTTGGAGTTCAGCAAGCATTTCACCTAAGTGACTTGTTATGTTCAGTAGGATAGGCTTGTTGGTTTGCTGTGACTGCTTTGGTTTTGGGTCTTTTTGGAAGGTTGATCTTGTAACTTCAGAATACGATCTTCCATCCGTTGTGGAGACTATGGTTTGATGGGAAGACGCTTGTTCTTGAAGAGGTTTACTGGTTTTGAGTTGTAATTTTTGGTTTTGAGGAAATGCTATACAGCCCCTATAGTTTGCAGGGTGTGGTCCTCCGCAGTTTGCACATTTTGCTGGAAGTGTACGAGGTTTATGGCATTCATTTGATGCATGTTTGCCACCACATTTAACGCAACGAAATTCGGCCTTGCAGCATCGTTGGGCATGCCCAATCTTCTGCCATCTATGGCACTGGGTTGTAGTTGATTTATGTTTCAATGCCTCAACTTTCATGACTAGATCACAGATGGTTTGGAGATTGTATATATGATTTTGGTCTTTGCTTATTTCTACTAGAATTAGGGGATAGGGTGTTTTATCAGCTCTCCGCATTCGGCTGACTTTAACTGGGCTAAATCCCTTAAGTTGGAGGTCTGCAGTGAGGTCTTCTATTTGTAATGTTTCAGTTACTCCCCTTAACACTACTTTTAAATTTTTTTCACTGTTGAGTGCAAAAGTGTGATATGGCAAGTTGTTGTTGTCTAGAAGTTTGGTCATTTTTCTGTAATCTGATGATGTTTTAGGTTGTATGCGAATCCCTTCTTCTGTGTTTGTGGCTTTAATGAAGGTGATATCTGAAGATTTCATTGTGGATGCAACGGACGTCCAGTGCTCCTTGGCCCTTAGGACGACTGGGGGTACCCTTTCTTTAATTACATTATCTGGTTCTATCTCCACTGTTTTGGGTGTATCTGCAGTAGAGGAGATTTTCCTTTTCTTTTTGACTGTTTGAAATTCTGTGTTGGTTTCCACAAACTGCGGAGTATTATCCTGAGATGCAGCATTCTCTGTATTCGTGGAGTGACTTGATTCTGGTTCAGTCAACATACTTCCTTCATTAGAATCATCCATCCTATCTTCTGTGACTGCTGTAGGGGGGAATGTATCTAAGAGCTTTACTTTTCCTGGCCAGTTGTCGCTCAAAAGTTTTCCTAATCTTAGGAATTCTTTGTAAACTTCTTCAAATATGCCTTCATTGAGAGGTTTTGTCATGATTAACAGAAGGCAACAACTCTATTAAAATAAAGTTTGAGAAGTGGGACCTAGAGCCCAATGTAAATATCCCGTAGATCAAATCGATCTACCAGCAAAGGTAGTAAATGTTTCACAGAATGAAGAACACTTACCTCTATATATAAATATCCCGTAGATCAAATCGATCTACCAGCATCAGTAGCAAATATTTTACAAAATAAATAAACTTTTCTTCAGAAAATCATAACGACTATTTAAATCACTGATCACATATATAAACACTTGGCAACCGCCATTACGCCCAAAAATTCAATCCCTAAATGATTATTTAAGTTCTTAAAAGAACTGGGCGATGGACTGAGTCCTTGACTCTTTATCCCGTCATCTGAATGAAGAAAATCTGTGTGGATGGAGTGTTATTGAGCTAAAAAGCTCTAGTCATGGCTGGGTAACGGCAATAGCCGAGCCTCAGTTAAAACTTCATGGGCTACAGCATTGCCATTTGTTACCCTGGAAGTCCTGAAAAGGACTAAGATCTTCCCTACTTCCTTCATGATTATTTAAATAGTAATGCAGAGCTAATGAATTTTACCTAAACAAGTTGCTACAAGGTGTTTTCACCTTATTAAATAAAATCTCAAAATGAGAGATAGCTGTAGAAAGTTTTTTAACTTGAGTATATTATATATTCAAGATACCAAGTAATTTTATATAAACTTGGTTTTTAATCCTATTTCCTAAGTAAGCAAACAGAAAGTAAGTCAAGTTTGCGCCTGCACGTAGTGCAAGTGTGAGGCAACTCGTGATAAAGGTGGATTAAGCTTTGGTCACTTTCCTTAGTATTTTTCCCTTAATGTAAAGCACATCCCTTTGTAGAGATGTATGATGCTAGGCATTAAAGGAAATGGTCACTACTCATACTGTTTCAACCTTTATTGAGGTCTCGTTATTGGGAGCCAGACCTGACAATGCTAAGGTCAAAGCACCTTGTTTAGGTAAAATTCACAAGATCTGCATTACTTCAACCTTAGCATTGTCAGGTCTGGCTCCCACTGACGAGACCTCAATAAAGGTCGAAACCGGTATGGGTAGTGACCATTGCCTTTAATGTCTAGCATCATACATCTCTGCAAGGGAACATACTTTACATTAAGGAAAAGTGCTAAGGAAAGTGATCGGAGCTTAATCCACCTTTATCAGGAGTTTCCTCAGACTTGCACTATGTGCAGGTGCAAACTTGACTTTCTTGTCTGTTTGTTTACTTGGGAAATAGGATTAAAAACCAAGTTTATATAAAATTACTTGGTATCTTGAATACATAATATACCCAAGTTAAAAACTTTCTATATATATATGTATGTATATATATATATATATATATATATATATATATATATATATATATATATATATATATATATATATATATATATATATATATATATATATATATATATACACACATACATACATATCCTCATATATAAGTTTCCAAGCAGATACATATTAATAGTTAAATCTATACCTGGCTAGCGATGGGTATTGAAACAAAACTAGGAAACCATCGAAATCTAAGACAAGCTCTGCAGACGCTTCGAGGAAGAAAGCAGAGATGCCACTCAAAGAAACAAGTATATCAAAAGGAATGTAATCAGTAACTTCTATGCTGAAGTTTTGTAGAGAAGTAAAATATCTATTAAATATAGAATTTTAAAAAAATATTGAAAAAAAAACACAAAAGACAAAATAAAATCAGCTAATGCCTTTTTATTCCTGTACAGGAAATAGGCGAAGCCGTTTAGCCCTATCTTTTTGCAGAAAAGTAAATAAGACTTGAATCGTAGAATTGGGATCCACTCAAGTAAGACTAAATGCTGAAGAATTATGTATATTAATATAGAATCTTTCCATTATCATTATTACTATTGAACTGTGAGTTGTATTACTGCATTGTATAGCTATATAGCAAATTATAGACCAATCAGTATCTCGGGTGTCGTGCTAAAAGTACTACAAAAATTGTAAAAAAGGGAATTCAAGAATAGGCAGATAAAAATATGATACCATGTGCGGGTAAACATGACATTGTGAAGGGTCGGTCATGCCTTAGTAATTTACGAACTTTTTATAATAGAGTAACAGCTGAGTCGAATAAATAATTGGCTACAAGATGATTTTGGTGGATTTTGCAAATGCATTTGAGAGAATACCACATGGTATTCTCTTACAAATATTAGAACAAATGGGAACGGATATCACGCAGGTTGAGTGTATGAGAGGATCGCTGCTGGACACATATCAAAAAATGTTATGTGGAGGAGCAGAATTGAGGCGAAAACAGGCGACTAGTGGTGTGCTGCAAGGTCCAGTGCTGGGACCGTTGTTGTTTAATTTCTACACAAATGATATAGGAAATAACCTGCAAGGAAATATTCAGTTGTTTGTTAATGATGCGAAAATGGGTAGAATAATAGTTAATCAAAGCGATGAGGAAAGCATTCAGGAAGATTTAAATAGGCTGTCAATAGAGGAAAAAGATATTTGGTGTCAGTTTAATGTGGATAAGTGTAAAGTTATGCATTTTGCGATAAATAGATTACAAGCTGTGTATCACATTGATGGCATTGTAGTCTAGGGAATACATGAAGCTAGTGACTTGGATGTGGTGGTAGACAGAGAGCTGAAGATTAGAGGACATATTGATAAGGTTGCTAAGGCAGCCCCATAAGTTTACTTGGCTATTGAAGAACACACCAACAAGTAGAGATAATGAAGTTGTTATTCCTCATCAGAAGGCCTTATTACGTCCACTTCTGGATTACTGTTTTCTGGTGTGTTGTTCTGGTTTTTGGGAGATGAGGAAGCAGTAGAGAAGATTCAGAGGTGAGTGACCGAGATGGTGAGTGGCCTGTGGAATGTTCACTAAGAAGATAGATTGAAGGTGTGTGGATTGAAGAATTTGCTTTTTGATAGGAGAAAAAGAGGGGATACGATAGAAACATTTAAGGTGCTTAAAGGGTTTTATAGAGTTGATTCAGGGGAAATTATCAGCACTTAGCTAGAGGGACCAGAACAAGGGGTCATCCCTGGAAGTTGAATAAAAGTGTGGTTAGTAGGGGTGTGAGGACTCGATTTTTGGCTTGGAGAGGTGTGAATGAGTGGAATGGGTTGCCAAAGTCAGTTGTAAATGCTTATTGTGTTAATGTGTTCAAGGAGAGTTATGATCGATTGTGTGGATAGATTGGTTCTCCCGCGATGAGTCTTCGTACTCCACGGAGTTCCCGTATAATAATAATAATAATCTCAGAATATTCGTATACATTTGATAAGATGTTAAGTTTACATATGAACTGCAACGGATCAATGCCATTTTTAAACCTGGATATGGCATTGAAGGTTTTCCCTGCAGAATCGTTTGCTTCGTTCACTTCTGTCAATTACAGTTTGGGCTGTTCGCGGAATAATTCCCACTTATCAGCAACAGCAATCTTGATTTTGTGCTACAAGCACAGCTAATCATGCGAACCGAAACGTAAATTTCCAGTAGTAGCATTCTGTTTATTTTTCTTCATGCTCTGGTTTAATATAATATTTTAGTTTGAGAAAAGGGAAAACGAATAAAAGACAACACGCACGCGTCAGTCAATATCAGATACTCAGTTCTTTAGGAATTGTTAATTTTTTTTTTTTTTCTTATGCAGGCTTTCACACACGGAAGGTTTATTAATGAGCCTGGAGTATATTCGTCCCGTGGGTGGTAAAGATTAGATTTTCTATTTTAATTGATTTTACATATTTTGTTTTGTAATTTTTATTCATTTTCTTACTTAGTTCAGACGCGTAATGTAGGGATTAAACATGGGAATTTTTAAATCACTTCAGTCCTCCAGTTAGCGGGAGGGTGGTCTCACACTAGGCGATGAAACTGATCTAAAGACAATCACAACCATTCATTCCGTCAGTTGGACTGGAACTCACATCCTCTTGGTTGAAGACCCGATACGCTAACCATTCAGCCAACCAAGGCGAATTTTTAGATCCTCCTTCGTACACCATCATTATGTTATAATAAACAATGGACTTTCTCTCTCTCTCTCTCTCTCTCTCTCTCACACACACACACACACACACACACACACACACACACACACACACACACACACACACACACACACACACACACACACACACACACACACACACACACACACACACACACACACACACACACACACACACACACACACACACACACACACACACACACACACACACACACACACACACACACACACAATATCTTTTACTTCAATCAAGGAGTCATATCTTTCCTTCTTCCAGGATGACATGTAATGTATTTACTGCTTACAGACCGACAAACATCCATGAAAGAGAATAAAAAATGTACGACTTTACGATAACTACTTGGTGATTAAGGAGTTTTTGCAATATATATATATATAGTGGTTGAAAAATTGGTTAAAGATGCGTTTGCTTCTTGATCGTGTGCACAAGGAAGAAAGAAAGATATTTATTCTGGAGTACATCTATTAAATACAAGAGAGAAAAGGGAATACTGTCATGACCAGACAACGTGTAGAATCAAGGTTATTCAAGATTTTCTGATGTATTTGTGTCCCACAAATTCCGCAGGTAACAATAGGGGGAAAAAAGAAGCACAAAATCACATAATATAATATATTTGTAATAAGGAATGAAATGATTTATTAAAAAAGAGAAGATAGAAGGGATTTGGGGTTTATACAAAGAAAATAATTGTTCAAAACAGAAGCATATTCTAGAATGGGATCAGAGCAAAATACAGAGCAGAAGAAAAAGTGTTTTTCGAGCACAGCAAACTGTAATGTGACATTTTGAAACAACTAAGGTTGAATATTTTTGATATCTCCAAAGAGACGAACTTCTCGTTTGTTGTTGTGGGATTTCTCGGAAGTAAGGATAGATAAAGATGGGACTTTTCTCTATGAATCAAGATAGAAATTCAGTCATGCTGAAATTTGGTTTGAGAAAATTTAATTATGTGGTTATGAAGTGCATTTAAAGCGTTTAGTTAATTTCAAATTTTGTAAAGTTAATTCCAGAACGATGAGGAACGTGAGATTCTAATCATTGACAAAAGAAAGAATATAGTTCACAAGCATTCTTCAAAAGTTATTGATTCTGATAAACAGCGGATTAGAAGAGAAAAAGTTATTCACTTGCGATTGTAAAAAAAAGTACGATCACGGACCTTGGAAATCCGTTCAGGAAAATTTGAAAGCATTGGGGAAAAAGTAGTAGATTTGCGTAAATGTACATTTTTGTACTTTAGTACGACATGTATGTATTAATATTTCATTATCTGTTTTTGAATTCATCCCACAGAATTAGAATCGACCTACACGAAGTTACAATTCCCGCTTACCTCTGGTGAAGGCTTAAAATGCCTTCAACAGGTGAAGCCCACACTGTTAATAACAATCGCAATAATAGTTTTATTTAAATTAGCACTTATGTATATACCTTCGCTTTTTACTTACAGGGGTTCGTTAATATTTAATTTTGATACATGCTATCTTCGCTGCGATATCTGCTACGGAATTTAATGTTTGCCTACAAAGGTTCAGAATCTTCTTTAGGTTCCACAGAATGATCGTTGATATGCTGCCAAATTCAATATTTCAACAGTAACATTTCGGCAATATAAAACATACATAAAGAAAAGAAGTTTCACAAGTAACTGTTCTCCTTCAGCACCAAATGTACACTTTAAAATTATTCAAGATATGCTGGGAGTTCTTAAATAATGAATTGGCGATCTTAAAAGGAAAGTGATTGTCTTTTAGTGGTCACAAAAGTGTCAGAGGATCGTGTATAGGGAGATTCTGAGATAGGGATAGGGAGAATTACGTTTTCCCTCTTTCTGAGTATTACTTCTCTTTGCTTTTGTGTAGAAGACGCATGAATGAAATGTCTATCAGTTTTTGTATTTTTCTAAGGGAACGGTAGTCCTTTATTTTTTCTGAATGTTTCCTTTTGTGAGGAGAGGTGGCTTTAGTGTTTTTAGTGTTTTTTCCTCAATTATGTATTCTCAGTTATTAACAAGACAAATGTACAAACGTATTTCGACTTCGCCCTTTCAAACAGACAGCAGAAGGAACCAAAATCAGCCACAAATACTATTTTTTCTTCCACCATACTCAGAAAAAAATAACAATAAAAACATTTTAATTAAATATAAATAGTCGATCCACATAATGATTGTAAATATGTATTTAGTATTCATGATTTCCTGAATTTTTTAAAATCATAATTAACTTAATATTAAAAATAAGAAAAAAATAAGATTATTAAAATGCATAACAGAATACGCACGTAAATTAGAAATGCTTTTACTTCACAACCCAATGGAAAATTCATTCAAAGATTCTTAGAAAATTTAGTTGTTATGTAAAAAACGCAGGATGACTTTTTGTGAGCACATTGCAAATACTATTGCTGGATAATATTTATTTTACGATAATTCATTAAATTAATGAATTTTCTATTTTTAAATTAACTCACGCTAACAATAGCACGCGGTCACTATTTCAAATATAACTGTTGCTATTATTCTTATTTTTATTAAGCTTAAAAGTCCATGTTTTTTACCTTGTTTGTTTTATAAGTTTTGTGTTATTTCTTACTCACCTGAAGAATTTTAGCTTTTAGAATATTATTTGGTATTTGTCTTTCATTTAATAAATAAAATGCTTCTTTTAACTTTGTCAAATGCTTTTTTAAAGTCAATAAATGTAATATGTGTTTCTAAATTGTATTCTCTTCTTTTCTCTATTATTAATTTTAGGCAAAAGGCCGGGTCTGTGAGAACAGGTTGAAGATTTGTGGGTTGCAGAAACTAGTTGATAGGCGGAAAAGGGGAGATATGATTGAGACATTCAAATTGCTAAAAGGATTCTATAAGATTAATTCAGAGGATATTTTTGAGAACAGGACTGGTGGTGGGAGAACTAGGGGACACCTATGGAAGCTGGGCAAGAGTGTAGTTAGCAGGGGTGTTAGTGCTGGGTTCTTTACTATTAGAGTGGTAAATGAGTGGAATAAGCTGCCAGAGTCTGTTGTGGGTGCTACGACAGTGAGCGAGTTCAAGGCAAGGTATGATAGATACTGTGAGAATGTCAAATAGTTATGTTGACATGGAGTTTAGGGCCTCCCTCGATGAGTCTAAGGACTCCCTGGAGTAGCCCGAAATAATAATAATAATAATAATAATAATAATAATTCGGGACGCCGATGAAACTAGTCGTGATTCATTAACGTTTTTTTTTTTTTTAGTTATACTTCTCGGGTTCTAGTCAGTACAAATATTAATTTTCTATATATATATATATATACTAGTGATTTAATGTACTAGTGATTTAATCGTGTTTGTATTTGATTATTTTCATATATACTTATGATAGCTTTTAGAATATTATTTGGTATTTGTCTTTCATTTAATAAATAAAATGCTTCTTTTAACTTTGTCAAATGCTTTTTTAAAGTCAATAAATGTAACATGTGTTTCTAAATTGTATTCTCTTCTTTTCTCTATTATTAATTTTAGGCAAAAGGCCGGATCTATACATGATCGTCATTTTCTAAATCCATTCTGAACTTCTAAAATGAAGTTTTCAGAATATTTTATTAGTTTGTTATTTAAAATTCTGCTATATATTTTGTAACAGGAATTTAGTATACTTATACTTCTATAATTTTAGGGTCATGTCTACTGCCTTTTTCAAAGATAGGGATCACAATTGCTTTTTTTTCCATTCAATTGGGGGTTACTAGTTGAATAGTTTTATTTAAAAATAATAGAAGTATTTCTTTGAACTTATTCCAGCATATTTATATAATTCTGAACCTAACTTATCTTCTCCAGGCGATTTAATAATAGTAATGATAAACGTTGATTTTCATTTAATTGTTTCTTTCAGGATGGCTTCTAATTTTTCTTTAGTAATTTCATTTTCATTTTCATTAAGTGTTGCCAGTTATCTATCTGTATGGGAATTTAGAAATTTCTGTATAGAAATTTAGAAATGTTTCTAATTTCAATTTGGTGTTTAATTTTATGTTTTCTTTAGTATCTGTACTTAAGCGTTTCAAAGTCTTATATACATTGGGTCTTATTATATATAAATCATCTTCTAAATTAGAAACAAATTGTTCCATGATTCTCTCTTTTTCTGACTTCTCTTTTAGCTATGGCTCTTATTCTTTTATATTCTATTTCATCTTCTAATCTTTTACTGCTTAATCATTTACGATAGGCTTATTTTTTCATTCTGATTATTTGTTTGATTGTGTCATTCCATATCTTCAGTTATTTTCCTTTTATTAAATTTTTTAGTTTTTCCCAAGCTTTCATTTGCTACTGTATTTAGTATCGTTTTTATATTAAGCCATTCTTTTCTATTTCATAATTTTGTTTTATTTTATCTAAATATTGATTAATTCTTTGTTCACATAGCATTTGTATATTTAATAATGGTGTTTTATAAACAAATGTTTTAAATTTTCTTTCTATTCTTGTTATTTGTAGCCATTTAGGTGGTAATCTTAATTATATTTTAACGAGGAAGTGGTCACCACTTATTTCATATCCTCTGTGAACTCCAACATCTAAAGAGAACTTCGATATCTTTACATTTAAGATAAAATAATCTAATATTGATTTCCATCCTCTTGCTGCCCAAATATATTTATGTATGTCTTTACGTTATAGAAAGAATTTATTATTTTAAGGTTATTATAAACTACAAAGTCAATCAATTATTTACCATTCCTGTTTAGAGTATGTTCTCTATATATTCCTATATTATTATTAATTTTCGTGTTATCAATTCTTGCATTTAAGTCTCCAGCTAATATTACATAATCGTTTTTATTTATTTTATTATATACAGTATTTTGTAACTGACTAAAAAGTCAATATTATCCTGTTCTCTTCTTTCTTCTGCTGCATATAATCCAATTATTGTTCAATAACTTCTGTCTATTTTTATTCTATCCTCTTTATTCTTTCATTCCATAATTTAGAATGTTTGAACTGTTTTGAAAGGGAGTTATGAATCCAAATCATAACACCTGATTGTGCTTCGTCAACTCCACTATATATTAATTAATATTGAATAAATATACAATTGTTTAATACTCACAGAAAATACACACATACACATTTTTAAAATCTTTATTGCTCTATTATAGAATATTCGTTGAGAGAAATTTGGAAATGCAAAAGTGTAATAAAATAGTTATTTGCATTTTTTATGCAACTCTTTCCAACGAAGTTTTTTGCGTGCATATATTTATCGCTTCTTCTCTGCCCTTTCTCTTTTCAGCCTTTTTCTCCTTTTTTCCCGCCTTTTTTCCCACCTTTTTTCTCACTTTTGCGCCCTACTTTTTCTTTTCCACCTTTTCTCCCTCCTTTTTCTTTTCCACCTTTTTCACCTCCTCCTTCTTCTTTTTCTTCACCTTCTTCGCTTCGTCTTACACGAAGATCGGCTTCTTTTTGATCGTTACTTGCGCCATAGAAGGTACTCATGAGATCCCATTCGTCGCTTAGTTCATCTGCAAAGAATATACAAATGCAGTTAAACACAACATCAAAAGAAATTAATGTAAGAATGTCTCTCAATTTCGTTTCAGTTTCTGGTCATTTTAAATATATATAAATATAGATTGATGACGAATATAATGACGAATAATAGATGCTTATCTAAGTTTACCATACGGGCATTGTTGATATGTGATGTTGCCTATATTAGTCCGAGTTTGAATTAATAGTCCTGCCAATAATGGCATTTGTTTGAGTCGCTTTAATAATAAATTATTAACTAATTAATATTTGTTTGTTTACACCGTTTTGTTGGTTTGCTTTATTATTATTATTATTATTATTATTATTATTATTATTATTATTATTATTATTATTATTATTATTATTATTATTATTATTATTATTATTATTATTATTATTATTATTAGATTTCGTTGCTTCCCAACACAGCAAAAAAAAACATCCTCAGATAAGCTTACATATAAGCTTCGAGGATGAAAGCAGAGAAATTAATGCTCATCTAAGATGCATCATATGTAACCAAATGCACGTAATGTACGTATCACATGTAAACCAATGTATGTAATGCATGCATTGTATGTAAAGAAATGTATGTAATGTAAGTATCATATGTAAACAAACGTAAGTAATGTACCATATGTAATCAAATGTATGTAATGTATGTAATAACTATAACAAAAGTATGCAATATAGAGTGATTATATCCATTGATATTGTATATATAGCGTGTAAAATTGCAAAGAAACATCTGTAATAATCACCATTTTGAATATTATAATAATATACGTTGTAAACAGTTATTGTTATTTTTATTATTATTTAAAAAAAACTTTATCTACAAGAATGTATTTGTTATGCATAATTGTCATCATATAATATAATGCATGTAATTTATCTGGTAAATATTAAAATGTTAAAAATGTTAAGAGAGACCTCGAGGGAGTCAGAGACTCATCGAGGGAGGCCACATACTATACACACCAGCTATCATGCTTATTCTTGAATTCATTCAGTCTACGTGCACTCAGAACATCCAATGGCAATCCATTCCAACCACACGCCACCCTCTGAGAGAAAAAACTAGCCCTCACACCCTTCTTGGCGGCCTTCATTCCAAGGATGTCCTCTCGTCCTTTCTCCGCCCTCCATAAATTGAAAAATTCCATCAACTGAATTCCTGTATGACCCTTTCAGAAGTTTGTAAGTCTCAATCGTTTCACCCCTCTTTCTCCTGTTTGCTAGTGTCTGCAGCCTAAAAATTCCCAATCTTTCTTCATAATCAGTATTCCACAATCCTGATGTCATTTTTATTATTGACATTTATTAATATCAATTTAATTTTTACTCAATTAAATTGAATATTAATTCATCATGTTTTCCCCCTTTATTGGCTTACAGCATCTTCAAGAAGATTTTAGAATAAATGAAAAGTGGTTGTTTTTTAAATTGAAATATATTGAACATTCAGTTCAGTCATGCGAATCATTAGGCACAACAACCAAAGACAAGATTTACGCAATAATCGACAGATTACGCATGATGTGACTAATGACACGCGTGAGTGAAATGAGTGGCTAATATTTTTTTTAATTTATAAAATAATTGCTGTTCGAAGCGCTTTAGATCTTTTTGTTTGTTAAAGAATTATGTATCGAATATATATTAATAACATATTGTCGAAGTCATATTCAGTTTAATATAGTAAAATTCTACGACTTTAACCTGCTCTGATTATTTCTGAAGATTGTTAACATAGAAAACAATTGTTCATGAAATTGGGGATGCAAACTTGATACTTCAAGTAAAGGAGAAAGGGCTGTGTTTCATAAAGTATTATTATCAAGATCTTGAAAAGTTTTTCATCTTGAAAAAAGCTTTAAAGAAGTCCAAAAGATGCAATTTGGTATGTATAAGATTCATATAAGGCTCGTTTCAGTATAAGATGTAGAGTAAGAAAATGACACTGAACATCCAGCCTTTTAAGGAATCAAAATCAAACAATATTGTGAATGCCAGGGAATTATAATATTCATGAAAAATCCTAACTAAATGTTTGGAGTTTTTCTTGAATCAAGACGAACGAGAAAAACCTAGTATTCTCTGTTTCTCTTCGGAATATGCCCAAGTCTCGTTTAACCACAAATCTGGGACTGGCTCAGATATGGCATTTCCTTTATATTTACAACGAAAACCTCCCATTCATCTATTCGTCAGAATTAAACTTCTAACCATAAACTAATTACCTCTTTAAACTTGGAAGAATGAAAGGAAAAACTCCGTAAATGCAAAATTCTATATTTAAAGTCATGGAAGAACAGTAGTCGATATAACATCTTTCTTCTGCAGTTCATGCGCTGTTCAGAGATTTTCATGCGAGTGCGTTTTTGATCTGCTGTGAGCAAGCGCAGTACCCATCTTGTGCAAAGCTTTTTCATCGGCGATTCTCCATGCAAAATATATCTTACACGTTCTTTTGAAATGCCTATAGTCTCAGCAATTTCACGCACTTTGACTAGTCCGGTCATCCAATACCATATCGTGCACTTCATCAATGATTTCTGGTGTTGTTCATGTCATGGAAGAACAGTAGTCGATATAACATCTTTCTTCTGCAGTTCATGCGCTGTTCAGAGATTTTCATGCGAGTGCGTTTTTGATCTGCTGTGAGCAAGCGCAGTACCCATCTTGCGCAAAGCTTTTTCATCGGCGATTCTCCATGCAAAATATATCTTACACGTTCTTTTGAAATGCAATGTCTCAGCAATTTCACGCACTTTGACTAGTCCGGTCATCCAATACCATATCGTGCACTTCATCAATGATTTCTGGTGTTGTTATACTTCTTGGACGTTCTTCACGTGGATCATCTTCAAGGCTGGTACAGCCACGTTTAAACTCGGCAACCCATTTCTTAATTGTCGAAAACGAAGGAGAAGAGTGCCCAAAAACGTTTAATGAATTTTGAATTAATATCTTTTGGCGTTAAATCCTCTTTTACAAAGAATTTTATAACCGCACGATACTCAATTTTATCCATTTCAAGAGATACAGACAACACTTTTGCTCCAGACAGTTGTATAAAACAAACTACTTGATAGTTTGTTTTATACTTGCAATGACTTGCAATTTAACATGGATGCTTGTGACAGATGTATTAACTTAGAACAAAATCTCTTGACTATAGTATTGCCATCTCTGGTCGAGGCCGAGAACTTTTCAGACCACCCTCGTAATAATGGAAAGTCTCTTCAAATTGTTATCATTAAAACAGTATTTGCATCAACGTAAGTAAATATTCTTTTCCAAATTTCAAGGTGTTTTTCAGTTTCTAATCGAAAGTTTAACCATTTTCAGGCATTCTTACCCCTCTTCTATCAAGAAAAGCATCTGCATCTAAAAAAGATGCAGAAGACAATGTTTTTCATTAAAATTATCTATTTTGTTCACTGATTTCTTATTTTATTCATTCTACTCGTAGATGCATCTACGGAAATATATTTAAAATATTTAAAATTAGAAATTTTTTCTATTTTTAAATATTCACTTGAAATAGATTCATTTCAAACAGATTCACTTGAAAACTTGTGCTTCATGCAGAATATTATATATGCTAAGCTATTTATTGAATGTAATGTCCACATTCATTAAATGAACAGATGTTACTCAACCCCAACATTACGAAGTACAGATTGCCGTAACCACTCCTTGGTATTCAAGGTTGTAAAATGTTCAACTTTGAATATTTATAACCATTATATGAGATTTCACACTAACTAGTTCATCACAAGAACTTCTCACAACACCCGTTTTTGTGATTGTCAACCTATGATTACAATTCTATAGAGATTAACTTAGCTAGCAGATAACCAAAGAAAAAAAAAACAGAATATATCTTACCTGCAACTGTAAAGGCAACTGATAACACCACGACAAGGAATGCAGAAATCACCAAGATCTTCATGGCTCAGAAAGGCACTTGGATACCGATTGAAATGATACAGATGAAGCAGTGGTATTTATACCTGAAGATTATTCATTCAATGCCATTCAGTATGCTTGTCGAAGTTTTTGTGCAACTCAATGTTTACTGAAATAGCAGATGTCTGTTGCGTGTTGCTAGGAGTCGTTCAGCTTTGACAGACATTCTTCTAGCACGCAAAGTATCATCTCTCTCTCTCTCTCTCTCTCTCTCTCTCTCTCTCTCTCTCTCTCTCTCTCTCTCTTCATTTCTGTAGTTGGTGTATTCATCCTTCTGTCATGTTCCAATTGCGTGCATAGAGTATATATGAAACAAACTATGTGAAAATGCATTAATTCCATAATAATCTTCTAAAATGTACAAATATTCAGATGAAGAACTTTCCATAATACTGAACATTAAGACTGTTCCAATGTCTGTATTTGTTTTTAAATAAAAGCCGAAAGATAGAAAATCCAAAAAACTTGACCAATGAATTTTTTAGGTTGATTATGATTATGGGATTCCTGAGGGTAATAATATATGGAAATACGGTTTATACATCTCAAATTCCGTATGAGTTTAATATTAATTATATATTTGTCTCAATCTAAAGTGCGAATTAGAACAGTTCCTTATGAAAATATATTAATATAAATGAAATTATGAGAGGGATCACTTTTGGTTGCAAAAACACCTTCTCAAATACATTTTTGTGTTCCGACCAAATGATGGATAAGAATTTCATTGTAAAATACTAATGCTAAAAACAATTTCCCACAAAGTGATTAAACGTTGTTGCTATAGAAGAAATTCACTCATTCACTGAATGAATTGCATATAAAACTGCTATTAATTTGATGATAATTTCTGAATCAAATACGTTCGATTATTAAAGAATAATCCGTCGTTTGCGTAAAAGAGTATAAGTAAAAAGAAAGGCCACATACTTTTTTTTAACCAAGTCTTTTTAACCAAATGGCTCAGTTGGTTTCGACGGAGCCCTTTGGTTAAAAAGACTTGGGTTCAAATCCCGTCTATGACTCGAGGAACTTTTATTAGTACTTTTCAGTCAAAGCTGATAGGGCTCATATTGTTGCGGTGCATTTGAGGGATAAAAAAACCGGGAACTCGGGTTTTTCACTCCAATTTTCATAATTTTTCATAATTTCGAGGGGAAGTGGAAAAGTCTACAGTGTATTTTTTAAGCAATCTTTAAGGAATAGTTCTCATTTTCCAGACAAACAATTAGGTAGGGTGAGGATGAATCTTCGTAAGTGTTACGTATTGCTGTTTTCACCCACATTTAAATTTCTCAAAGTATCTTTGATGACGTTCATTATCATCTGAAAACGTGTATACTTTATTTGCAATAATAACAGCCAGATAAATTTTGAATAAAAAAATAAAGTTTAATTGTTTATTAAATATAATAAAGTATATTTGTCATGCATTTGTCACATTTTTTCATTGATATCAGAGAATTCAGAGTTCCAGTGGAAATAGTTCATTTTTTCGCTCATCTAATTAACTTCCGTAATTAACTTCTTTTGATAGCGATAATCCCTCCTTCATCTATACCCTGGTCAGTATAGATGAAGCCATTTGGTTGGAAAAACATGGGTAGGATCCCGGACTCTAAATCTGGATGAGATGGCTCATCTCACACGGCCGCAGTAGACTATTCCTTCCGGAAACTGGGGTTTTTCGTCCCACCTAGGCGAAACAGCCAAAAGAACACATAGAGTTTTAAGAATACTTATAGGCATAGAGTTAACTGCCTTATCGTACACATGCTGGCCAATGAATTAGAAACCTTCATGCATTGTTGTTTTCGAGATACGTCCGTGCGGTTAGTCTAGTGGCTTTGCACTTCGCAACCATATGCCTGGGGAAGGAGTGTCCTAAGTTCGATTCTCGTCGACGACGTGAGGAGCTTAAGAATCTCCTCAGCCATAGCCAAGTTAGCCGGTCTTGGGCAGCAGGGTTTTTTCCGCCAGTTTATCTGGTATTGCTCATCCCGCAAGCAGGCAAACCGGCCCCGTGAACATACACGGATTACAGTCAGGAATACTGACCCAACCATAGGCCTGATTCGTCACCTATGCCGGTTCCGCAGCCCGGATAAAATTTGGTGGGACTGAGATGGTGCCGTACCTCCTCATAAAGGGGACTCACGGCCATTGTACCATCATACGATTATTATTATTAGATACACGTGCCATGAAAAATTTCTTCAAATTAACACAAAAAATATATGGAATAATTAATGCTATTTATTTAAGGCCATGTATTTCAGACCGAATATTACAGGCTATCGCCATGGTGACAATAGTTAATTATGAAATAGAATGCGAAACACAGATGATTTGAAAAAGTAAGAGCTGCGTGATGTATACGTAAACAACACAATGGTATAGCTGAGGAAATATTGTAATATTGATAATGCTTTTTTAAATAACGAAACCTGTGGTGAGATCATAATTAAAAGAAACACATGTATTAACCACAGTGAAAATTAGTTAATTGTAAATATTTCATCCTAAGTATCTTAGGACATCATCAGTACAGTAGTTTAAACAATAACAGGATTAACATACAGTTAGGGCGCATGATTACAATAGAATCTCATTAAACGTGCGTAACATGTTACAGAAGTAAAAAAGAAAAAAAAAACTAATAATAATTATTTTACGCAATTTTGTATGACGATTTCCCATACTTTAGGAATAGTAAGAACGTCGTTGCGCTTTAAATTTGGTCTGTGTAGTAGGGCTTCAGAACTTTCTTTGTATAAACGTTCATGTTTATATAAAGATCTACGTAAAAGTTTAGACTTTTCCCAATGGATTCTATGGCTTAGATTTTCAATTCCGTTGAGAGAGGCCAGATTTCTGCGGTTTATACAAAGAAAGTTCCGAAGCCCTACTACACAGACCAAATTTAAACCGCAACGACGTTCTTACTATTCCTAAAGTATGGGAAATCGTCATACAAAATTGTGTTAAATAATTATTTATTTTTATTTTTTATTTTTTTACTTCTGTAACACGTTACGCACGTTTAATGAGATTCTATTGTAATCATGTGTCCTAACTGTATGTTATTCCTATTATTGTTTAAACTACTGTACTGATGATGTCCTAAGATACTTTGGATGAAATATTTACAATTAAATAATTTTCACTGTGGTTAATACGTGTGTTTCTTGTAATTGATAATTCATTAGCTATTTAAAATATATATATTGATGTGTGATTAAAATAAGACTTTCCCATATATTAGATAGATAGATAGATAGATAGATAGAGAGAGAGAGAGAGAGAGAGAGAAAGAGAGAGAGAGAGAGAGAGAGAGAGAGAGAGAGAGAGAGAGAGAGAGAGAGAGAGAGGGGCAGTCGTTCCGATTTAAGTTCGGAGGGTGATTTCTTTAAACAAGCGTTCAAATTTATACCCATATCGAAGAAGTAAGCGTGTTTTAGACCATAGGATGTGATCTGTATCTATTCCGTGCTGTGCCAAGTCAGGTTTTTCAGATTTACTGTTGCTAATATAAGATTGGTGTTCTTGTATTCTCTTTTCCACAGAGCGTCCAGTTTGTTCAAAGCTAAAACGATGACAGCCATAAGGAACGTGGTAGACACCAGGGAGAGCTAGAGGAGACCGTTTTTCTTTTGAAGATCGCAACCATGCTGATAATTTGTTGATAGGAAAAAAAGTAGCCACTAAATTGTATTTCTTGAGAATTCTGAAAATGGATTCTGAGATGCAAGAAATGTAAGGGATTGGAACTCGACGTACTGTTTTCTTATTATTTGAGCTAGGATTATAGGAAGTAAAAAACTGTTCCGAGATACTTTCTGAAAGAAAGGACCACGCCGACTTGAATTGAAAAGAATGATGGCTGTCAAGTGCCACCGTACCATGGTCCCTAATCCTAACGCTATTTATTTATTGCCCGAGATATTGTGGACTCTACGGTCGATTTCCTTAAGTTTATATATAGTTATATAAATAAGTTTATATAATAAATTATGTAAAATTAATATAAACTCAATTATATATAATTAAGTTTACATATTTGCTTACTGGTATTCTACTTGTTTAAGGAATCAAGTAATGAAAAAATGTGTCATAATTCACTCTCAAACATCAATAGCCAACGTGACATTGGAACATCAATGTGCAATCAACAGTCAACTATAGAAGCCTAACAAAAGACGAATGCTTCCAATACATAATGCGTCAACCTAGATTTTATGTTTATTATTTTTATCTAACTTTTCATTTTATTTATTTATTTTTTAATTTCTTACAAATTTATTCTTTACCTATCAGAGGAAAATATTATCCTGTTTTGTACTCTGGTAGTTTTCTTAAGTTTTTGTTTTAGCTTTACTGCATACTTTCATATCAGTATTGTAAATTAAATATCAGTAATTCTTTCGGAAGCGTTCCAAGAAAAGAGATCGGTTTCTAATAGGAATTTGTACCATTAATATAGCCCAAACATGAGAATCTGTGTAGTTCTGGGAAGGGGATGCTGTTTTTAATAAAACTTTATATTAAAAAAAGACTGTCACATAAAGAAAGTTCCATAATTAGCTCATTTGTCCCATTTAGCTGTTTACTCATTTGTGAATAGAACATTTCATTTAATCATTTAGACTTATTCAATTTGTTTATTAAATTTTTTTAATATTTTTGAGGATACCCGCAGAATGACGTTTCTTCATTCTAAAAATTCAGTGAATGAATCAAACTATCATTCGATGTCTGAAATTGTAATATTTTTTGTACAACCATGCAATCATATAATAAACAAATTTTACAGTTTTTTGAATAACAACTCCATCAGAGTCCCATTTTAATTACTTTGCGAAAGTATGATGAAATGTGATGTTATATTTATTACGTGAAATGCATGAAATGAAATTTTAAAGCATGACAATCTTAGATAAGTGATATGTTTTCGTTAATATTATGTTTATTATTAGTGAATAAGTTGATTATTATTATTATTATTATTATTATTATTATTATTATTATTATTATTATTATTATTATTATTTTATTATTATTATTACATAACACCTCCAGGGAGTCCAAAGACTCGTCGAGGGAGGGCACCTACTCTACAACTGTCCGTCTCTACTACTCCACCAACCACAACTACCTTCATCATCTACACCAACGCCATCTACCACTGAACACCACCAACACTAGTATTATCAAGCAACAATCATTATCTTACCTCCTTAATTCATAATAGGTTTTATTTTATTTTATTTCTTTCTTTAGCTACACACGTCTGAGTCTACAGAGATTTCAACAATTATCTACTTGACTATAGCAGTCAAGTGATAATTGTTTCAAAAACATTTTGAAGGAACTTCATTCTATTTTCATAATAATATAATGGCAGATTTCTTCTTTTGTGCCAGGTACGGTTTCCATTGTATGGTAAAAGCAACTGTGTCCTTGAAGAACTTCAGTTTATATTTCGTGCTTCTGTTTCTGACGACATCTTTTCCAGTCTAAGCATCTTTTAAACTATACGATGTGTTCAATTAGAAAAGCCATCTGTTCAAATCCAGCTGGCGTGTTGTAAGATGTTGCGCGATTTTCCTGGTTATCTTTCATGTGAATTATAGTCTTTTATCCGTTTCATGTAGATAAAGAAATACAACAATACACTATTACTGATTCGCGTCAATGTTTCATACGTTCTCGTGTTTAAAAAGAAAAAGAAAGAAAAAAACCTTACGATATCGATGCTGCAGTCCAGTCATAATTTGTATATAATGATAAATAAAAAAATTAACAAAAATATCTTAATACATTTCAATTTTGGCACCTCCCGTAATATACAATATGATTGAGTGCTATGCACTGTCCAACGTTAAAAAAATAAATATGGTGTAACATGCAAATGTTTTTTTTTTTAAATAAGAACAATAGTCATAAAGTATTCAATATTTTTTATGCTTTTTAACTTTATTTTAAGGTGGATTCACAAAATGCATAAATACCTTAAAAAAAAACTTATGTCAATCTATATACGTATGCAAGTTATTCCAGCACTCTGGCTTAAATGATTTTATTGTAATTTGGTATTTGGAATCTACAACAAAAATTTGTCAAATCGCTCCAGTTGTTGTTTTCATCTGGTGATTTATAGCGATTCAATCGGTAAATATTTAAGGATTGCAAATTAGATATTGCAATAATTATGCTCTGAATATGTAATAAAATTTGGGATTTAGATGGATATTTGAACATTTCAGTCACCATGGGGTAATTTCATTGCCAAATTTTTACAAAATATTATTCATTCGTTGCACTGGCAAAATGAAATTTGTCAGTGCACCTAATTTAATGAAAATTGCTATTTTCGGATCTTTATTTAAAATTTGTTGAGTTGTTTCAATTCGATCGTTTTAATGTTGAAATTTGGGAAATTAAATCTATAGTGCATAAGCCATAATGACTCTACTTTCGATTCTGTTTTGATAATGAATGGTTTCATTATTAACGAACGATAGTATTTATTATTTTTTAAATTAAAAATACTCGTAAACTTCTTAATAAAAAATGCCTTCGTGTCAATTTTATAATTACTATTTTTTAATTAAAATACTAGTATTGCTTCATGATCTCGCCATTTAAGCAGAATGACACAGAGTTATTCGACATATAACTGGCAGATCAAGCTCAGTATGTTTTTATAATGTTTCATTAATTAACACAAGCAAGGGTGTCGACTTGATTGAGAAGCTGATTTGTTTTTATCCGTAATACTCTAAAGAGTGAGTTAAGGCAACTTTTATATTTCAAATAAGGAGTTCATATTAACAACGGTATCTTAGTATGAATATAAATTTATGCTAAGATAGAACGGTTTAAGTTTGCTTTGTTTATGAACTGTGGTTGTGTTATGTGATTCACATGCACCGAAAACCTACACACCATTAGTACCGTAGCCGAGATGCTTTTTTTAATACTAATTTTTAAATATATTTTATTTATTCTTATTATTTTATTAAAGAGTCTGAAAACCCTGCTCTAGAAACTAAACATGCAATTACAAGCTAATTCAGGCCTTCAGTGACAGGCAGTGATGTTTACGTTGGGCGATAAAATTTATTTCCAGTTTAAAGACATTCATTCACAAACGTATAACAACTGTGAGATTCGAACCCGCAGCCTGTTATTTCGAGAGCGAATAAGCTAACAACTCGTCGACGAGGACGTAGTTGGTTGCTTTCGTGGATTTGCTGTCTGATTGTCTAGTATCGTGGGAAAAAACTTCGAGTTTCTAAGAGGTGCAATTCCTGAAATTAAACTTGTGTAATTCTTCGAGCTTTTCTTTTTTTGTTAAATTGTTTCATATCGTATCAAAGTTTTTGAATCGTTGGAAACTTTTTTCCCTACTCAAACCAAGAATTCAATATGAAATATGGGGGAGTAATAATTCTAAGCAAGAAGATTCAATTTCCCTTCCCATTCTTTTTTATAAGATTATTTCATAGGTTTGCAAGTACTCGAAAATTTCCGCAACAGTTTTATTCTCAAAGTCAAATTGAATGTCAGGCAAAATATCTGGGTTGTAGAAAACACGGTGCAAATCCTTATAACCATGAGCCATCAGGCATGTATTGCAGTTTATACAGCAAATAAATAGTAATAATCGTGGTATATACTCTCTAAATACATAACTGAAAAATTTAAAACAACTTAAAATCATAAAACGAAAGTAAACCTTAAAAAATAAGACTATTTTACAGTATTTAATTTCGATTCTATGCCAGGAGTACAAAGGCAACATTCTACCAGTTAACTTTTGACAGTTAATGAAGACAGAGGGAAAAGTTATTTCCTCAATAACGTTTCTTCTATCTTCATTAAATTTCATTATTTTTGAAATGTATTCTAATATATATCATTTTTAACTCTTCGTAAATACACTAGTTTTCATTCCCATTTACATGCGTTCTACCTCGTTAATAATAATAATAATAATAATAATAATAATAATAATAATAATAATAATAATAATAATAATAATAATAATAATTTTTTAACGTATACTAATAGTAATTTATTGATTGCTAAAATATTTACGCATACAATAGACATCTTGAGTTACATTGCAACTTATAATTTTACAGAATTCAGTTCTAAGTGCTGCATTTTCTACATTGATTTCAACTAAAATTTTTAATACTATTTTTTAAGTACCTCTATATTAAGTACTTACAACACATGTTCTTCTGATGTTAACAATGAAGATTATTCAGAATTTTTTGTATAATAATTTTTTTTGTTTATATAATTTTTTTTGTTTATATAATTTTTTTTGTTTATATAATTTTTAATTATAAGAATAATTTATTACATAATTTTTTCGTGTTACATAGTAATATTATATTAATGACATTATCACATAATAATCAGTATCTTCAGTATCTTCTTTATTGTTGTATACTTTACTAACTGTTTTATTACATAATCTGCTTCTTTGGTTATAAGGATTACGTGCGGTTGAGTGAGACGAGTTATTCCCGCCTACTTCGAAGCTTGGATTAGCTTTTCTGAAGAGAGTGGGAGTTAGGCTTCACTATTTATGTTGTTGTTACTGTTTATGTATGGGATGTTGGCATTGGATGCTGGTGATTTGTGATGCGTATATTAGTGTTAATGGTTTCTTAACTTTGTTGGTATATTTTCAAGAGTTTGTGTTTTAATGTTCTGTAGTTATCTATGTGTTTTAAATTTCTCGGTAGGTTGTTGAGTTGCGTGGGTATCTGATGTGATCTCACAAAATAACCGTATGAATTGTTGAAGGGTGTAGGGATGTAGAGAGTTGTTGTAGATCGTGTTATACGATATGTGTCTCTGTTGTTTCAATAGGTGATGTTGAAGTAATTTCTAATGTTGAAGTAATTTCTGATTAATGTCATGTAGTGTTTCAGGTTTTTAATGCTCAGAACTCTGCGTATCGCCATGTGCTTGTTGGATATTGGTTGTTGCGTGTAAGGTGGCCAGATTACTGTTGACACGATTTTCCTGTGTAATGTTTCTAATTTTGTTAGTTGGCTGTTTGATGTGTTTGCATAGACTGTTATTGCGTATCTGAATAAGGATTCGCAGATACCGTGATATAGCAGTTTTTTTATGTTGGATGGAATAATGCCTTTAACTTGGAAGAGTTTTTCTGCGATGATCCGGAGTTTGGTGTGTAGGTATATTTTGTTCTATATATTTTGTCCATTAAAGGAGGGAATCTACATAGAGACTGAGGTTTTTTGCAGGTTTGATTTCGGAACACTGGCAGGTCTTTTTGTTGTTAATGCAGCGGTACGTGTGACAGTGTATCGATAGTGATGCGTGGCATATGATTCTTGGGTTGTGTATTATCAACATTTGTGTTTTGGTGCCGTTGATTAGAATTGCGTTTTGGTGGAAGTATGTTGTGATTTCATTTAGGTCTTGTTGTGCTTTGCAGAGAGCCGTGTCGATGTCTGTGTGGATTGCTAGTAGTGCATTGTCATCTGCGTACTGAAATATTTGATTTTTTATGGATATGTTATGAACATCGTTAATGTATATGTTGAATGGAGTGGGTGATAATATGCAGCCTTGAGGGACACCGTGTTTTATTTGTATACCCCGACTTTGATATATGTACTTATTTTTGTTACTTTTGTTCTGTTTGAGAGGTAGTTCTTGAACCATGTATGCAGTGTTCCTCTTATACCTATTGAGTATAGTTTGATGAATAGTATGTCATGTTCAAGTGTATCAAATGCTTTGGTTAGGTCCAGCAGTATAAGACGGCGTACTTGTTTTTGTCGAGAACTTTGTTTATTGTGTCGGCGATGTTTTCTAATAAAGTGATTTATTTTTTATTTTTAATGAAATATCTGTTATGAAATGCCGAGCCGGCCACAAAAACTAAACGGGCTCGATGAGAATATTTTCTCCCATAATTTTGGAGAAAATATTCTCTCTAATCACATGGTTGTCACGCAAAAGAGAAGTAATGTTTTGAACGAAAAAAAAATACCACGCTCTTTGAAGATAGAAGAGGTTGGACGTGATGTGATAAGGTCAACAGGGAAGAAGTGAAAGTCTGTCTCCAGGAAAATAGAACTGAGTTAGTGAAGAAAGTGCTATCAAAAGTGAGAGAAAGTGAGGCATGGGCTTTCCTACATAAGGCAGGATTGTGTTTAAGTAGCACTAAAATTTACTAAATTACTAGATATTCTCAAGTAGGGTGAACCGCTTGAGGATTGCTGGAAGATTTGTTTTTAAGATGTTGGACGTAGAAGATACCTAATGAAAGCTACAGTACCACAAGGTTTGTGAATAACGAATAGCAATGGAATGCACCGTCATCATAGAAGTTCTGAATAGGATAGGACGTTAGTGAGACAGTATCGTTGATGTGGAGGAGAAAGATTTTAGGTGAGAACAGAGAATCTTGTGTTTCTCTCTGATTACATTTCTTTATCAATGCCTGAGCACCACAGACTGAGACCACTGGGTACAATCAACACATGTCATGGTGGATGGCACTCAATGAACAACCAGAGAGGAAGCTGGCAATCTATTAACAAATGATAAGAAGGAGTCTATAAGAGGGCAGCTTGAAAAGAAGACCGTGATGCCTTTGAAATATCAATGGCTATTGTCCAAAGATGGATAAGGTTATTACCGAGGAGGTCTTCTGTGTAACGAGAATGACGGAATCCATATTGCGATCACTAATTAACCAATGGAACTCTATAACATTTAGAAGTTGGTTGTCGAAGACCTCCTATCACCTTCGAGAATGTTGAGGTGAGGGCAATGGGACGATAGTTGGATGCTTACTTTTATTTCCCTTTTTAGGAACAGGCTGGAAACTAGCTTGCTTCCATGCTATTGGATAGATGCCAGATGAATAGGGCAGATTGTAAATGCGAAATAGGAAGGGTCGTAATTCTGGGAAACAAGCTCTTAGTACGACGGGAGAATTAACATCTCGGACGGAGGACTTAATAAATCTTCTAGCCCACCAATATTCAAGGCCCGTGGGTATTTATCTGATTATTTTCTGATGAAAGATCAAAGAAAGCATATTGAAAGTGGTTTGTTAACGGTTGAGGTGATTTCTCTAATTCATCTAAGCAGCAGTTCGAATAGAAACATGATGCCATATTTTCAGGAGACTGCCATTGTTCCTCAGAGAGAGAGAGAGAGAGAGAGGTAGTGCTGCTGTTTCATGATATGAAACACTAGTTTAATAAATAAAATGTGGAGAGAGAGCAGGCCTAGCAAGGCCGCCACTCGCAGCCTGTAAAAGACACGAGGAGGACAGAACCTATTCTAGACACCAAACATGGCTTAGTCACTTCACACCTCTAATTAGTAAGCTGGCAATGTTTCATCACAGGATGAGTCACCTCTCACCTAGTGGCCTAGAGGATATTTCTTTCAACAGGATAAAGTATGCTTCTAAGGCGAAAATGCTCAGTTCTCCAGACTGTGTAAATACCGCATAATGACATGGTAGATGGCCCATTAAACCAGTTTCATTTTACAACCAGTTATATTTTATTTTCTGTATTTTTAAACAACCAGTGCGAATCGTAAATATTTTTACAGTGATAATGTCATTGGGAACACATTGAAGGAAATTAATTTCTCAGTTCATGGGATAACAATCTCACGACTTTTCTAATTTTTGTGAGGCATAGTTTACATTATATGCTAAAAGTTAACCACAACCTTGTGGCTGGCTTTTACTACATATCTTTTGCTTTCTTTCTTTTCTTTTCTTTTCTTTTCTTTCTTTCTTTTATCTTTTTCTTTCTGTTTTGTTGTCTGTAGGTAGTTCTTCTTGTATAATCAGCCTTTCAACTCACCCGACTTTATCACCTGAAAATCTGTTCAAATCTAGAAAATCTATTGCAAGATGTTGAGTGATTTCCCTGGTTAACTGATACAATCAGTTTGAATGATTTTTTTCTTATCTTACATAAAAAAATATAACATAGCATTATTACCGATTTCCTTCAACAATTTTTCACACAGATGTTTAAATAATTTGTACGCAGGAAATGTAATCCACATGACGATTGTCATGCGAATGTTATTCCAACAGCTGGCAAAGCTCCTGAACGATAGATGAGACATTACGATAAGCCACCCCCCTCTAAATATGAATGTAATAATCGTGATGTATGTATGCGTGTGTGTGTGTGTGTGTGAGAGAGAGAGAGAGAGAGAGAAAGTGAGAGAGAGAGAGAGAGAGAGAGAGAGAGAGAGAGAGAGAGAGAGAGAGAGAGTGAATTCTTGAACGGGGAACGTTCAACTTTTCTTATTACATTAAAGTTCTACTCACCATGATATGTATTAACAGCAATTATTATGTATCCTATCGTCTTATGTGGGATAATTTCACTTAATAGCTTTCCTTTTAAATAACTTTTTGTTTGGCTGTTAAAAAAGTGTTGAACAAAAATTAATCAGAAGAATCGTTCATTCCTTAATGGGTTCGTCTGATTAATCTCCCAGTGGTGGTGATTATCCTATATGCTAGTGTTAGGAGACGACTGCCTTCTGCCATACAAATTCTCAAGTTCACTTGAGAATTTTTTTTTTAAGAAAAAGGAATAATTAGCAATTCCATCCCCCCGTTTTCACGCACACAGTACCGATAGGCATTGGTTTTGCAACTTCTAGTTCGTGAGACTTATATATATATATATATATATATATATATACTGTATATGTATTTTGCTTTTCCCCATTCTCTCACTGCGAGCCTTACTGTTATTAACGAATGTATGGACTTCTATAAAAATGAGTAATGACAAGATTGAAATATCATCTAAGTAAAAGTGTATATGGGATTGCTTATTATCAAATAATCAATAATATAAAACACTTAATACGTTGCTTGCTATACAATAATTTATATTCTATTCAAGTTTGCTATTTAAGGTGTAGAATAAGATTCAGAAAACGTTTTGATCTCACAGCTTGCATAGGATCTGTTTTTGTCTGCTCTGTGAACGATATTCCTCTCTGTTTCTGCATGCATGGAACTGATGGGTATTATTTGTGAATAACTTTAGGCCAGGAGCGTAGTTAAGCTTTCGAAGCTCTTAGAAAATTCGTAGCTTAAGCAGTGGATTTAAGACCTATTGAATGTTTAGTTGATCGAGTGCACACGTGTGTGTGTGCGTGCGTGTGTGTGTGTGTGTGTGTGTGTGTGTGTGTGTGTGTGTGTGTGTGTGTGTGTGTGTGTGTGTGTGTGTGTTACATCAGCTAGTTTATTCTCTTTATTGTCGAAGGACTCAAGTTTCCTAAATAAATTAAATAAAATTTTCCACCTCTTTATTATACCAGCCAGCTCAGCTTGACGAGGAAATTCAAGCCAGGTGGGTTGACTGAGTGTATATCGTTTCCGTTCTGTCATGCACTGACAGGGTATCTATTCAAATTTTACAGTTGCGTAGGTGCATGTAATTCGTTACAAAGTTGATTATTTTTATTGCCTACTGTAAGATCATATCAGACTTTTTATTATTGTCTGAAACAAATAAAACAGCTTGTTGGGACTGCGGATCTGGGTTCCACCATAATAGAACTACTGTAGATGACATTTTCATGGGTTAATGAAATATTTAGTGGAATTATTGTAAAAAATGTAGAATACCAGATAATAATAATAATATCAACATGGTGCGTATTGCTACTTTTTATCTTAAAATTTATTTTTAAATTATTATTATTTTTTTATTATTATTATCGCGGGCAATTCCAAGGAGTCGACAGACTCATCGAGGGAGGCTCTAAAATCATGTCAAGAGCAACTATTCGACATTCAAACAGTATCTATCATACCTCGCCTTGAACTCATTCATAGTCATAGCACCAACAACAGACTCTGGGAACTTATTCCACTGATTCACCACTCTCCAAGTAAAAAAAATCTAGTTCTAACACCCCTGCTAATCACACTCTGCCCAGCTTCCATGTATGGCCCCTAGTCCTCCCACCACCAATCCTATTCTCAAAAATATCTTCTGGATTAATCCTATAGAAACCCTTCAGTAATTTGAATGTCTCAATCATATCCCCCCCCTTTCCGCCTATCAACCAATTTTTGTAACCCACAAATCTTCAACCTGTTCTCATAAGGTTCATTCCACAGACCTGTTATCATCTTGGTCACTCGTCTCTGGATCCTCTCCACCTCCTCCCCATCAAGAAGAAACCCTGGCGCCCATATCTGGGTACAGTAGTCTAGGTGGGGTCTTATCAAGGCTCGATATAGAAGGAACAATAACTTGTTTGTCTCTGCTTGTTAATGAGCCGTTTTGGCCACTTTTGCAATTTGCCCCCTAAACTTCAACTCCCTATCCACTAACACTCTCAAATCCCTGGCCTCATATTTCTCCTGGAGTACAGTTCCACCAATGTGATGTGATGTACTGTTGTTAATCTTTTCACTCCAAAATGCATAACATTACACTTTGCCACATTAAATTGACATCCATTTTCCCTAGTCCAGTCCTCCAAACTATCCAAATCATCCTGCAAAATTTTGACATCCTGTGCACTCACAATTGCTCTACCCAGCTTTGCATCATCAGAAAACAAGTAAACACTTCCTCTCAGATCCTTTCCTATATCGTTAATGAACAAATTGAAAAGTAATGGTCCAAGAACAGAACCCTGCGGCACACCACTAGTCACAATCTGTCTTTTGGATTCCACTCCTGAATAAACCACTCTCTCTGGTATCTCTCCATCAACCACCCTCCTATCCATCTCACCAACCCTATACCATCCCCATCTGCTCCAGTTTACTGATTACAGTAACATGTGGTATCCTGTCTAAGGCCTTGTCAAGGTCCAATAGAATCGCTGTAAACCCATGACCCTTATCCAGTTCAGCCGTCACTGTGTTATAAAACGTGAGCAAGTTACTGAGGCATGATCTACCCTTCACAAAACCATGTTGTCCCCCATACAGTATCCCATTTTCATCTATCCAGTTCTGTATTCTTCTCTTGGCTAATTTCTCCAAGACCTTGACAACGATGCTTGATATGCTAATCGGTCGGTAATTTACAACATCAGTGTTGGAACCACTTTTATGTAGTGGAACTATTTCCCCTCTTTCCACCCCCTCGGGACTAACCTAGACCGGAGACTCAAATTAAACAAAATGGTCAAGGGTACTGACAATTCTTTAACTGCTTTACGTACAACACGAGCTGGTATACCATCCAATCCCACAGATGTATTGACAATGAGGTTATGCAATAGACTACTCACCTCCACTTCATTCACCACAATTCCCGTATAATCTATTGGTTCATTCATTTCTGCAATGTCACCTCCTGGAAGATATATTCTTGCAAAATGCTCACTCAGTAATTCAACTATATCAGCTGAGTTGGTTACCTCCCTACCATCGGCAGTCTTTAAAATCATTCTACCATATACATTTTTTCTTTTACTTGCAGCATATCGAAAAAACTGTTTAGGATTCTCCTTAGCCTGCATGGACAATGTTCTTTCATAATCCTTTTTTGCTTTTCTTACCCCACTCGTTCCCTTCTGGCCTGCGCTTTATACTGTTCATGTGCCTGCAGATCACCTTTCTCCTTAAATTCCCTCCACAGTTGTTTCTTTTTTTGCAGCTCAAGTTTAATGGTATTATTCATCCATTTAACCCTTACTTGATTTATTATTTGGACTCTAGGTATACAGTCAGCCATTGCTTCATGCAAACACTTCTTTACCACTTCCCATGCACTATCAATTTCTAGCCCTTGCAGTTGTGCATGCCATGGCACTGAACCAATCAATCTCCTAAGCTTGTCATACTTACCAGCCCGATAATTCCACATGTATTCCGTCTTAGTTGCAAAATCTACACCTTTAGCCACCTCCCAAGTCAAGACCCTATGATCACTCTCACCTATTGGTGACAAAGTGGTCATATTCGTTACAGTCAAATTCTCAGATGCAATTACCAGGTCAAGCACTCTCTGACCCCTAGTATTTTCCATTACATGCTGTCGCAGATAGTTATCCCTTAATAACCGCATAAAATCCAATTCCTTCCCCCCATGTGTCCTCTCCTCCTTCCAATCAATGTTACCATAGTTGAAATCTCCCATAATAATTACCCTCCTTCCACTCATTTCTTCTATTATGCATACTATCTCCACCATCTATTCCATCAGCTGGTCTATAGCAGCACCCAACTGTATATTTAGTTCTGCTAATTTCAATCTCACACCAAAAAGCCTCAAATGTGCTCTTTTCTCTATCCTGCAGTTCCACTTCTATTCTTCTTGGCTGTAGCTCATCAGCTATCATCAATAACACTCCACCCCCCATTTAATTCTCCCTGTCACTCCTGAACACACCATACCCCTCACATTCAATCCCATTAGCTGTATCATATTCTGTCAGCCATGTTTCACTAATGCCAATAACTTGTGGTCTGGAAGTGCCAACCAAGGCCAAAAATTCTTCCCTCTTGTTCCTAATACTTCTGGCATTTGTATACATGAATTGAAGAAGCCGATTTGTCCCATCCCTATTTTAATGCCTTATACTAACTACCCCATTCTGATTCGTGGTCATTCCCACTCGCTTATTACACACATTCACACACTCAACTGTCTCCCTAAAATCTGCAAATCTACTTTCTCCCCCTTAATAACTCTAGTTTCCCTGGTTCTGTAACTTCACTTCCACCACATTTGACACTTTTTCAAGTCTCCACACACCAAATCCATTGAAATGTAATCCATCCAGTTTGTACAAATCCTTTCGCCCGTCAAACTCATTCCACACATCCACAAATTTCACACCACTCATCAAACATAATTCACGCATAAAGTCATTAGCAATTATGGCCCTCCTTCTATACTCTTCACTGTCATGCCGTGGCAACAGACTCACCATCCGAACTCTCTCATTCTTTTCTTTTGCCACCTCAAGCAATTCCTTCACATTCTCACTCATAGCCTTTTTATTTCCTTTCAAATCATTTGCACCCACCACCACCACTATCAATTCCTTCACCCGCTGTTTTTGCATCCTAATCGACTCGCTTACATTCTTTACGGTCGCACCGGGTTGGTACAATTTTGTTAAACTCTCAACTAACACACCTCTTACTAGGGAATCTCCATACAATACACGCTCTTTCATTTTATTTACTCTCACTATCATACCCTTATGTTTTCTATCATACTTTTGATTATTAGTCGGTACGCTTGTTAACGATTGTTACCAACGTTCCAGTTGCTGGTTTACACAATGTATCGCTCCGCGTAATAAAGATATTTCACTCATTGCATCTGTGTCGTCATTTTTATTTTCCAATGATTCATTCAATTGTCCTGTATTCTTAACTTCATTCACTCTATCAACGCCACTCTCACAGCTATCAGGTACTATCTCGCAAATATCCTCGTTCATACCTCGAATATCGCTGTTATCTAGTTCCTCATTTTCGACAATGATATCACTCACACGACCCGAAACATTCTTTAAATCATCACATTCTTTACACTTTTTGCACACATTTACTCCACAATCGTTGTTTAACCAGACTCCAACCGCTCTCCTCGATGCATACATTTCGCAAACGGAACACTGAATCAAGTCTGTTAAATCGAGATTTCCAGACAAATATGGCGACCTGAACGCCATCTTAGTGTTGCTCTTTATGGGAGCCATGAACATAGATAATCGATCTATCAGTTTACTGTTAAAATATTCAAAAATCACACAAAAATCACCCAGACACGTTAAATTACTAAAGTAAACAATACTATGTAATATGTAATACTTAATATATACTTAATTATTCCTAGAATAACTTATCTCAATCAGGAGCTCTTCTTAAACACGTCCACAGTGCTTGGCTCACTAGTGCCCTCCTCAAATTCTAAAAACTAACTTTGGCTATCTTACATTGCTAAGCACAGTTAATAAGAAAACGAAATTACTTTGAAATAAGATTTATTTAGGACTGATTAAACGTTTTTAATTACCTACTATTCAAATGTAGTTATGCGATACAGGTCATCCTGCGATATATTAAGTGTTATTTGTACAGAATGTGGAAATATCTTTATAAGTATAATATATTGATATTTTATTAATATTAAAAAAATTATTTATGAAATGAAATAACAAAAAATAACCATCTCTTTCTCAACTGTATATCTGTATTTGGAAGAAAGAGTCCTTAGAGTAATTTTTTTTTTCTAGTTCAATACTAGCAACATCTGACGAAAAACAGGACATTCCATCTACTCTAAACTATAAAATGATGTGCTGAAATTGGAAACGGATGTGACGTCGGCTTGAAACGGATAACGTTTTTGTGTAATGTTTTTTTGAAACGTTTTTATGTAACGTTTTTTGTAACATTTTTATGTAACGTTTTTTTGTAACGTTTTGTGTAACGTTTTTGTGAAGTTATTTGAAACGTTTTGAAACTCAGCGGCTATCCTGAGTGTCGAGTCTTCAAAATTCGAGTATCAGAATTCAAGGAGAACCGGCCTACCAGTCCGGAACACGGGAGATTGGGCGCCGTTGGCGTCAGAGGGAGGAGCCCCTAGTATAATATACTATTTCAGGAACTTCGGTTTCTGTTCCAAACAGTTTCCTTTGTTTTTGCTAACATTCATATATTAAAAGTAGAATATTCTTGGAACCACTACAGTATGCCAAAATGCTTTTCGTTTTAATTTAATACATTTTAATTAAAAACAATGGATATTAAAATTTATTTTGTAACGTTGTTTATATTAAAAAATGAAGAAGATTTTGCAAATTAAATAAAAATTACAAAAAAAAAAAGAGAACTAATACACGCTTTATTATTTTTATAGTAATTGCTATATAAACTATTCTAAAAAAGTAGTATTTCGTCTTGTGGTCGTTTGTATTGAAACTGCTGATACGAAATAAAAGGGCTCATCCGCAGAATTATGACTACAGTACCGTTTTAACTTCTTCCATGGCTGGGGATACTTCTTCTGGGACCACGGTACGGTACGTAGTTTTCAGTGCGAATTTAGATATGAACTATGTTTTAAAAAGAAATTCCAGCTAATAATTGTATTTGCCTTAGTAACAGGTTGACATTTAAATAATATTATTTCTTACTATTGAGAAAGTAAATAATGAGCACATCCCAGAAGCCTCAGCTTAGTGTTTGAGGCTTTGCTCTTGAGAGTTCTATGCAATAGTCAATAGAAAACATTTCTTGTTTCGTTTCCGTCCTTTTGATTGTTTAGCAGACATTGTGAACAGAAATGCTGATATTTCTTTTGAAGATTTCTTCCGAATGCAGTTGTTTTTCTAGTGATTACAGCTTCACTTGTATTATCGAAAACTGTCTAATATGTTAAATTATCCAATACAGTTACCTTGGAATAAAAGAACAACTCGTGGGGATAAATAAAAAATAAATTAATTTTTTATTTATCCCTACAAAAGAAGTTGAACGCCTATCTTACACAGGCGTTCAACTATTTTTGTACCGGGGTGGGTGGGAATCACCTACTCAAAATACAGATATTCCACACGATAATTTATTTCCAAACTGTTCACAAGAGAATTAGAAATATATTTCACTTTTACTGTACTGTATTTTACTCTGCATCTGTCTATAAATATGTTTTTCGTGAAAGAAATAGTAAAAGGATAGACAATCAAAAATTCCATATAATATCAACACTGGCAGTAAATGTATTTATAAATATGCTGCTTATTTAACTTCATGAGACAAGCTCTTTTCACAAATTTTATTCACCAAGTTGAATATTTATTTTATTTTTATTTTTTCAAAATAAAGCGAGCAAGATTATGTTCTCGGTATTTTCTCAAACTGCACATTGAAAAATAATTATAGAAACGACAGCATTAATACTGATGTTGCTTCAGTTACGCAGAGCAACTGTGTAACCATTGTTTCTATGTGTATCCAAATAATTTGTTTGATAAGTGCTTATTTCAATTCGGAATGAGCGATTCTGGGAAATGTACCTCAAAATATTGCAGCTAACCTCATCTATTGTTATTTAAATGTCCTAATATATGAAAAGAGTTGTTTTATTTCGGTAGATGGAAACTTAAAACACCGTTTTTAACTAGAATTATGAGTAAACAATAAAGTAAACTTAATTCAGCGAACATCTTGAAACTCCAAAACAAAAGATTTAAGCAATTTCTAAAATAATTGTTTCATGAAAGTAATTAGCCTCAGTGAAGTTCTTGGAAAACAAAATAGAAAAAAAAACTGTAATTAATATGTATAAAAGGATCAGAAATACAGAGTGTCCACAAATGTTTACACTGATTATAATATATTATAACTCTTCAGTGGATACTTGAAATGCAACACAAAGTTAGACTTCAATGCATAAAGAAAATGAGAAAATGTTTTTATGAAGCCATCAAGCAAAACTATTTGCATTTTGTAAGTGTACATCCCGCGTAGTTAGCCTATCTTTGGTGTTTGCGGCCTAAATAGAAATGCGTACATGTGGTTAAAAAAATGCGAACGTCTTAGATAAAGACGTCCTTCTAGTCATTTATTAAAAGTTAGAGGTATATAAAGAGATTCTCAAATCTTTTGAGAATATATAGGCGCAGGTGTATTTTACCTATTTTTGCTCTACTGTTTTTGCTAATTTATTGATGTCTCGTGTTCTGTTATGACAAATGTTACTCCAAGAAAGAGACAAATAATGTTGAGTTTTTAAACTGGTTGTAAATCTGTAATATACCGAAATCTTTCGCTTTTCTATTCACCCAGAAGTGCACTCAAGAAATAATGATTGCTAATTAAATATCATTCGCTATGATTTTTTTACGTTAATATCTGTCAGAGGAGATCATTACTTGAGGAGGTTATAGTGTTGTCCATTAGCATGTCTTTACTATGGAGTTTACGTGTGTGTCTTTCTGTTATCAATAATCATGACAATCATCCTAAAGTACTATATAAATGAAAAGAAATTAAATATTTTTATGAGAGAATATTTTGCTGAAAATTCCAACTTGACTCTAAGCATTGAACTATTTAAATTTTCCCCTAATTCGACCCAAAGTATAGTTGCCTCTTTATTTACCCAAATATTTGTCAGCTTTCTTGCTTAAATC
This sequence comes from Typopeltis vanoorti, assembly GCF_054136105.1. Classification (NCBI taxonomy): domain Eukaryota; kingdom Metazoa; phylum Arthropoda; class Arachnida; order Uropygi; family Thelyphonidae; genus Typopeltis; species Typopeltis vanoorti. The sequence goes on along the minus strand of NC_143552.1, from coordinate 148,671,722 downwards.
TTAAACTGCATCCCTGCAGAGACTAAAAATATTTTTATATCCCAAAATATAGGTCTGTTGGATATAACTGGCTGAATACTAAATCAAATGTAATTTTATGTCTAATGGTTGAGCAGAAGAATTTGTAAAAATGGGGAACAAGATTAACAAGATCAATCTCATTTTATGCTTAAGGATTGTGCAAAATAATTCATGAAAATTGAAGAGAAGATTAAGAAGAAAGGAAGTGTGGAGAGAAAGTGGAAATATTTTGATAGACAAAAATATTTGAATTAAAATTAGCCAATTGGAGGTGCTAGTATAGAAATTCATCTATATCATAAACTATACTTTAATATAGTTCGTTATATTGAACTCCTTAAGTTCTAGAGCAATGTCGCAGAAACGGTTTTTTTTTTTTTGAACTCGGAAAGTAATAATGATAGGGAGGTAGCTATGAGATATTTCATAACTGCCTCCCTTTTTTATAGCTATGAAATATCTCAAATGGTATTGTGAATGGGTGTCAATATTTTTTTGGTCCAACAAGTAGGAACTTGTGGTTCCTGCTTGCTTCATAAGTAACTGTTGTAAACTAAACGGCATTCCTAGGGAGAGCATCTCTAATGTTTTTTATTAATGAAATAAAAACTGTGAGGTACTAGAATCATAAGGATTATAAATAACCATGAAGTAACATGTATCACATCACTAAATTACTCCATGGTTATTTATAACGCACCCTTTATCATGGTTTTGTGAGGCTAGTGCTCGAAGTAGCATAGATCATTTGATTCAAAATCTCTCACTCACCACCGTTTTTCAAGAAGTATATCGGTAGGCAGCTTTCTAGTTCGTGGATCTCACAAGCAGTAATAGTTTAAGATAATTTTATTTGTCATCTTGACTGGAACTTGAAACCGAAAATGATCGCTCAATCTTTCTTCGGATCTCAAAAATTCGTCGCACATTCAAATTCGTGATAACCAAAATGTTAAGAAAATTTTATCAATTGCTTAGTTTGTTACTTCGCAGTGAATAAACGTTGATAAGAAGTGTATGAAGTACAGCTATAAAAGTGTGAATGAAAATTATTATACAGCTGTTTATAAACGTATAAGAAAATACCTTTTCAGCATGAAAGTTTATTGCTCAATTACATTAGATTCACAGAAATTGGGAAGTGCTTGTTTATCCGTATTAAAAAAAATATCAACTACATTTTTATTTAGCGTTCTCCGCAACTGTTTATTTCTCTCTTTATTTTCCATCCTTTTCTATTTGCTGTTCTTTTTTGTATTTCCTGGTTTTTCGCCTTTTATTCGTTTTCCTTCCTTGGCTCCTTTCCCTTCAGATTTTTCTTTATTCCCTCCTGTTTTTGCATCTTTTGATCCTTTTCCTCCTTTTTTTCCTTTCTTCGATCCTTCTGCGACTTCTGCATTTCGTCTTACGCGGAGGTCAGCTGCATCTTTGTCATTACTTGGGTCAAAGAATGAAGCCACGAAATCCAACTCATCGTCTTGTCCATCTGCAACAAACAGAATAATGCAGTTAAGAGAGAATCAAAGAAAGTCAATATAAGAACAACTCACGGTGCTGTTTCATTGGTGTTTCTTATCTATTCAATAAATAAAACGAAACCGTACTACAATGTGAGATATTAAACACACACACACACACACACACACACACACACACACACACACACACACACACACACACACACACACACACACACACACACACACACACACACACACACACACACACACACACACACACACACACACACACACACACCGAATGAAAATGGATATGGAATTGAGTTCGTTATAATAAACTTTATTAAGCACTGTTCAGTGAATAAGGCAGAATATATTTCGATTATATTCTGCATCGAGCAGCAATCATCATCATCATCACTGATTCCAACTTAAATGCCCATGACCTTCCAAGTATTCTTAGATTTCATAACCAATATTCTTCGAAAAGGTGGTTAGTCCTATGCCTATAAGTATTCTTTGTTCTGTAAAGTGTGCATTTCCTGCCTAGAATGAAAACTGGAGTTTCAGTGAGGAGATAAAAATTCTTCCACACCGCCGTACGAGACCGGCTAACTCATCATCATTTGAAAAGTCCCGATGAAGGTTTTTTGGAGTTCCTGGACTGGATTCGTACCTATGTCATTCCAACCAAAAGGTTTCGCCTATACTGACTGAGCCACGGAGGCTTCACAGAAGATATCATAATTTAATAAATTATTATCCAGTCAATATTTATTTACTCTGATTGTGGTTTCCTTTTTATTCATTTATGGACTGGAAAGTTTACATCTGTTTTAATCGAACGAGATCTGGTGATAAGTATCAGCGTTAATGCTTGCGACAAAACAAATTCATAGAACTTGTTTTTAAATTATTATTTTTACGGCTATTTTGCCTGCTTTTTTTTAGAAGTGCCCCTGTTTTAATGTCATTGGCTTTTTACGCTAGAATTCTAAGGGCTTGCAGATGTATTTTAGAGTCAAATATATGTAGCATAATAGGAGAAATTCCCACATACCTTTTCTTGGGTGTTGTTGCCTATCTTCTTTCTGCGGTGTGCATACTTCTGCTGTTATGGTGTTGAAAGGGGAGTGGGGGGGGGGGGCTTAGGCAATGTGGGGGAATTAATGTTGAAAAAACCATTTTTTTGTATAATATATACGTATATTATTTTTAAGGGTGGGCGGAGAGCTTTTTTTGTAGGGTGGGAAAAAGATGAAAGAGGGGGCTGAAAATAGCGACTGTTTTTTAGAGGAAGGGAAAGGGTTTAGAAAAGGGGGCCGGGGAGAGGGTTGACAGAGTGCGAGCCGTTTCAACAGTGTAGGTGTAGGTCGTCGTCTGAACTCATGGAGGAAGTTGATGCTATGTCGTGTCGGTTTGGTGTTTCTGCCTTTGAAGTGTTTGTGTTATCGCCTATTGGTCGGAGTTGTGACCTAATATTTATGTTGTGAAGCTTCCAACATTCGGAGATTATATAGGTTCGGTTGACGTTGATTGAGTTCTCGTCACATTTTATAGCTATCGTTTCCGATGTTCTAAGCATTGTTTGTCTATTATGATGGCCTTGTCGATTTGCGGGTATGTTTTTTGTTCAAGGGCGTGAACTGCTATTTCTGTTTTCTCTGTACTTTGTATCCTATTTTTCTTTTTGATGTTGCGTTTTTTAGTATTTGAATGTTCTGGAATAGGGATGTTGCAGTCACAGAAGTGTTCTTGTAGTCTTGCCCATAAAGACCTGATGGTAGAACCTGTGTAGGTGTAGGACACAGTCTTTTTGGCAGGGAAATTTGTAGACTACGTCTTGGTGTTCTAATATTTCGTTGCTTGTGTGAGATTTAGTGGGTTTTAGAAGATTTGCCAATTTTTGGTTTGTGGTGAATACCAGTTTGTAGTCAGTATGTTTGAAGATGTTTGTAGGCTTTGTATGTGTTCTGGATGTATGGCAGTTTGATAACTTTTTGTGTTGCGAAGTTTGTTTTGGTTATTGGGTTGTTTTGACGGGTTTTTGCTGTCCTGTTTACATAATTTATTCGTTGTGTGGGATAGTTGCGATTTTTTAAAATCTGTGTTAGTTTTTTTATTTCTGTGTTGAGATAATTATGGTTAGTTGAAAACTTGTAAGCCTTTATGAATTGTGATAGGATGACCGATTTTGTAACAGAATATGGATAGTATGAGTAGAAATGGAGGTAGTTTCCTATATGCGTGGGCAGGGCCGCGCCAACCCGAGGGTGCAAAGGGTGCATCGTACCCGGGCGGCAATATTGATAGGGCGACAAGAAACAAATATCAAATATTTATTTTATGTAGCTAATATCTAATTTGGATTATACAATGCAGTATAATCATTAATAGTAATAATATTCATTTCTTGGTATATCCTACATCGTAAAATTTAACTAATATAATATTATTAACAACCCTTACTTTTAGATCTCAGACGAAAGAAAGATTTTTTGGAGCAGAATATAGAAAACGAAGAGCACAGAAAGAAGAAAATGTAAAATAATCTACGACTCCTATTTCCAATTATTTTGCATCTACATCTTCATGTACAGACAAATCTTCAGTTGCTCGAGAAAATTTTGAAGATTCGTCTTCTTCTGCCATAGATTTAACTGAAGATTCTATAGATGCTAAAAAACGATGCTTAGAAAATTCATCTTTCTCTTCTGAAACTCTCAACAGCTCACTCGGTTCACCGGAAGAAACAGGTGACAAAAACGTGTGCAATACAAGTATAACAACTGAAAACTCTCTTATGAATCTCCTTGAGCATGATTTTGATGATCCAGGAAAATGGCCTTTAAAAATAACAGATAATCTCAAAATGATTTTAATAGATGTTGGACCAAAACAGATATATGATATTGATTTTCCAAAAGATGAAAAAAAAACAGATCATTTTCAGCAGATTATTACTATAAACGATTAAGTAATAACGAAAAGATACACAGAAATTGGTTATTGTATTCTAAATGCAAAAATTCAGTATAATGTTTTCCTTGTAAACATTTTAACGATAAAATTAATGTTTGATGATGCAATTGGTTATTGCGATTGGCAATTTATTGAGAACATTTATCAAGAACATTAGAGCGCCATGAAAAAAGTGAATCACATATCAAATGTTACAAGTCATGGATCGATTTAAAAAAAGTAATTTATAAAAAATAATACAATAGATAGATGAGGTAAATGAATAATTAATAAAACTAGAAAAAATCGTTGGAAATCGGTAATAGAAAGGATTATTTATACAGTTCAATTTTTAGCAGGACAAAATTTAGCTTTCAGAGGTAACGGTAATAAACATTTTGAAGATAGCAACAGTAATTTTTTAAAATTAATAGAAACTGTAGCAAAATAATGTAATGGTAGATGACATAAGTCAGATATAAACCGATAAGAAGAAAATGGCACATTATTTAGGCGAAAAAAATGCAAAATAAAATAATTTCAATAATAGGAGAAAAATAAAATCTAATATTGTTAAAATGCTAAAATTAAATAAATATTACGCTATCATTTTAAACACAACTCCAGACGCATCTCACGAAAATCAATTAAGTATTGTTGTAAGATTTGTTTACCTCGATAATGACAACAAGAAAATAGAAATCAGAGAACACTTTTTAGGATTTTATTCAATTACCAACTCAACAGGCGAAGGTTTGACAAATTTTGTTGTAGAGTTTTTGCAATCAGAAAATATAAATCTTTATGATTTATATTTTCTGATTGCAAAAGCATATGATAACGGGGCAAACATGAAAGGCAAAAATCAGGTTCTCCAAAAGAGAATATTAGATATGAACCCGAGAGCATGTTACGTACTATGTACCGCTCATACGCTTAATCTAGTTGTAAATGGTGCTGCAAGTGTTCCGCGTGAAATAGCAATTTTTTTTTCATTAATTCAGGAAACGTATAATTTTTTTTTCTAAATTAGCCTATTGGAAAATTTTAAAAGAGGAATGCCCAAGTTTACTGTTAAAATGGTTTGTGATACGAGATAGTCAAGCCGTATAGACGCTGTAAAAGCTTTAAGGTATAATTTAGAAAAAATATACGATGCTTTATACATTTTATATCAAGATAAATCGAGAGATAGCGACACAAGGAACGAAGCTGATTCATTATTATTAAAAATTAAATCTTTCAAATTCATATGTTCTCTTGTTATATGACACCAAATCTTACCGAAAATTAATGTCATAAGTAATTTGATGTAATAACCGGACGTAATTATGTCTACAATAATGAAAATGTTGATAGACTGAAAAAATTATTTAAAGGATTGTAGAACAGATGAGGCATTCAAAAATATGTCAGGGGAAGCAACCGAAATTACAAATACAGTGGATTGTGATCCAAGTTTTCCTTGTATGCCGATAGTCAGACTTCGGAAAACAAAAAGATTATTCTCGTATGAAAGTGAAGATGAAGTTATTGAATCGCAAGAACAAAATTTCAAAGTCAATTTTTATTTAGTTATAATTAGTATATAGCTATATCAAATATATAGTTTGATATAGCTATTTCAAAACGTGATGAAAGATTTACATTATTGAAAGAACATAATGATGTTTTTGAATTTTAAAATGACATTTATTTATTAAAACCGATGGAGAAAAAAGAAAAATTAAAATATTGTAAAGATTTGGAGATAAAATTGACAGATGGTAAAGTTTTTGATAAAAACTCTTTGTAATTATGCGAGGAAATAGAAAATATTTTAATCTATCTTAATATGAACGCATTTTTGGTACTTGAGTATATATTTTCGAATGATCTTCTTAGTTTCCCCCAATTTGTCAATTTATTTAACAATACCTGTGTCTGTTGCAACCGGCGAAAGATCCTTTTCAGGGCTGAAAATTATAAAAAATCATCTCCGCAGTACAATAACACAGGATAGACGCAACAATTTAAGTCTTATTAGCATAGAATATCAAATTGCTACTAACTTAGATATGGGGGATATAATAAATGATTTTTCTACAAAAAAATCACGTCAAGTAAATTTTACAGAAAGGCATGTGCAATTAATCTTTGTTTATATTAAGAAATAATTGTTGTTCTTTTTTGTTTGTTTTTGAAAAAATGTTAACAATAACTATACAAAACTATGTATTCTGTGTTTTTAATAAATAAGAAATGTAACTTTTATCTTGCATTTTGTTATTTTATTTATTGTAGTAAATGCTACATGTAATTTCTTTTAGTTATTCTTTTTAAGAAGCGGCCGATAAAAGTTTGCACCACGCACAGGGGGCGCGGCAAATACCCTTTGCGCGCCCCTGTGCGTGGGTTTGTGGCATATTTTCGTGGCTTTTTTTGTTGTTATTTCTGATTAATGTCAAGTTTAAGAAATTGATGCATTTGCTCTGTTCGTTTTCTATGGTGAATTTTAGTCTGTTGCTGTAACTGTTTAGGGACGCTTGCAAGGTGGTGATGTGTGTAGGTTCTCCAATGCACAGAATATCGTCTATGAATCTGCCAACCAGGGAAAAATCGACTTCTAGTCATTTAATGTACTCGTACTACAATATATATATGAGATAGAAATCGAATTCTTGAACTCGATATACTGGGTTTTGAAAGCAGGATTATCTGTTTTTAGAATATCCATTAAGAACAACGACAAAAAATAATAATAAACAAATAAATAAGTGTATCTTCATTCTTTAGAAGAGCGGTACTTCGGTGATTAAGGCTTGGATTAGGCTTAGTTATGAAAATTTATACGTAGTTAAGAACGAAACATGAAGATAGCGTTTAGTAGGCTTGCGGAAGGCTTCTAAGAGACTTCCGGAAGGCTTCATGCATATGCAAATCAAAAAGCTATTGGTACACAGTGTTAATAAAACGGCCAGTGATAATGGCAACAGCCTCGTCGTATCAGATTTGTTAGTAATTCATTACAAGATCCAACTTCTCATTACACGAATTTTAGAAATTTCGAGTAGTAAGATTATGATTCCATAGAGATTAGCTTAAATAGGAGATTATTGAAAAATAATTCGAAAATATCTTACCTGCCGTTGCAAAGGCGACTGCCAACACCACGACAAGGAATGCAGAAAGAACCAAGGTCTTCATGATTGCGAAAAGTTATAGAATGTTATACTGTAGAGAAGTCGTATTTATACCTGAAGTTTCTTTATGGAATGGCATTCAATTTGTTAATCTAATTTTTTTTTTTTTTTTTTTTTTGCAATTCAACGTTTACTGAACAGCATATGTGAATGTCTGTTGCGTGCTATCAGTATTCAGACAATTGTAGTATTTTTTCACCTTCAGCAGTCACGCAGAGTACCAAGTCTCTCTCTCTCTCTCTCTCTCTCTCTCTCTTCATTTCTGTAGTCTTTGTGTGCGCATATCTCCAACGTTGCCCATACTGCATCTCTTCTTTTTCTTACGCGTTAGACACATCACGGCCAAATAACCTGAATAAAAATAATCTAATATATGTGGTAACAGGACAGTTAATTCTATCTTCAGTCTGTCTACCAATTTCCAATAGGAAAAACACTACCTTGGTGCGATACCACCTAACTTACCTTTTAGCTGAAAAGCCTCATGAAGGCTGTTTGCATCCTAACCATAATTCGAAGCCAGGTCTTTCCAATCAAAAGCATAATCGTCACAGACTGAACTACGGAGACTGTATCGAAATTATATTAAAATATAAAATACAGTATATAAAAAATGTATCACTTGCAACAGTATATAAGAAATGGTGAAATTGGTTTAATTTTGGTTTGTAAAACTATTTCAATACCAGATGATATAGATCAGCGTTTCCCAAAAGGTGGGTCACGACCTGGTTCAGATGTTGTTCAGAAGTATAATTTTTCCAAATCCTGTTTCTTACTAGAGATAGAAACTCTCTTACATTAAGAGTACCAATAGTAATTGAAGCGCTCATTAGTGTTTTGTGTTATTTTGTACTGTACTTAGCACCTATGATGCTTAATTTGATAATGAAAGCGCGCGCTGCGAGTTCTTGTAAGTGCCTACATTCCGTCTTACCCCATTTTAAAACATTTTGAATCCCCATTGTGAGAACCTTGTGATCACCTTCAGTAGAGAAGGTTAAAAGAGGCTGACCGAGCCTAGCAACTTTTGATAATCATCTTTTGGCTACGATAAAGAGCCAAGAGGCTATTTTTTCCGGCGGCGTAAATTAAGTTAAGGGGATAATAGTTGCCCTAGTGTTGTACTACCCAGGTGTTGACTTATGCTTGGACTCGCCGACAGTTCTTCGGGATGAAACTCTTAGATCTTAGATTTCGATCTCCGAGTTTCGTATCCGGCTTTAAAATAATGAGGGATTTATTATCCCCTTAACATCTTTCGGCTGTTAATTTCGGCTGTTCTACACTCTGTAGAACGGACTGCAATATTTTAGGCGAGACAACAAACTAAAATTAATTTAATTTTTATCCTTCTTGTCTGTTTTTCTTTTCTTCTTCTTGTTCTTATGTTTCTTCGTTTCTTTTTCTAATTTTTCTTTTACAATTATTTTTGCCGAATTATTAACATAATCTATATCTTCATTGGAGTATTCGAAAAGTAGAAGACCAATACTACTAATACACTAACTTCGTCTGTTCCCGTATTCACTTCTTTAGCTCCCCCCCCCCCATTTCACTGCATCATTTGCTACGTTCACCGTGTTATAAGTATAGTCCATTTCGACTCTTCTGAGAAAGTAAGAACATGTCTACTTATCACCATTTATTTCTTCTGGTAGAGGGGAAACTACTTTACCCCTGCCAGCAGCCGGGGTAAAAGTAGCTCTCTGCGCTGTTCTGAGATTCTGGCGTGTGATCTGGAAGTGTTGCATTAACTTCAGTGGTGATGGGCCGTGCAACCACGTTTTCGTAGATGACCTCTTTTAATGATGGAAAATCTCTTTTACTACTTGTGCTTAGCGGCTGGATTGTGTCACGTAGTACTTTCTGCTACTGTTCTCATTGGATACATATTAACTACATGTGAAGTACTATTATACATTTTACACGGCATTGAACATTCTGCTATGTTATGTCCTGATTGCTACAATTGGAACAGCGTACTTTATCACAACTGGAGGCTAAGATATTCAATACAACCCGCACCTTAAACACTGTCTGCGCACTCCTGAATAATTTAACAAAATACAGGTACCGCCCGTGTTCAGTAGGTTTTGGACAGGCACGTTCGTGTTCATGCTGACTGTTTCTTATCACTTCGAAGTAAGATCTTCAAAAGTATTCCTGCGAATTTCCTTAATTGTACCGTATTTTGCTGGTGATATTTAATTACTTTGTTCGGGAATTCTAGAGGAAACCGATCTATTTTGATGGCCTTGATTGAGCTTCCTACCATAAACGGCTTATCTAAGGAAAAGCCATGTATAGTAAATTTCTTGTCAGTGTATCCTGGTAACCATCTGGAATCTTCCATTATTATACGGGAGTGAAGCCATAGATATTTTCTGTTCCAACGGTGTCTATATGTTCCATTATCACCATTGCTGTAATAAACATCAATCTTGTATGACATTATCGTTTGTACGACTTCTTCAGTCAGTCAATAAATTTTCAATTTTAATTACCATTTGTACCGGCTACAATGGCACGATGCACTATGTCATTAGAGATCCGTAGACTTCTTTCCAAGTAGAGTATGTGCGTCATCTTCTATAATAGCAGTGTTTTTCGATTCAATTGCAATGGCGAGAATTAATGTTATAATATTCTCAATGAGAGCAATGCCAAATACTACTACATAAAAAAATGTATGAGAGATGGGCGTCACAACTGATCAGAAGAACTTTATGACTTCTAAAGAGCAGTGACAGAAGAAAACAAAAATCCTTTGCATACATTGAAAGAATGAAAGGAGGACTTCCTATAAGCGTAAGAGAAGGCAAATGGCATGGAACAAATGTATCACTCGGGAAGAATGGTGTAGCACATCGCCGAGGAGCGAAGGGACGTCAACAACTGATGACGCCCAGTGAATCGGTGGATGTCAAATTATGACAATTAGAGATGGCCACTCGAAATGTAGAAAATTAATCGTACAAAATTAAACAAAAAATAGACATTATAATAAATAATCGTAATAAACATGGATGGATAAGTATAACAATTAACGGGAGTCACGTTATCTGTAGTAATAAACAATGCAAAGTGAACAAACAATAAGAAATATTACGTACATACGAATAACTCGAGAAAGTTTCTATGACGTCACCTATTGTCGCCAGGAATAGGGTATAAATAATAGGCTCGTGTGCAGTATCTTTGCTAGATGCCATTTATTTTAATTAACTATAACAGGTCGAGAGTGGTGATATTAAAACTCACTTTACTTTCCCCTGCTATACTTAGCCATTTAGCCTGTGAGGTGGTCGGAGAGGCAACTAGTACAGGAGCATTGAAATCTGACTGAATTATATACAATAGTGGCCACATCTAGCCATGTGGCAACAAGACATATCGCGTTGCAAAGTTCAGCCCATCAGCACCTTAAGAGGAGTGGAGTGGATGTTGGCAGGTGTGTTGGTATACGTACAATCGTAGATGGTAAGGTGCCATGGCCTTTATTCCCTGTGCGAAGCTGGCGTGTGCGAAGGCTGATTTTGAAGGCTGCTAGAGCGAAGAGCCCAGAATTAGGTGATATAATAGTAATTGGTTATGGATAGATTATAGATGGAATAGTAGTAGTAGCATTGGATACAGATTACGTAGCAACGATATTTGTGTATATCCTGACATGTACAGTGTTCATTCCTATAACAGAATACTTCTTCGGTGCTTCGTTCGAAATAAGACGTCGCCATTTTGTTTCGTAGGGAGTGAGCCGAAGAATGTGCTCTGTGGAACGGTACGATGGAAATCCAAATGGATTTCTATGTATCTAAAATTCCATAGCTTATCCCAGAGTCGGAAGAAGGTGTGAGAAGAACAATTGCGTGCGGTTTGAGGTGTGGATGAGGGCATTTGTTATCATATCGCATGAAGTCTTCCTAGTTACTGGAAATAAAAAAGCATTTAGAGAAAAAAAATTTTTTTTTTTTTAATTTTTTACCGGAATACACACCTCTTAATAATGTAGAAGAAAGTGATAAAGGCTAACTGATAAAGATTAAAGAATGATGATGATAGCTTTCAAGAGGTTCATTAATTGACACTGAATGGTCAGAACAAATGTTTATGCTTTTGATGCCTGTTTTTATTTATGAAATCCTAAGATCATACCGCACAAAAACGTTGTGTGTGTACGTGCTACTTGTTCCGTATTATTCGGCGCAAAACTTCAAAGGCTTTGTTTTGTTTTGTTTTGTTTTATTTGTATTCTCTCTCTCTCTCTCTCTCTCTCTCTCTGTGTGTGTTTCGTTTTTTGTTGCAAGTAATCGTTTTCATGTTTTATTTTATACGAAAAATTTCATGTTTTATACTTGAACTGAACAAATCAAATCTGCCGTTAGTCACTGGCATGAGTCGAAATTATAATGAGAATATGGCAAAAATTACATTCTACTAATCGCAATGTTAAGTATGACCATTATTTATGAAATAATGGTCATACTTAACAATCTACTTTAAAATAATGCGAAGCAAATGTTAAAATTAGTTCGTACTTGAAATGTTAAAAATGTTAAAATTAGTTCACGCATAAATAACATCAGCAAGTAATGCTTATTCATTGGCGCTTTTGATAAATGTCCGAGCACATTTTCTTATAACAATTAATTCGATGTATGACCTGAGCTGTTAAATGAAGTTATCACGTGAAGTCAGCTAGAAAGCGACATCTATCGAATATAAATGCCACTATGTCGTAGCAGATACAGTGCGTATTAGGATGACAAAGAGTGATTAAGATTAATGTATAAATATACACATGAAGGGGAGCGAGCAATTTCCCATTGCATTTATTAACCCAGTTATTCAACCAAGTTAAAAGTTCTAGAGAAATTACTAATGAGTAGAAATTGGGGAAAATAATTCCTATACAAAAAAGATGAGCTTCTGTAGCTGAGTCGGTTTCCATGATGTCATGTGATTTGAAAGACCTGGGTTCAAATCCTCTCTACGAAACGAATAACCTTTATCAAGGCTTTTCATCAGAAGGTAAGCTAACCGGTCTTATATACGGAAGTATCGAGCATTTTTCTCTCAGAAACTCTGGATTTTCATCCCGCAAAACAGGTAAACCATTCCGAAGAATACAGGGAATATACAAATATGAGAGGCATCAGAAATAAGGATTTATCCATTCAATTAATTACAGCGGATTTGATCATGAAAGCCTGCGTGGGACAATATGGGTCTAGCCTTAAATCACAAGACAGAACAGCCCGTAAAAAGGTTGTATTCAGTAATGTGCAAGCCAAGAACTTTATTAAGCCATACATTTAACTAATTTATACGAATTATAGAAAGCAGAATTAAATTAACTTATTAGCAGCTTTTAGGATGAAATCAAGTGTGATAGAAGAGAAGAAGATCTAAAATTCATGCATCTGTACTTTTTTGCAATTATCAGATTGGTGTGAGAAAAAAAATCTTTATATTGCTGTTTGATAGACTTTAATAAAGTATTTGACTCAATAAGCAGAAATAATTCTTTTGAACTTTTAAAACAAAAAAAAAAAACAAAAGAGAAAAAATTACCATAAAAATACTGTGGCAAGAATAACATTTGGAACAATCAAAATATGTGAAATACCTCTTGAGAGGGGAGTCATGTAAGGATGTCTATTTTTACGGTATTTGTCAACCTTTTCCTGGGAAAGCTAGTAAAAGAGTTCATTTCAGAAAACACGGGAATGTGTGGAAACCTTTAAAAATTACATCATATAAAGACGCAAACTCAGTGGTATCACAATAAGGAAATTTTGATGTGATAGAAAATCAACATAAAACAACAAGAACACAATGCAGATTAATTTTAATAAAACCAAAAGAATGTCCATGGTTAGAAAGAGACAAGAACTTAAAATTGGAAGTGTAGAGAAATCAATTGGAATAGGCGAAAAATTTATATATTATCACTTAATCGCAGTGAAGTTAAATTGTGAAAAAAAATTTAGGATGGTTTACTGTGAGCAAAGCCCACAAATATTTTTGAAACCACGGACGGATGGAACAGATTATACTGACAGGCTTCGAAAAGAAGTATTTTTGGAAAATGAACAAACCCGAATGGGCTGAAATGAAAAGAATCAGGTCAGAGAAGATTTACACCACCATATTTGTATATTATCAAGAATAATAATAATAAAAAAACATTTTACAGTGGTGTAGACAGGTATACCGCTGATATAAAAGGATTTCATTGAATTTGATTTTGTTTTCGTTCGCTAGAAATGATTATTATAGCAACACATATAATAATAGTATACTATCATGTATACTATTATTATAGTATACATGATAGTATAGTTACATGTATACTATCATGTATACATGTAACATGTATACATGATAGTATACATGTATACATGATAGTATACATGTATACTATCATGTATACTATATGATAGTATACACTATCAATTTTGCTGTTGAATTATCCGTTGGCCAGATTTATTCCTTCAACTTTATTTGTATACATAATATATACAGTACATATATATAATTTTAAATCATAAAAAAGAAGTCGAGGAAATTTCGAACTAATGTCAATTTTGCTGTTGAATTATCCGTTGGCCAGATTTATTCCTTCAACTTAATTTTATACATAATTTTAAATCATAAAAAGAAGTCGAGGAAATCTCGCACTAATAAGAGTTTTATCATTTGACATGCCTCAGAGAGCAGTTTCGTCAGCGACAAAGTGTGCAGAAACCAAAACAAATAAAAAAAAATAAAGCAAACAATACCTGCGAAATCAAGCGTTTCATCACCGGCAAATACAACTATTTCAAACAGTCTTATATAATAAGAACAAATTAACTAATAAATGGTGCAAGAACTTTCTTCTAGATTATTCAAAAATTTCTAAAATTATCAAAAGGATTCTATTAATTCTTCAATAAAAATAAACTTTCAAAATAATTATTAAATTATATTCTAGTGTTTCTGAAAAAAAAAAAATATATATATATATATATATAAATATATATATATATATATATATATATATATAATGTAATTTCTAAATAAAAATTAAATATATTTTGCCAATTGTCGAGTAGCTGCAGCCAGACTGCACAAATAGATTATTTTTATTCAATATTAATAATTATTGATATACTTATTAATACTAATTTTTACACTTATTAAGAATTAATAATAAGTATTAAAAGTAATTCTGGTTTTTATATTAGGAAAAGTAGGGGATAATCCTATACTATACTTTTATTTTACAAAAATTAACAGACGCGTTTGAAAAATTGACTCGATCAGAAAAATTTCAAAACTGATTATCTAATTTCGAATAAAACAAATTTTGAATAAAACGAAAATTGAATGCTTTAGTCACGGTCATGCTACTTTTAATGTGCATGTACACTTTTATTTTAAAAAACCATAAACAGTAGCATTGTCATGTTTCATTGATTAAATAATGTTTCTTTAATGTTCATTATTTAAATGCCACCTCGGCATAGTATTCCGGTGGTCTGTTTTATACACTCTTAGTCATATACTCATGAACTGTTGTTTCATGAACTGGCAAATACATATATAAATAAATATATATATATATATATATATATATATATATATATATATATATATATATATATATATATATATATATATATATATATATATATATATATATATATATATGAGAGGCCAATATTCCGGATGTGCTAGGTGTGCGGTGCACACCCACGAAATAGCAATATCATCAGTATTATATTTTTGCATTTATTCCTGATAATTACAACAAATGCTCAAAGTTGTTACACCAATGTTGATACACACGGCACAACGGTGGAGTAGTGGTTGGCATACCTGCTCATAAACACCAGGCTTGTCGCGCATTGCCGGACGTCTGTACCCCCTATCAGCACCGGACCGCATATTCGTCATAGAATATGCGGCGGCATATTCTATGACGATTATTGGTGGTTTCAGTGTGTACTAACATCCCCTCGCGTTTGGGCCATGAATTCAGGGAAACCCTGTATACTAATGCTTAATACAGATGATACTTTCTGATGAGGAGCACAGACTTTAACTCATCACCTTCACGTTAATCGCCCGAGTATGCACTCACAAATACAGACACCTCTGAGCCCTTTAAACAGGCGTGCAGATGGCTCAGCATGTCAAATTCTTAGCGTGCAGAAGGCGAGGTAGGATGTGTGTTGATACAATAGCACCAAGAAGTCGTCAGTGGCTGTGACTCGTTGTGTGAAGCAACTTAATTATGGGTTGCTAGTAGTAGGGTAGGCACTTTGAACAAGATCAAGATAAGATAAGGAATCGTGATGTGATAGTTTTTTATTTGATGACGTCATTGTGGGCGTGGCGTAATGAGATTGGAATGTTTAGAATTTTTGTGTGGTGACAAGATCAAGATCAAGATAAGATAAGGAATCGTGATGTGGGTGTGTGTTGTTATGAGATGTACATAAGTGACGTAATTTGTTAGTTATAAATAAGTGATGTCATTTGTTAGATGCAAATAAGTAATGTTATTGTTTTGAATGGAAAAGGGAGATATATTAGTGGATAAGGAATCATGTCGTGATTGGTGGGACACTTCTTACAAGATGAAGATCAAGATAAAATAAGGAATCGTGAGGTGGATGTTTGTTATTATAGATTTTGGAATGTTTGGAATTTCGCTGGTGCCCTTGTCTGTCAGGAACATCACGTGGTGTGTTTGGTTCATTTATTGCCTTGTGGATGATATTTAGAGATACGAATCGTGACGTTTTGTGTTTGGAAATTTCTGGGAAGCATATGTCTCTCTGTGATATAGCATGGTTTTTGAAATAAGGTATCTTGGAACTTTCCCAGGGCCATAAGTAACACCCACAAGGATTAAGCGAACCATACACATCATGGGATGTCCCTGACAGACGAGGGCCCCAGCGAAATTCCAAACATTCCAAAAGCTATAATAACAAACATCCACCTCACGATTCCTTATTTTATCTTGATCTTCATCTTGTCAGAAGTGTCCTACCAATCCCGACATGATTCCTTATCCACTAATGTATCTCCCTTTTCCATTCAAAACAATTACATCACTTATTTACAACTAACAAATGATAACATATAAATGAAATCTATAATAACAAACATCCACGTCACTATTCCTTATACACTAATATATCTCCCTTTTCCATTCAAAACAATAACGTCACATAAATGACGTCACTTATCTTCATCTGATAACAACAAACATTCACGTCACGATTCCTTATCTTATCTTGATCTTGATCTTGTCAGAAGTGTCCCACCAATCACGACACGATTCCTTATCCAATAATATATCTCCCTTTTCCTTTGAAAACAATAACGTCACTTATTTACAACTAACAAATTATGTCACTTATGTACATCTCATAACAACACACACACCCGCGTCACGATTCCTTATCTTATCTTGATCTTGATCTTCAGAAGTGCACTACCAATCACGACACGAATCCTCATCGCTAATCATCACCCATAATTCCATACGCGAACAAAACAAACAACATGATGTCACACACATATTCCCCCAGGGAATTTCCAAGCATTCCAATATCATGACGTCACGCCCATAATGACGTCATTATGTAAAATGAACAACCAATCACGTCACGATTCCTTATCTTATCTTGAACTCGATCTTATTCAAAGTGCCTACCCTACTACTATTGCTCTTTTTGTTTTTTGAGTTTCATGTGTTTTAAGTATGTGAAGTGTGAACTGACATGAATATATATTTATAATTTCTATAAATATAAATGATTAAAAACTTTTTTTTTGCACATATTTACATTGAGAAACACCCGTTTTCTGCCGAGTGAGGTTGGAAACTCTGTATAATAAATAAGTAAACCAAGTTATTTCAGTCTTTCTTTGGGTTCAATCCGAAACGTGATTTCTGTGCGTATTATATGGCTGTATTTAAAAATCATATCAAAATTGAAATGATCGTGTCTCACTTTATTATGTACCAATGATAATCTAATCTCACCACGAAGTGTAAACCCTTTGTGCTTCTCACAAAAAGCGCGCGTGAATCATAGCTTGTTCATTTGACTTTTGTGCTTTCCATATTTAAAATTATATTAATTGATAAATTAAAGTATTCAAAGTTATTATGCAATTAATTGCATTGGACCAATTACGATGAACGTTATGCACTCTTAAAACTTTAATACATTAATAACAATGCAATCATATGATCAAACTAACGTGAATATTGTAGCGCAGGTTGCTAAACCACACGACAGCACATCCAACCTCAATGGGCACGCGACGCCACTGATATATATATATATATATATATATATATATGTGTGTGTGTGTGTGTGTGTGTGTCAACTCCTGTAAAGGCCACAAAGAATCTTTCTATGGACTTTTAAAATGAAAGTGGACTTTCTGGTCTGATCTAATGAGGAGGACAGACTTTAACACTCCTCACATCAAGGACATCGAAAACAAAAAAAAGGTTAACACTCACGATTCATTGACCTCAGAATTGTAGTCATTTCGGTCGTAATTCGAAAATTGTTCCAACTAAACCGTACGTGTTTTTAAGTATTTTTTTAACTTCTTAAAAATACAAAATGCAAACCTTTTCTCTTATCCTTCGACTGATAAGTTCACACATTCAGTTGAATGTGTGAACTTATCGTTTCTTAACGCCCAAGGAGAGAGAGATTGAAATGTAGATCTTTCTAAATTCGGGCAAATACTGCGACTATCTTCCTACTGCGGTAATTAAATAAATGCTGAGAATAAGGACTTTAAGTGATTGTCAAAATGATAGATTTTCAGAGTTTTCAACTCTCTCTCAAAAAATGAATATTGCCCTGAAGTGAGCTATTGATAATCCATCTACCATTTCCTTCTCTTTCTCTCTCTCTAATCTTATGCTAATATCATCTGCAATGTTTCAACTTCTACGCACGTATCACTTGAAAACAATTTGCACGCTCCCATTGGAAACCAGATATTTGCAACAGCATTTTCATTTTTTTTAATGTTTTAAATTTTATTAATTTTTCACCTGATTTTCTGTGTTTATGCGATTAATGAAGCGTACTTTTAGCCGCACTAATGAATCACAACCGATTAAAAATGAGTTCATTATTTAACATTTTAGTTGATCATATTAATGATGTATGAATAATAAAGAAATAAATTAATTATAATTAAGAAACCTAAGAATTAATTGAGATAATCATGCTTTTTATTATTCATGTCATGTTTATGTATAAAAAATATGCACAGAATAATAATTATTCATATTCACGATTATATAATTAATACTTTCGCCTAAATTTCATACCTCGGTGAAAAACCACCATCTTGCTTACTGGAGGTATGAATTGCTTAAAAAAGTTCCGTGTTTAGTCTCCGAGGATGTAAAAAATAAATTTTAAAAATAATACAAAAAATATATAGTATTTAATAAAAATGAAAAACACATTTAATAACCGTTTGCAAATAAACTTTCATGAGTCAGTGCAACATAAAAAAAATTTATACAGATTTTGAAAGTTTTTTTAGCTTTTTGACTGATTAACACTCTGATCTTGAGAGGTAATCCTTCACATTGACTACATATGATAATGGAGTTTGTCTCTCTCTCTCTCTCTCTCTCTTGAACATGACCAGAACTAAGATGACACAGAAGCTGGCTGGTTAAACATTCCCCATGTATAATTATTATTATTTCCATTATTATTATTATTATTAGTAGTAGTAGCAGTAGTAATAGTAGTAGTACTTTTTGCTTTTATTTAACTCTCTACTGGCTATGGCGGATAAAATAGTGACACGAAATTGCACATCTTATCCATGTTATTGAATAGGTGTTACAGAATCGCATCCAGATTTTGCTGGACGTCTATAGACGTCGTTGATGGTTGTGGTGTAATTCTACTCTACTTCATTTGAAAATAGTCCATAAGACACGAAATAATAATCGGAATGACATTATCAACGAAGCCATTCGTATGAAAACGATGGCTTGAAAGGGATATCCTGTGCATTAGGATAATGTCAGTTATGAAAATTAAAAGCAGCAAGCCAGAAGAGTCACAACTGTTATACAGAAAGCTGTCTGAGTATGAACAAGGCTCCGCAAGCGAAAGACAACCCACAAGAATTCCATCGTTATACTGCAAGTAAAAGAATGAATGAATATGAAAGCATAATTCTAATGAATTTAGATGGTGTGAGGGTGATAGATGCAGAAGAGGTTGCTCAACTAATGAGTGCCCAAATGGCTAAAAACTATCAACTTGGTGTATTCAACAATGAGCTCACTGTATTAATACGTTCATTGCCAATCACGCGATATCGCGCGATACGAGGCATCACAAAACGGCCGATCACGCGTTATCGCGTGGACGTCGCTAACTAAATAAAAAAAATAAAAAAAATTTGGCCACCACACGAAATTCCAATTTTCAGCTTGGCAACGAAAGTGTTAAGAAGCTCAGGTGTATGAGATTGCACAAACTGAATAAGAAATCGGCAATAGGAACTGATACGTTATTAACATGAATGCAAAACGAGTGTTCAGATGAACTGGTTATTCCTTTGAGGCATATATAATAGAACGCGCAGAACAGGACAGGGAAGATTCCATAGCAGTGGAACGAGCGTATGGTAATCCCATTGCACGAGGATGGAGCAAAGTCTGATGTATTATACTATCGACCTATTATTATATATTGAGTGGTGGTGAATATTTTGGAAAAGTTGGTTAGGGTTGTCATTGACTGACAGAGAATCTCTACTTTGCTGAACAGCATGGGCCTACTAAGGAAAGATCATGTTTTAGCAACTTGCTGACATTTCTATAATAATGTTACCATTTTAGTAATATGGATACACCATGATACGTTTGTAATTTTCTAAAGCTTTTGACAGAATATAGCATGGAAAACCGTTGCTTAACTTTGAGTATATGGAATTGGATTATAAAATATTAACCCGGATACGAGGATGAATGACTGATAGACAGCAAAAAGTTCTATACTCTGATGTGAGTCTGAAAAATTTAAGGTAACCAACGCTGTACCACAAAGATCAATCTTTGATCCACTTTTATTCAATCGGTACATTAATTATATTTGGAAGGATTTGTCAAGGGCCATATGCATACAGCTATTTGCTCATTATACAAAGGTAGGTAGGGTAACCAGGAATGCAGCTGATATGCAGTACTTGCAGAATGATTTGAATAGGCTGGAATTGTGGGCATGGGAAAATGGCTGTCATTTCATTGTTATTAAATGCAAAGTCAGGCACTTTACTGCGATTAGATATCCAATGTCGTATTATATTGGTGGGATTATACTTATTGAAACTGATTGAGGCCTGGGATACTGGAGTTTTAGTAGACAGGAAGTTGAAGTTCAAGGATCATATAACAAAAATTATAAATCCAAGTCATACAATAATGGCAATGCTGAAACGAACCTTGACGTGTAAAAATAAGGCATTTTGCCTCTTTACAGGGCCTCATTTGGACTATTTTGCGCAGGTCTGGCGTAGTGGTTTCTGTTGTGATTCTGATACAGTGGAGAGACTGCAAAAGGGAGTGGTTAAAATGGTATTAGGATTGTGGAATACTGATTGTGAAGACAGATTGAGAATTTGTAGATTGCAGACCCTAGCGAACAGGATAAAGAGGGGAGATATAATGGAGATGGATATGAACGGGGACAGGGCTAGTGTTTTCTCTCATAGAGTGGTGCTTAATTGGAATGGATTGCCTTTGGATGTTGTGTGTTCACGAAGTGTGGATGAATTCAAGAACAATTGATTGCTGGTACGTATAGTAGGTTGCCTCCCTCGATTAATTCCCGCCTTCCTGGAGGTATCGCTTAATAATAATAATAATAATAATAATAATAATAATAATAATAATAATAATAATAATAATAATAATAATAATAATAATAATAATAATCTCTTTTGCTCCTCTTATTTAACTCTCTCTCTGCATTTACTCGTAGTCATAAAATCTTCTTTTTTCCCCGTCGGCACTGTTTTTAGGGCGTAGATGTTTATTATAGTAATGATTTTGTAATATGTTTTGAACCTACAAGCTTTTGATCCTCGTAACTTTTATTATTCTTTCTAATACTGGGTTCCATTCCAATAGTGCCTTGCTTGTCTCCACTATCATTACCAGAGCAACAGCTTTACTATATCCTTCGTTCTCAGAGTTTCCAGAATATATGACGTACTTCTTGGACGTTGGTCTGATCTTTCTGATTCCTTTTCCGTTTGCTTTCGCTTAATACCAGTATTTGTATTTTGTATATATTCATCTTCTTTGCTATTTGATGTGCTTTCCCAAATTTATGCATTGTCCTGAACATCCATTTCTGGTGGCAGATTTTGGTGTGAATATCCCTTCCTTTCAAAAAACTTCCTCTCACGATTTTTCCACCATATCAACATAATCAACCACCATAAATTCCTCTCGCGATTCTTCAGCAGAACTAATCCAATTTCTTTCAATAGTTCAGGTTTCTGTAGCCTACCACTAGATAGTCTCTCAGACAGACGAGTTCACATCGTAGACTTTGGATGCATAAGCGTTTGGAAATTTCTTTTATATAATACTGATTACAAAATAGTAAGCATTAAAGGGTGTTTTTGTTTTATGTCAAATTTGTAATTATTTTCAAAGCAAGTGCTCAAATCTCTATATTTATTCTAAATATTACTAAACTTTAAATAAAGTTGTATAGTTCATTGCAGAATTAAAAAACCTAAATAACTGTTAATTCTCTCTGATGTGCTCCTGTTGCCTTTTTTATATCACAAAAAATTCCAATACTGAAAAACAATTTCTACAACTGCGAAATATTTTATTTTCATGTTGAAAAAACTCACTTTTAACGAAACTAAAGTAAAAAAATGTTTTGGTTAGGAATCCGGCCTGGTTGGTCGAGCAGACAGCATATCCGCTCGATCCACTTTTGATCCACATGGCTGTTTGTAAAAGCCTGCTCTAAACGAGCATGTTTAGCTCTTCGAGTTTATAGGGCTTGTCGTGATTGTAAATCAAGAAAAAAAGTTTATGAGAAGTGCTTAGACTTTGAAAACATGTGGAATGACGAACGGCTCTAAAGTTTCCACAAAATGCTGTGTTATTCTCTACAGCAATGCTTTATCAGATTACATTACAAAACATTTTATATACAAAACATATTATCAGATTATATTTCAAGACAACGAAGACGTCCTTCAAAAATCAATTTATGAATTATTCAAAATACGCCAACAATAATATTTTAAATTTTTACAGAAGAATAAATAAGTCATGACATTTGTCGAGATCATGTTAAATCAGAACTGCCATATAAAATAAAAGAATAGAACAGATGACACAGTTTATTATTTAGGATGAATAATAACATATCCTAAGGATAAAGATATAGTAAAAAAAATTAAATTAAAAAACTCTGTGGAATAATTAAAAGGATACTGAATAATAATAATAATAATAATAATAATAATAATAATAATAATAATAATAATAATAATAATAGAAAACAAGATTAGAAATCTCAACTAAAATTTTATAAAGTAATGGCCACTATTATATTATATGATTCTACAAAAAATGAGATATTTAAGATCCGCTAAAGGATGCATGATATTGGGCCATATAAGAAATGAAGACATCAGAAGAGAGCTCAATATTTACAACGTAAATGAAAATATCACGGAATATAGAGAGAAATGAAAAGAGCATCAAATGCCTAATCCTTGAGAAGGAGAAGTGCTGTTCAAAGTAAAGGTCGCGACCCGTTAGTGAACCATGAAATCTCTTTAAGGATCGTGACCAACATTTGTTTAAAAGGAAATATAATAGAAGGTATTAGAGTGTTATTCTCATAGATATCGTAGCTTTAACATGTTCACTCCGGGCGTTGTCACAACAAACTTTTCCCTTCAAGAGAGAACTCGATGACTTGGTATGGAATAAAAAACCTGACAAAAGCGCATATTCCATCTTTCCAAGGAAAGACATCATGCACGATGCATTATGAAAACTTTAAGTGAACTGTAGTTGTTGAGGAATTTCCTCCAATTAGGGAAGGTACGATTTTAAGGCTGAAATACTCGCTACACCATAGCCCTGTTTTTGGAAACAGTCCTGACCACAGGAAGGTAGGGTTGTCTGGAAGAAGCTATATATAGCACTTTACAACCCCTTTTCCCACCAATTTAAACCAGTTTCGTTTTATATTCTTTACTTTTTTTTAACGACAAATGTGGATGTTCAGATGTTTTTACATGCGGCATAACAATCAATTGAAAACTGCATTGGAAACACCTTGAGGAAACTTAAGACAGTTAATCTTAAATGGTAAAAAGTATGGTAAAATAGAATGAATAAAAGGTAAAAAGGAAACTTATGTATGGTAAAAAGGAAACTATATTGAATAACTCCAGTTCACATTTTGTTAAAAAAAGCTTTTTGTTTCTTTCTGAAAAGAGATCTTCCCATCTACGCAGTGTTTTAATCTCTCTATATTATCACCTGAAAACCCATCTGTTTAAATCCAAAAAAAAAAAAAAAAAAAACCACCTCTTACAACATGCTGAGTGATTTTACTGCTTACCTTTCATGCGATCCTTGATTTTTCCTCTTATTATTTAAAGAAATATAACAGTGCATTGTTACTGGTATGCGGCAATGATATACGGATGTACAGATGTTTAAATATCACAATTCGCACGAAAGAAACATAAGCCATCCGACGATTTTGCTGAAACTATTATTCCAACAGCTGGCCAATAACATGACGATAAGCCACGTCCGTTTAAAGATTAATGAAAGATCGAGAGATAGATGATTTTGCCAGCATTGATAGTTTATCTTTTAATAGCAGATTAAAGCCTTATTTATCCTACAGTGTATTAAACTGGAATTTTTATGTGTTAATTGTGCTTTTAGTTAGTGGAATTTATATATATGTAGGTGTGATTTCATATTTCTTTATATGAATTATGAATTATACAATAATAAAAATCATCTAATATGTTTTATATGTTATGTTATAGTGCATGATTTAACAGTTTTAACACATTTTAAGTTTAGTTTTTAAGGTTTAAATGAGACCCGACAAACAACTTTTAATATGACAACGTCAGAAGGACTTCCTCTGACACTCATGTTTATTAGATTACTATAAAACAGCGAAAGGAGTTCCTTGTAGAGATGATTTTTTATTATTTTTACTTTATTTTTGAAATCTAATATTTTGCGGTTTTGTGGCATTGGATATTGTCTATGGACAGTGATGAACGCAAGGAGATGAAGGAATTATTCAACAGTTCAATAAAAACAGATGAAATCACTTTTGTTTGTCGCTGAATCACACATAGTACCAATTACGTTCTTTTATTTTATAAATGAACAAATATTGGGTTGGCAGTCGTGGTTATGCCTAATAATTCACTCACTCCATTGCCCACTGCCTACACGCTCCGTTTCTGACCGCTCCCTCACTTTTTCACACTTCTATGGGCATTTTTTAAAAATATTTTTTCTATTTTTAGTTAATTAGATATCAATTTTTTTCACATAGTTTTGAAACCTTTCTCTAGAGACCAAAGATGGAACTTTTTCAGGCATCCAATAAGCAAAGTTTATTTGTCTGGTTATTGATTTTTATTATTAATCGGGTATAAAAGATCTTAAAAGGCAATCTTCTTCACTCAAATCTGATGCCGACATGCATGAAATTGCAACAGCTTAAAACAAATGAGGGGCTCGATTTCTTTGAATTTTCTTTCGAAAAATTCTACAGTTTTGTCTTTAATTTAAGAATGGTTGGTACGGCTGGTACCAACCATTTATGGTTGGTACCAGCCGTACCAACCCTAGAATGTGAATACTAGAAGGCATTCACATTCTAGGATTGTGAATCACGCATCAACACGTGAATATGGGAAATAAATATGATTTATTGTATTTTGCGAAATATGATTTAATTTTTCATCAAAACGAATGTTTCATCTGCAAAACAAGATATACAACGTAAAACAAATATAAAACATAATATGTTATACAGAGGATATACTTTAAAGCAAGTTCTCATCTCTCTCCCGTAATTCATAATGCAATAATAAAATAAAACCTACGTAAGTCTCAAAATTTCCTTACATTTTTCAGGTGCTAAAATGAATTATTTTATTTTAATTAACAGTTTCTAAATCGCGCAGTTTCGAAATATTCTGTTTTACTTTCAACTTGCAAATTACATTTTCATTGAAAAACATCTTGACATACAAAGAGAAGGTTATTATTATTCCTCTTTATATGGTTTTGATAAGGTCTCATCTTGGATTATTGCGCACAGATCTGGTCGCTTGGGTTTCTCGGGGATGTCGATGTGGTACAGTGGATTCAAAGGCAGGTGACTAAGATAGTGGCTGAACTGTGTGGTGCTTCATATGAGAGGAAACTGATGATTTATGGATTGAAGAAACTGGTTGATCTGCGGGTAAGATGAACGATTATGATAGAGACACATAAGTTGCTTAGGAGCGTTATGGGATTGGTGTGGACGAAATATTTCAGTACATGAATAATTATTAAAATGAAATCGATTATAATGTTTTGAAGAACTGTTAGATTAGATCGAATGGCATGTCAGGAGTTGTCATTTATGGCTTTTTCAGTAATCGCATATTCATCAATATTATCGTTTACATTTCTCTTAAGATATCTCCTAAGATATTTCTTAAGATATCATTGTTTTAGTTGCTATTTCGAATTGAAACAAATATATATTAGATTAGAGATGAAAGGGTTTTTTTTTTTCGAGTTCTTCGAAAAAGGAGCTTTTACTTTCCTTATTGTTTGAATGGCACGAGTGTCGACATTTAAGATACGTCGGCTGTTCAATAAGTAATAAGACTAATTTTACTGTGGCGAAACCACTCATCACAATATTAATTTCTGTGGAATAAAGAAATGTTGCTGTGTGTATTAACAAAAGAGGTTGATAGATGGCGTATACGGGCTGATGTGCCAGAGTGTCACGTGACTAAACGCAAGCTTGTTTCGGAGCGCCTGCGAGGCGCGCTCCGAAATGGAAGCGTCCTTGGAACAGCGTTATGCGATTAAATTTTGTGTGCGTTTGCAAAAATCGTCATCGGACACTTTTAACATGATACGCGAAGATTTCCACGATGAAGCAATGTCGAGGGCAAGTGTTTTTCGCTGGCATAAAACTTTTAAGGAAGGAAGGCAAAATGTGGAAGATCTTGAACGTGAGGGAAGACCTTCAGCGTCTATCATAGAGACAATGATCAACACAGCAGCGATTATCATCAAGCACGTCAAAACGAAGCGTCCATTACTGAAGAAGCTTCTTATTGAACCACGATAATGCAAGGCCACATATTGCTGGTTGAGTAGTGGACGTTTTGCAGAAGAACAACACAGATATCCTACCACACCCTCCTTACAGTCCTGATCTCGCACCGTGCGATTTCTGGCTGTTTCCTCAGCTCAAGAAACCACTAAGAGGCCGCCATTTCGAAAGCAACAAAGCATGTGTAAAAGCTGCGGAGGCGGTTTTGAAAGAACTCTCAAAAAATAAACTCTCACATGTGTTTAAGAAGTGGACGCAACGTTGGGACAAATGCATCGCGTCTTAATGTAGTTGCTTCGAAAAAGGCCATGTAAATTATGACGATTAAAGGTAATCTGTTTTCTGTATAAATATACTCTTATTACTTATTGAACAGCCTACGTATTTGGAGATGTGCTTGAGATTTTGTCTTTTTTTGCACAAGATGAGGTTTCCGAAGTGAGAAGGATCCAAAATGCTGCAACCTACAAATCTACAATCTGTCAAAGAAAATCGTTTATATGCAATCAGATGAAATGGATGAAAAAATAGAGCACTGAAGCTCCGGCATTGATGAGGAAGACTAAATATAAATATCTTCGCAATCGTTCAGGCAATGACAACCAGAAGAAAAACTGAATACTCAATTGTTGAATGCTGTTATAGGAAGATCATGTGATTATCTAATAACAGCATCCATCGCCAACAACGAATAAACGTATTTCAAACTTTTAACGTGGTACTTACTGAATGTTTTAGAATGTCGTTATTCCCAATAGACTGTTGGAAATTAAAGACGCACTTTATAATATGATATGGAACTCTCTAATGCAATGCCTCAGTAAGATAATGATTCCTTAAAGTTTGGTGAGCATCACAACGTATGTTCCAAGGAGGATTAATAAGATAATAATTTAATTAAATCTCTCTGTTTAATTAGATTAATCCATCATAAAGTATTCTCCACTTCTGTAAATCTGTAGTGATAAGAAGCCTCCTTAGAACTATTTATTTGAACCTAAATATAATCTTGAAAAAGATCACCAAATGATAACGGATCAACATTAAAAAATGTGCCGGTATGGAACTTGAATTTCTGAACAAAATAACTGTCCCCCTTGAATATGACTATTGCTACCTTCATAGTCCTGCAGAGGACGTGAAGGCAGCTGTTTATATAAAAGAACGAGTCATTCTTCTGACTACACTTCACATATATTAGTTAATTAATTTGTGATTTTGGTTTCTGTGTTATGCCTTATGTATCCCTTCGGAAGACCCCACATATGGCAGTTAAAATCCTGGACACTGTCATATTGTTTTAAAATATTCTTTAAATATTTTAACTCGATAGGTGTTCACGCTGTCTCCCTGTAAACTCAAATTCCTAGAGGAAGAGTTGTTCCATCACCGGCTGTATACTTGGGAGGATTACAATATCATTAGCAAGCAGGTGCTGTACAGCTTCGACCTACTTCTCCAAAAAAAGACCTAGAATTCATTACATACATGCCAATTGTTACCTAAACGTTATGCGTTGTCTGGCATCTGAAATGATGCCCAAATTTTGAGGTCTGTAATCGTAAAAAGAGGTCAGCATTTAATCTTGCGGGGGGGGGAGTTTAGTAGACGATTTGAGAATACACACTACGCATTGCATATGAGCTATGACTGAGCATTTGCGGTGATCGCCAATACATGATACCCGTGATCTCCTCTGGCTCGGCTCGGGCAAACGAGCGCAAGAGCACTACCTCGTTCGCCTTGCGTTCACAGCGGTCAGGATTCCCGAGAGCTATAGGGTATTCCCACCTTATGTGACCACTAATTCATAAGTAACATAGAAATAGAAGGCATGACACAACATAAATTTAAAAAAAAAATGAATTTTAATTAGGAAAATATTTTTGGAAATTTTTCTAGTGTTTTTTTTTTCCATTTTTCTTTTGGAGGGGGCCAGGACCCCTTGTCCCCCTCTCTTGGTGCGCCAATGGTGAGTATGGGTTGGTTTTCGAAAGATAGAGAGTTAACTTACCAGATTCTTAAATCAGCTTTACAAACAAAATCGAACATTTTGTGTCTAATGTTGATTTAAGTTGATCTTTCGATACATTTCATGTCAGGATGTTGGTCGCTGTGGTGGTTGAGCAAATTCCAAACCAGAAATATGGAAAGTGTTTGTTAATGATATGTTCTTAATCTCAATGCACGGACAACCCTCACGTTTTGAATTCTACTTGAGCAACAACATGCAACATCGAATCCATATATAAACTGCTAAGAAAAAAAAATCTGGAAGTGTTTAGGATTCAGTTACATTTCTGTTATTACTAAATAGTTTAGGGAAATAACAACGTAGACTAGGAAATACATTAACATAAATTTTTAATACATCTTCCAATATTTCGGCAACGTCACGTTGCCATTTTCAACAGGAACTTGTGAGCAAGACACCTGCACGCAGGCACAGCAAACAATAAATGAGGACAAAGCAATACTTTCTCCTAAAGTCCTAATGGTACCCCCTAGCGGACAATGTTGGTATTCTTGGGCGATTGGGCTGAGGTCTTCTGATGTAGGTTCCCCAAATTTGAGGCAGTCTCATGCAGCCAAATTTGTTGAGGTTTGGATTGTTTCTTAGGGCTGAGGCTGATTCCATGAAAAGCCTTTAGTACTTATATTTACTACGGTGAATGATCGTGGCTTTCTTCCACCGTATTCTGTGGCCGGTATCCAGAGCATGGTCTGCAAGACCAGAGTGGCTGTATTGGTGGAACCGGATGTAGTCCTTGTGGTCTGTAATTCTGATATTGGCTGTCCTGCTTGTTTGGCCAAAGTAGGACAGCTCACAGCTGCAAGGAACCTTGTATACACCAGGTAGGTCTAGGGGAGGAGGTTGGTCTTTAGTGGAGTGGATAAGGGATGCCAATTTCTTATATGGTCTGTAATAAGAAGTTAAGCCGTGTTTTTTTAGGATTTTTGTAATTTTTTCCGAGGTGCCTTTGATATAGGGTATGGTGATGGATTTATAGTAATCCTTGTTGTGAGGGGGGGGAGGAGAGTTGTGGTTTATTGGTTTCAATATTTTTTGGATGTTTTGAGAGGGTAGCCATTGGCTGAGAAAGTGTTGAGAATGTGGTTTAGTTCTGTGGTTAGGGCATTGTCATTTGAACAGATAACTTTAGCCCTGTTGTGTAGTGTCTTAATGACTGCATATTGTTGTGAGGAAGGGTGGTGGGATTGTTGGTGAATGTATTTGCCTGTATGGGTGGGTTTTCTATAGACTGAGAAAACCAAGGTTCCATCAGGCTGGTGGGTGACTAGTGTGTCTAAGAAAGGAAGGCAGTTGTTTTTTTCCTCTTCCAGGGTGAATTTGATTCTGAGTTGTTGGTTGTTTTAGTGTGTTAGGAAGGAGAGGAGCGCATCGGAGCCATGTGGCCAAATTGCGAACACATCATCTACATATCGAAGCCAAATGGTTGGTTTTTGTGGGGCAGAGTTGAAGGCTTTCTCTTCGAACGTCTTCATATAAAAGTTGTCCAAGGGTGGGGAGAGTGGAGAACCCATGGCTGTCCCTGCTGTTTGTTTGTAGAATTTTCCTTGCCAAACATAATAGCCTGAGTTCATTGTGAACTGAAATAGGGATGTGATATCGGGAGGAAATTTAGCTTGGATTAGCTCTACGGATTCTTTGAGTGGGACATT
Organism: Typopeltis vanoorti; assembly: GCF_054136105.1. Classification (NCBI taxonomy): domain Eukaryota; kingdom Metazoa; phylum Arthropoda; class Arachnida; order Uropygi; family Thelyphonidae; genus Typopeltis; species Typopeltis vanoorti. The sequence goes on along the minus strand of NC_143552.1, from coordinate 148,640,966 downwards.
TGTGAATAAGGAGGAGACATCTAAGCTGACCATTACGTCAGTGTGTTTGAGTGTAAGGTTTTCTATGCTGGCTTTGAAGTGGGCTGAGTTTTTTATGTAACAAGATGTGTTGCCAATACTATGTGTGAGAGCTTTGGCCAAATGTTTAGCTAGTTTGTATGTGGGGGAATCAATGCCATCCACTATGGGACGTAATGGCACATTTTCCTTATGTATTTTTGGGAGTCCATAAATACCGGGGGGGGTATGGATTTAAATGGTTTTAATTTGTTAGTGACCTCCACAGGCCAAGAAGTGACCTTCTTAAGGAGCCTGTAGAGTTTTCTGATTTGTGAGTTGGTGGGATTGTACTCGATAGGGAGGTAAGTAGCCCGATCTAACAATAGAGCTTTCAGCTTACCTGTATAATCCTTTTGGTTAATCAATACTGTGGCGTTCCCTTTATCCACTTTGGTGATTATTATTTCCTTGTTTTTCTTTAATTCTCATTAAATTCTCATTAAAGAAATTGAATCTCACCTTGTAGAGATTTAATTTCTTTAATGGGCATGTTGGCTTTAGGTGGTTTTGCTTTGGTTAGAACACAAGCCACATCCAGTCTAATGTCGTTGGCGATGTGGTTAGGAAGGTGTTGTATCCCGCGTTCAACTTGTATCATTGTGTAACTCCTCCAAAAGTTATCATAAAAAACGCGTTTTTTTTAATTTTTTTTCCCTAAAAAGTTATCAGTATCAGTTGGAGGTGACATCACTAAAAGATATCTGCAAATGATGAGCTCGCTTATCTCCACTAGGCTGAGCAGACATCTTCTGGAGGAGAAGGGGTGAGGGAAGTATTGCAGGGAAGATCTCTGTCACCCTCTTGACAACCCTTTCGCTTCCGCCACCTAATGCTATTTTTTTTCCCTCCAAAGTTATCAGTATCAGTTGGAGGTGACATCACTAAAAGATATCTGCAAAAGATAAGCTCACTCATCTCCACTAGGCTGAGCAGACATCTTCTGGAGAAGAGGAGGGAGAATAAGGGGTGGTATGGTTAGGTGGGATAGCATTGCAGGGAAGACCTCTGTCATCCTTTTGACGACCTTTTCACTTCCACCACCTAAAGCTATTTTTTTCCCATCCCAACAATTTCGGACATATGAGTGAGAGAAATGGTCACAATGTCTAACATCAAAAACACTTTTTGACGATAAAATATTTAACATAATAAGGATAAATAATACAGAATACCCTTCGAGCCACAGAGATAAGATTTGCCCTATGATGTCTCAAAGTAAGATAATCTTACATCAACATCATAACCAGCAGCATGTAGAAACATGTCCATGAATCAACTGCATGAAAGTTTCATTTTGGAAGGAACGGTCAGGGTTAAGGGTCAGGTAAATAGTACTATAAGGAAAAACAAACGAGTCAAGTGTCTTTGCAGTTATGGCAATTCGTTCATCCCATGCAGCTATCATATTGTGTTGTGGTGTTTGGTATCCAGGAAAGTAAAGTAAAATAATGGGTGAGCCACAAAAGTCATTGAAATTTTCTTTCTTCGGGAAAATAGCACGAGACAAAACTCTTCACCTAGCTCTAAAAGGATTGAACCGATTATTATTTTAGAAGACATGTACATTGTGATGTATTTATCCAGGACCACTTGGGAAAAGTTATGCAGGAAGTGATCTGATAGCCTTGGCTACTAGCAAACAAGAGTTGACTATGAAATGGACCTCGGTGAGTGTTATATTCTGAAATGCCATGATGGGGAACTAATACTTGATGATACAAGAGCTGATGGAAGTAAAGTTTTTTCTATTCGTTGTGAAGAAGCTGAGAGATTTACACCAAAAATGTACGACATTGATAATTCACTGGCCAACAAAAAAAAAAGTTTTCTGCTGATTAGGATCTGACACTTGTTTTTTACTAATTTGGGTGCGCTGATTTCAAATATCAAACTCATTTTTCTCTATCACGTCAGGTTTTTCATCTATGGCATTTTCTTTTTGCTAATTTGTAGGTTTTTGATAGTTTTTAGGAAGCAGTACTATTTATAGGATCAAAAAAATCGATTTTTTAATATTATTTTCTAAAAGTATGTACTTTTAAAAATCTGTTCCTAACTTTTCATCAAGACATTCGACAAATTCCTGAAGATATAGCCTATTAGTCAAGGTGGTGCACAGATCAGAATCGGAGAGCTCACCGTTCTCGCTTGTTACTAAACAAATAAATGCGTAAGAACCTGCAACATCACGTACTGGTGCTTTGAATGTGTGAGAGGCCGCAAATTAGAACTTTAATGAGAGACCCAAATTTCATCAACTCTATGAACGAAATTGAGAAAGAGGCCTGGACTTCATTTACGATGGGTGCGAATAATTTTCTTGGAAAGAGAAAAGCGTCCAATTACAAAGATCTAGTAGAAACAATGCTTGAAAAATTCCAGCACATATGTTGCAACATGAGCATAAAGCTTCATTTCCTATACAGTCATCTTGATAGATTTCCCAAGAATTTAGGTGCTGTAAGCGATGAACAAGGCGAAAGATTTCATCAAGACTTAAAAACTATGGAAGATCGGTACCAAGGAAGATGGGATTCTCACATGATGGCCGACTACTGTTGGAGTATTCAAAGGGATTGCCAAAACAGAACACAGCAGAAATTACACAATTTCTTGATAAAAAGTTAGGAACAGATTTTTAAAAGTACATACTTTCAGAAAATAATATTAAAAATCAATTTTTTTGATCCTCTAAATAGTACTGCCTCCTTAAAAATATCAAAAACTTACAAATTAGCAAAAAGAAAATGTCATAGAGGAAAAAACTGACGTGATAGAGAAAAATGGGTTTGATATTTGAAATCAGCACACCCAATTTAGTAAAAAACAAGTCTCATATAAAAGTCAGCAAAAATTGTGTTGGACTGTGTAGTCATGTACTATTTTTGGAAACTGAATTACCATCTATTCGTATCAAGGGGAAAATTATCGCTAATCATTTAAATTCATCAATGGTAAAATTAGACTTTCAAGATTTTATCCAATTCGATAAAGATTCTTTATTTTGGGACATTTACGAACATTTTACAAAAACCGTTTGTGTATATTTGCTGACAAAAGAATACACAGAATATTTAGGGAGGCATGGCATCATTTCCAGACTGACACAATATCAAATGTATGGAAGTGTGTTACCATGGTATCTGTTTTAAAAACTCTTTTGCATGACCAGCTATTTTGATGTAATATAACCAAGAAACAGTGAGTAACAAAAATTTTGTTCATTGAACTCTTTGAAAAATGTTAAGAGTCTAAACTAAATATTGTGAAATATTTTTAGGTAATTACATGGTTCGAATGTTTCTCAGTGAATATACTTGTAAATAGTATTTCAGCAAATTAAAATATGCATTTGTAAACTTAAATGAACAAAGATGTATGCTTTTGTTGCTGTGTTTTTCCACAGTGAATTTTTACTCAGTTATTCTGATTAGAACTTGATATGTAAATCCACCACTTTATACCTTAATGCAATTGTGTTTAATCATTTTTTTAAAAAAAAATCACAACTGTGAAATTAATGCCAGCAACGGGGGAAAATGCGTTGAAAACTGATATCCATGTATTTATTAATTTAGAAATTGTCTAATGCTACCTATTGACATTGTTTGAGTTATCTGAAAACAATTCGTTCATATAATCGAAAAAAATCGAACTGTTAGAATTTGGTTGTCTTACAGGGAACGCGCAGATATTAACCCAAAAACGTGACTTAAACTCTTCAGGTGTAGTATAGAAAAAATATTTCCACTCTCCAGATAACACATATACAAATTTTACCTTTTCCCACACAAAGTAAGATAAAAACACCCCAAAAGTATATCCAGCAGCATGTGAAAACATGTTGTTGAGTCATCTGCACAAAAGGTTCATTTTTGAAGGAACAGTCAGGGTAGGGCATGGTAAGTGTAAACAATACTATAAGAAAATACAATAGTGTTGAGTGACTTTGGACTTACGGTAATCGTTCATCCACTGCAGCTGCTGTTTTGTGTTATGGTGTTTTGTGTTTCATAATGCAAAAATAAAGGGTAAGACGCAAATTCTTTGAAAGTTTCTTTGTGAAAAGTTCTAATTGTTTAGAATTTTCCAACAGAAAGTTAACATAAAATATACAATCAGACCTAATAATCAGTGAAATAATAATAATAATAATAATAATAATAATAATAATAATAATAATAATAATAATAATAATAATAATAATAATAATAATAATAACTATTTATTTGTGGACCCATATGAAGTAATCTAAGAAGAAGAAGAAGAATGAAGGAAAACGATCATGAAAAATCGACAGTGGGTGAAAAATACGAATTTTCAGTTATCATTGGGATAACTGATTACCAATTTCTTTTGAATAAGAGTTCAAATTTATTTCCTAAAAAAATTTGTATTTCTGATGGAATTAATGTAAGATATGCATTGACAAAATCACCTTGTAGTTGGAAAGAATTACCTGGAAGAGTTAAAAAACAGAATTCTTTGTTAATAAAATATAACCATTAGTTGAAGTGGGAAATTGGTTCACTACCTCTGGATAAACTAAGAAATTGGATGATAGAATCAACATGTAAATATCAAATATTACTCGCCAAAGGAAGAGAAAAATCAAAAACATTAACGAGGTTAATAGGGAGGCCTGTTCTTGAATTAAATGAAATTGGATGCCCAAAACATGAAACCATAACGTGTACTTTTAAATGTTTTTGGAAACATAATGAAAGATTCATTGCTTTTAATTATTCTCAGAAGTACATGTATTGGTTTCAAAAAATAAATATGCAACCCTTAATTTTACTACAGTTATAAATTCCCAATGATCACCAAATGAAAAATTAACTTTCAGATGAGAGTCACATTGTCAAAAACCACATGATGGCAATTCCACATGCATGGGGAAAGAAACTTTAATATATTTTTCAATTTATTTATTTTCTGTATGTTAGATTCAGGAAATACAATTTGTAAATAATAGTTCATTGAAATAAAATGTGTAAATTTAAATGAACAAATTGGGTGTCATTGATGTGTTATACAAAATTTAAGTAAGACCATAACGTTTTTTTTTCCTTGTGAAATTTCATGCCACAAACTAACCGGAGACTTTTTTTTTGACTCAGTGAATTAAAAGTCTTATTTGTTCATGCAACCCCTCAAATATTTCATGAAACTGTCAACTCTTTGAACCAAAAGGAATAATCGGGTATTAAATTAATAGCAGAATTTTAGTGTAGAAGATTTCACCTGAAAAGTTACAATATTGTAAGAATTTGGCTATTTTACAGAGCCATTTTTAATAATATTACAGTAAAATAAAAGGTAACATAAAATTTACAAAGTATATATTACAGAGCTAATATTCATTTGAAATAGTAAGAAATAACTATTTATTTGTTTTGGTGGCAAAAGAAATTTCTTTCTAAAAGAAAACGCAACAGCAAGTTCAAAACCTTGTTTGTCGCATATCCTACTTAAAATTACTAATGCTAAAGAAAAAATAAATAAATAAATTTCAGTTACATAAATAGGTTAAGAGCACAAGGAATAGCATCTAAAATTAATAGTCAATATTGGTTTAAAAAAGATGTAAGCATTAATTTACTAAAGCAAAAATTTCCCACGGGAACGAAGAATGAATAATTTTAGGACAGTGTGTCATAGCAAACATGTGAATGCTAATCACTTAGTCATATGTAAGTACTTGAAAAACATCTAAACGTGGGAATATGGTACCTTTTGAACAATACTGCAATTTACGGATCTGACTCGTGTCATCTTCATGAAAGACCCGTTTGAAGAAAATAGCGATTTGTAGTAAATGTTCTCTGGGGATATTGCTCATGACGATAACATAGCATCTACGGGCTGAAATCTAAAGAACGAAGTACTCAACTATTTTGGGTTACAGTGTTTACAGAAATTTCGTTCTTTGTGGTTTTTGTAGTAGTGTGGATATAAAATTCAACTATTTTGGAATATTTTTTTGGAATATTCGTATTTAGAAGAGCCATTCTGGAAAGCTGTAAGTAATTTTAAATTATCACTAGAATTTCTAGAATACATACAATAAGTTTTGTAATCCATTTAACTGTCCGTTTATTTTAATTTATTTATTTTAAAATACCGTAGAGACACCAGCATATAATTAAATTATTCAGAATAGCTCGAAACACAGCCGCCATAAACTCTACTCTACTCTAAGAATTCCACCCTTTAACAGGAAAGAAATACCCCTAAATGTATTGGAAAATTAGTACAGCCATCTATAGAAGAAAAAAAAGTTTGTGTGTGAGTGACATTAGCATATAATTAAATTATTCAGAAAAACTCGAAACACGGCCGCCATCAAGACTTTCTCTAAGAATTCCCGCCCTTTAACAGGAAAGAAATACCCCAAATGTATTGGAAAATTAGTACAGCCATCTATAGAGGGGAAAAAAGTGTATGTTTAAGGGACACCAATATATAATTAAATTATTCAGAAAAGCTCGAAACATTGCCACCATCGCGACTTTCTCTAAGAATTCCCACCTTTAACAGGAAAGAAATACCCCAAATGTATTGGAAAATTAGTACAGCCATCTATAGAAGAAAAGAAAAAAAAATGTATCTTTGAGTGACATCAGCATATAATTAAATTATTCAGAAAAGCTCGAAAGACTGCTGCCATCACGACTTACTATTAGAATTCCCACCCTTTAACAGGAAAGAAATACCCCAAAATGTATTGGAAAATTAGAACACCCATCTATAGACAACCAAACAAAACATGATGACAATGCCGGATGTGTATCACCATGGGAAAATTCCAAGATATCTTATCTCAAAAACATCGCCCACAATTCCATAGCCAAACCAAAACACCATGTGATACCACCACAGAGAGACACCACACAGAGACATATGTTCCCCCAGAAATTTCCAAACACATAACGTCACGATTCTTATTTCTAAATATCACCCACAAGGCAATAAATGAACCAAACACACCACGTGATGTCCCTGACAAACGAGGGGCCCTTGCGAAATACCAAACATTCCAAAATCTATAATAACAAACATCCACGTCACGATTCCTTATCTTATCTTGATCTTGATCTTGTCAGAAGTGTCCCACCAATCACGAGACGATTCCTTATTTACTAATATATCTCCCTTTTCCATTCAAAACAATAACGTCACTTATTTACAACTAACAAATGACGTCACTTATCTACATCTCATAACAACAAAGATTCACGTCATGATTCCTTATCTTATCTTGATCTTGATCTTGTCAGAAGTGCACCACCAATCACAACACCAATCCTTATCTCTACCATCACCCATAATTCCATACGCGAACCAAAGCACAAGAAATGACGTCACTGACACATTTTCCCCTGGCGAAATTCCTAACATTCCAATCTCATGGCGTCATTCCCACAATAACGTCATCTTCTTATCAACCAATGACGTCACGATTACTTATCTTATCTTGATCTTGATCTTGTCAGAAGTGCATCCCCTACTACTAGTGTTTATCTAGGAAATTAAATATTTTAAGTAGTATGAATGATTTCTAATAACTGAATTTCTAATAACTGAATTAGTTTATGCTTCATCCGAGTTTTAGGGCACAATATTGTATATATATTTGCGTATTTGTTTATTTATTTTAACTTGATGCGTTGTGCACGGATATAGGTTGATTAGGAAGTTAACTCAAATATCCAAGAGTTTTGACGAAATCATATAGATCTATTACAGCCTATAATTGAACCACCGAAGGGGAGTTCATTAAAAGAAACTGCGCTAAGCCATGATTTGAAGGTTTGGTGAAAAGTAATCACTGGTAGAGATTGTAAATCTGAGGAATAAAGGCACTCATCCCAGCAAGAATCATTTTATTTATTAGATCAGATCGAGTGTGTGAAGAGTGCGGAAGGAATAAGTAGTGTATGGAAAAGATGGATAGAAATTCCAAAGTTCATTCTCAGTAGGCGTCATCATTGTGCCTTAGGATACGCGGCTGAGATTCGCTGGGAGGAGGGGTTTACGGAGAGCAAACAATTCAATTTTTCTTCTAACTTTGTCTGTGAAGTTAGAAGAGAAGTGGAATTGTGGTCGTTGAAATCACCAAGGAATATTGTCTCATTGTTTGGTCAGTTTTAGTGTATATAATCATCTAACTTTCCGAGGCAGATAATTAAAACAGTCAGCATAATCATCAGAATTACGATAAAGTAAAGGCAACAAATGAAAAGCGGCAAAACGAGGCACGGAAGTCACGAGCTAATGTAGATCATATAAAAATAGAGATCATAGGTCTGATCATTCGTAGTACGATCTTAAAAATGCATATCTTCCACTCTTTTTGGGAAGGAATAACATATGATGCACGGTGGTAAGTTTAAATGAGCTGTAATCATAACGAAAATGCCATTTGAGGTGTGATGAACAAGAGCTCGGGTTTGGATGTCATTAAGTTGCAGGACAGGTAATTGATGTTGGTATTAAGAATCTGTATACCGGTAAAGTCTGTGCAGAAGCCTTTTTTATATATGAAGTTTTGTTAGATTTTTGACTACATTTTATTATTATTTATTTATTTTTAATATTTTTGTAATAGATTTTTCAGCCGAAGTAAAACTATGGTGCCGTTAATGTTAGAATATTGTTAATATTTATAGAGTATAGTATGCAGTAAAGGTGAAGAGAACTTACACTCTGGGACCCCAATCCAAGTGCTGTTTCGACAGTATCCCCCTGCAAGCAGCTGTACTGTACTCACTCTAAGCACAACCAGGCAGAGCAAACAGTAGCAGTAGCAGGATTCGCCAGTTGATCGCAAAAGCTGTCCGAACTGTGACAAACAGGTTTAGTACCTTGTACTATCTGGTGGGCAGACTTCACAAACTGCTGTACTCTCCAATGAGGGACTGGTTCACTACTTCAATAACTAAAATGCCTAGAGCGTGCCCTGCGAGGACACCACCCATCCTGTATGTAAGAAGGGGAGGGTTAAAAAAAATCAATTCACGCCGCAAGTAAGTAGGATGGTAGTGGCATTTTATTGGAAGTGAAAATGATCTACAACGTATAAATATAATTGGCATTTCTTCTAAATATGCTCCAGAGCTTTGTTTGTGTAAATAGCTATATCACAAGAAGACTCGACGGACTTCTCTAGGAGAAACCATAAATTAATTGCCAATATCATAAACCATTTTTGTGTAATTTAACTCACTGTTCTGCTATTAACGCTTTTTTAAAACAAGGAGTGTGAATTTACAAAGATTTTTACAGGAGGAATAACAATCTATTGAGAACTGCACTGGAAACATATTAAAGGAAATTTTATTTCAACAGGATAAAAACCTGTCCGCGTTTCTTTTTCTTTTCTTTTTTTGCCATATACCATTACAAGCAAACTACTACGCTGAATATGTTTCAGCAAAATAAAAAAAAAGAAAAGAAAGTGAAAAGAAAGAGCCCTTTATTTCTGAAGTGGGCTTTTTCTGACTAAACAGCGATTGAAATCGTACGATGTGATCACCTGGAAGACCCATCCGTTCCAATCTAGAAAATCTGTCGCAAGATGCTGAATGATTACCCAGGTTAACTTCCACGTGAACTATATCCCCCCCCCCCCTTCTCTAAGAAGAAAGATATATAAAACAGTTTATTGCTATGATTTGCGTCAATGTTTCGTACGGATGTTTAAATATTAATTCTTACGTAAGGAACACAACTGATACGCAATAAACAAGTGATGGTCGGGAAAATGTATTCCAACAGCTGAACAAGCGTGTGAACAGGAATAAAGTTTCTGTGTGTGAGTGAGAGAGAGAGAGTTGATTTCTTGAGCAGTTTGCATATTTTTTCTTAATACATTAAATTCTTATTCATCCTTTCTTGCATTAACAGGATTTATCATCTATTCTGCTCACACGCCATCATATATATTTATTGTATATTTTCTTCCTAAGTCTGATCATTTTGCTTAATAATTCGTTTGGTTGTAAAATAAACGTTTGTTGAAGGTATCTCATTAAAATTTGTAATTTATGTTTTAGTTAAAAAAAAATTAAATTAAAAAAAAAGGCTGATTTTTAAAAGAATCTTTCAAGTCCACATGTGAAAGGCATGAATACATATTTTTATGGGATTTTATTATAAGTAATAACTGCAAAAGTCTTGTAAAAAACAGTTCACTAAGTAATTTTTGCTACAAAATTGCAAGATAATGTTTGGGAAAGTGGAATAAAATACAGATTATTCTTTGATAATAATGTACAATACTTTTCGTCTTCTTCGGTGTTTATATTGCATATAAGAACAAAGAAGATGAATGCTTCTTGGCTGATAATTTTTACGTGTTTTACCTACATTTAAGTTTTCACAGTATTTCTGATAACCCATGCTTGAACCTGTAAAATATTCAGATGTCCATGCATACAGGAACAGTCAGGCAATTCTGAGAAAAGGTGAAGCCAATTAGGATATTTAACAGAAGCTATCAGAAAGTTAGATTTCTTGCAATAATTTTTTTTCATTTCATGTGCATTTTATGTGAGGTTTGGTTATAGAACCACCACATGATTTTGTTACAAAACCAATAAATAAGAGTACTGAAAAAGACCGATGAAGTTTCCATACATTCCTACATATTTGTAGCGCGACCATTTTGCAGTCTAATTCTTGCATTGTGATCAAATTCGTTAATGCTTTTACACCCAACGAAGATTCAACAGTATCACATAGCTGCTACACTTGTTAAAGGAAAATGCTTACTGCGTGAAATTAGCCTTATTACGAATGATTAATTTGGGTATGGTCTTTCGACAATCCGCACACACGAGAACTGCAAACGTATTTGATAAGAACGGACGTGGTCTAAAATGCTACCATCCAATCGGTGACTTACTGGACACTACAAGTATCAACTCAACGTATCCATCCTTCATGGTTATTGTTCACAAAGACCCAAGTACAACACATAATAATATTAAGGTCGAAAAGGACGATTCATCAGTGTTTCTGAATATCACAGATTAAAATAATGTATTATTATTACGTGACACCTCCAAGGAAACATCGCACGAGGGCCACCTGCTCCACTCCGCTATGCACGTCTAATCGTCTCTTCTACTATTTAATTCTCATACTACACACAACTACCATTAACGCCATCTACCGCCTATGACGACCTCCACCAACAACAGTATTTTTGTCTGTAAACTGCGAGTCTTCTGTAATATAATAAATAACTAATGGTTATTTACTAAAAGATAGTAAAGCTACTGTGCATTACAAATATGTCGTGGACTGGATTATCATAAATAAGTATAAAACAAAGTTTCTCTCATCTTTATCAATATTCACATAAAAGATTTTCCCACTAATCAATGTATCAGAGATACTGAGAAATTTTCCCACTAATCAATATATGAGAGACTGAGAAATTTTCCTTTTTTTAGGAATCATTATTTTAGTGAATTTTAATTCAGAACGCACGTTTTAAAATATGGTGACTACAGAAGCCCATATGCATTTCTCCTCTTGTTCCAGCTCAAGTCTATATTTTCTAAATTTATCCTTTGCATTATTGTATACTGCTGTCTACACTATCCATTGGCGTGTTATGAATATGGCAAATAAGGAAAATCACGAAACGATGAATTGAATTATCTTAAATAGATGGCCGAAAATAATTTTGTAAAATACCATAAGTTCCTTCTCTCTTGTATAGATGGCAGCACCATATGGTAACGCTAATTCTGTTAAACCTGACATCGATGTATTCCACATTTTAGTGAGTATTGCTAATCTACAAATCAAAGCTATATTAATAATTAAAGAGGAATCTAATTATAATATGCACTGGAATTGTCAAATGGATTTGAAGATCACTAACAGTCGTTTCTGGCTTCTTTTAGTACTTGTTCCTACGGAACTATTGCAGAGTGGTACACTATATTCATTAATGTTATATTTTAAACTTTCGTTAGGATTTCATTTGTTTCAACTACCTATTTCGATTTGAAACAAATACCTATTGGAGAAACAAGATATGAGAAACAAGGGAGCTCCCCTGTATTTATATTATGCTGATTATGTCAATAAAGGAATTCAAATAGGTACTCTACTGGTTCTTAATGCAATCTGACTGCTGCAGTACATGCGTATATACTGTATATACAGCATTCTAGCTTGAATGTTTTTGGTTAAGTTTTAATTGTAAAATTATTATTGTCTTAATGATAATGTATCGTGTCCGTGGGACGGGATTTGTGTCCGTACTGTATTTAGTGGTAAAATAAAGTTACTTATTTTTCTTGCATTTGCAGTATGGTATCTGTTGTGGAGGGGATGTTTATCATTAGGCAAGAACATTTTCGTTCCATTCTTCTCAAAGATCAGGTGAAGTGAGCAAAAATATTTGTTTATTCAAGTGAATAAAAAACGAGTCCTTGTACGTTTCATGGCAGGCGCACCCATAGCATTAAATAAAACATTTCTGATTTTTGTTTTTGTTTATTCAGGTTTTTTTTTCAATGTTGTATTTAAACGATAATAAAATTCATATTTGATATGAATTTCGTTAAGGTTTTCTTTTTTTTCAGATTATGGTTCTTCGGTAGGTGTCGCACTGATATGATCGTCGGCTTGTCGAGAGCTCCTGAAAAGATCAGTAGTATTTAATGTTATCATTGGCAATTTTACTAGAATTTTACGCAGTATTGTTTGCTTTTCGTTTCTTAGTGTGTCTGTGCGATTTTTGTGTGTTTTTGTGATATTTTAATTATTATTTTTAAGATAAGATAGCGTCCATATGGCACCGATGAAAAAAAATGGCGGCCAGGTCGCCATCTTTGTTTAAGAGTTTTGATATAAAAGAGTGTATGCAGTGTGCTGTCTGTGAGATGTATGTTTTGCGAAGAGCGGTTGGAGTCTGGTTAGATGGTGATAGTTGAGTTAATATGTGCAGAAAGTATAAGGAGAATGAGGATCTAAAGCGTGTTTCGGGTGGCGAGAGTGATATCGTTAAAGGAAGTCAGAATATAGAAAATAATGATGTGATAAGGAATTGCGAGGTAGTACCAGATAGGTGTGAGAGCGTTGTTGAAAGTGTAAATGAAGGTAGAAATACAGAACGAATGGATGATTTAAATGATAAGGCAAATGGTGAGATAGATGCAAGTAGTGAAATCGCCCGGTTGAGCGGAGCGATACACAGAGCGAAGCGGCAACTGGAGCGTATGGAAAAATGTGTACTGAACGTACCGACTAATGAACGGAGAAAGTGTGATACGAAAAATAAGAGATTGTTCGTAAGCGTAAATAAAGTGAAAGAGCTAGTGCTGTACGGCGATTCGTTATTAAGAGGTGTGATAGTTGAGAGTTTGACGAAATCGTACCAACCGGGTGCGAACATAGAGGACGTCAGCAAATCTATTCGAGTACAAAAAAAGAGGGTGAAAGAAATGATAATCGTGGCAGGAACAAATGATTTGAAAGAAGACAAAATGGAAATGATAGAGGATGTGAGGAAATTACTTGAGGTAGCAAAAGAGAAGAGTGAGAGAGTTAGGATGGTGAGTATTTTGCACAGTATGACAGAGAAGTGTTTAGAAGGAAGGCCATAATTTCCAATGACTTTATGCGTGGGTTATGCATGGAGAGTGGTGTGGAAGTTGTGGATGTGTGGAGTGAGTTCGATGGACGAAAGGATTTATATAAGATGGATGGGTTACATTTGAATGGATTAGTTGTACGGAGGCTGGAAAAAGTGTTGATTAATGAAGTGGAAGTGGATGTACAGACTCAGGGAAACTAGATTTATTAAGGGGGGGGAGTAGATATGCAGACTTTAGGGAGGCAGTTGAGTGTATGAATGAGTATAATATGCCCAAGCGAGTACGAAGGACAACAAATCAGAATGGGATAGTTGGTATAGGGCATCAAAGTAGGGATGGGACTAACGGGCTTCTGCGATTCATGTACACTAATGCCAGGAGTATTAGGAACAAGAAGGAAGAGTTTTTGGCCTTGGTTGGCACTTCCAGGGCACAGGTTGTTGGTATTAGTGAAATATGCTGACAGAAGATGATAAAGCTAAAGCTAGTGTGATTGAATGCGACCGGTAGAGCGTGTTCAGGAGTGACAGGGAGAATAAAAAGGGGGGGAGGAGTGTTATTCATGATAGCTGATGAGTTGCAGCCAAGGAGTATAGAAGTTGAACTGCAGGATATAGAAAAGAGCACATTTGAGGCTATTTGGTGTGAGATAGAGTCTAGCAGAACAAAATATACAATTGGGTGCTGCTATAGACCAGGTGATGGAATAGATGGCGGGGATAGTATGCATAAGCAAATAGAAGAAATGAGTGGAAGGAGAGTAATTATTATGGGTGATTTCAATTATGGTAACATTGAGTGGAATGAGGAGAGGGCACATGGGAGGTGGTTAAGAAGTGTTTTCAGGAGGCAATGGTTGACTGTATACCAAGAGTCCGAATAATAAATCAAGTAGGGGTTAAATGAATGAATAACACTATTAAGCTTCAGCTGCAAAAAAAAGAATCAATTGTGGAAGGAATTTAAGGAGAAAGGTGACCAGCAGGTGCAGGAACAGCATAAAGCTCAGGCCAGGAAGGTAACAAGGGTAGTAAGAAAAGCAAAAGCAGATTATGAAAGAAAATTGGCCATGCAGGCTAAAGAGAATCCCAAACAGCTTTTTCAATATGTTGCAAGTAAAAGGAAAATGTTCATGGCAGAATGATTTTAAAAAATGCTGAGGGGTAGGGAGGTAACCGAATCAGTCGATATAGTGGAATTACTGAGCGAGCACTTTGCGAGAGTATATCATCCAGGTGGTGACATTGCAGGAATGGAAGAACCAACAGCTTATACTGGAATTGTGATGAATGAACTAGAAGTAAATAGTCTATTACAGAACCTCGATATCAAAACATCGGTGGGATTGGATGGTATACCAGCTCGTGTCGTACGTGAAGCGGCTAAAGAATTGTCAGTGCCCTTAACCATTTTGTTTAATTTGAGCCTTGGGTCTGGGTCAGTCCCAAGGGGGTGGAAAGAGGGGAAAATAATTCCATTGCAAAGGTGTTTCCAAGGCTACTGTTGAAAATTACCGGCCAATGAGCATAACAGGAATCGTTATCAAGGTCTTGGAGAAAATTTTCAAGAGGAAAATACAAGATTGGATAGATGAAAATGGGATATTGTATCAGGGACAGCATGATTTTGTGAAGAGTAGGTCATGCCTCAGTTACCTGCTCACGTATTATAACACAATGACGGCTGAACTGGATAAGGGTAATGGGTTTACGGTGATTCTACTAGACCTTGCTAAGGCCTTTAACAGGATACCACATGGAATTCTAATCAGTAAAATGCAGCATATGGGGATGGATATAGGGTTGGTGAGATGGATAGGAGGGTGGTTGACGGAGAGATATCAGAGAGTGGTTTGTTCAGGAGTAGAGTCCACAAGACGGCCTGTGACTAGTGGTATGCCACAAGGATCTGTTCTTGGACCACTGCTGTTTAATTTGTTCATATAGGAAAGGATCTGAGAAGAACAGTTCATTTGTTTGCGGATGATGCAAAGTTGGGTAGGGCAATAGTGAATGCAGATGATGTCAAAATTTTGCAGGATGATTTGAATAGATTGGAGGTCTGGGCTAAGGAGAATGGATGTCAATTTAATGTGGCAAAATGTAAGGTTATACATTTTGGGGTGAAAAGATTAGCAGCAGTTTATTACATTAGTGGAACTGTATTGCAGGAAATTGATGAGGCACGAGATTTAGGAGTGTTGGTGGATAAGGAGTTGGAGTTTAGGGGACACATTGCAAAAGTGGCCAAATCAGCTCATCAAATCACTTGGTTGCTGAAGAATACGTTGACTCTGTATCGAGCCTTGATAAGATCCCATCTCGACTACGGTGCCCAGATTTGGTCACCTAGGATTCTTCTTGATGGGGAGGACGTTGAGAGGATCCAGAGGCGAGTGACCAAGATGATAGCAGGTTTGTGGAATGAACCTTATGAGAACAGGTTGAGGATTTGTGGGTTGCAAAAATTGGTTGATAGGCGGAGGAGGGGGAGATATGATTGAGACATTCACATTACTGAAGGGTTTCTATAAAATTAATTCAGAAGATATTTTTGAGAACAGGGCTGGTTGTGGGAGGACTAGGGGGACACCCATGGAAGCTGGGCAAAAGTGTCATTAGTAAGGGTGTTAGAGCTGGGTTCTTTACTTTAAGAGTGGTGAATGAGTGGAATGGGCTGCCAGAGTCTGTGGTGGATGCTGCGACAGTGAATGAGTTTAAGGCGAGGTAAGATAGATACTGTATGAATGTCGAATAGTTGTGATGAACATGATTTGGGGCCTCCCTCGATGATTCTAAGGACTCCCTGGAGTTGCCCATAATAATAATAATAATAATAATAATAATAATAATAATAATAATAATAATAATAATAATAATAATAATAATAATAATAATAATAATTATTATTATTATTATTATTATTATTATTATTATTATTATTATTATTATTATTATTATTATTATTATTATACACACACACGTTTTCCATGTTTCATCAATGGAGATAGTGGACGACGGAGGTAGTAGAACAGGGCAACTCGTGTCAAGGTAGAGTTAGCTACATGCACTTTGCAATCTTTCCAATAACTTAAGAACAAATACTATATTATCACTTCTTGGCCTCTTTGTAATTACTCGGTACTTATCAGCCTAATATCTGAAACCATAATAAAAACGAGGATATTAGGAAAGAACTTGACATTGTCAGTATCCAAGAATGCGTTAGCAGAGCTAATCTCAGGTGGTATGGTCACTTAAACAGAATGGGCGAAGAAAGATTAGCAAAACTAGTGTTCTCTGTCAGGTTGGCAGCAAAATGACCCAGAGGAAGACCAAGATATAGGCAGATTGATACGGTACAAAGTGCCTTAGATGATAGAAATATAAGATCTGATAATGTTGGAGTCTTGACAAGTAACAGACTGATTTGGAGGAAAATTGTAGATAGGAAGTTAGTAATGAAGTAAATTTTTCGTGTAGTGCTATCATATCCTGTATACCCCTTGAGGGTACATGGCAGGAATTTTGATGATGATGATGATGATGATGATGATATCTGAAAAAAAAAACTGATTAATAGAAATAGGGGATATTAAAGATCCCACCTTATTTTAAATTTGAATATATGTCGAAACTTTGAAAGCTTCGAAAATTTGACCAAATTATTTGACCAAAGAATTTATTAAGAATACAATCCTCAGCACTAGGTAAGATACGAGCGATACCCGTGAGTCATATTAAGATCCAACATTATCAGATCTTATATAGAAATATAAGATCTGATAATGTTGGAGTCTTGACAAGTAACAGACTGATTTGGAGGAAAATTGTAGATAGGAAGTTAGTAATGAAGTAAATTTTTCGTGTAGTGCTATCATATCCTGTATACCCCTTGAGGGTACATGGCAGGAATTTTGATGATGATGATGATGATGATGATGATATCTGAAAAAAAAAACTGATTAATAGAAATAGGGGATATTAAAGATCCCACCTTATTTTAAATTTGAATATATGTCGAAACTTTGAAAGCTTCGAAAATTTGACCAAATTATTTGACCAAAGAATTTATTAAGAATACAATCCTCAGCACTAGGTAAGATACGAGCGATACCCGTGAGTCATATCTTCGCGTTTTTAGTGCTTTTGATAAGATTTTATTAGCCTGACAGCTGCTTCGAACTAGGTGATTCTTTTCATAGAGTCGACAGAAATCTTAAGTGGGTAAAATCCCTAATTTTTGAAATTCGACGAAGAGCTTTAACCCTGAGTTGCTTGCTATTTTGCAACCTCAGTTCCCTTTGATTATCGGCTTTCGATATGTGCGGGCATTGGGTTGAGATGTAAAATCTATTTTGTATTGTGGGTCGCGGTCAGAAAAATTTGACAAACGCTGTTCTCTGATATGCGATGTAACTTTGCTGTAAATGTAAGGATGAGTTAAATAATAATCTCTTCAGATTCATTTTGTGGCGCATCAAAACAATAATCTTCCAGGGAGAATCAAGAATATTATAATTATTTATTTTTTATATAATATTTTTTTATAATTTTTATATTTTTATTTAATTTTATATTATATTTTTTTATAATTATTAATTATTTTTCAGTGGTATAGTTACATTAGTTCAGCATGAATAATAGCAACAATTTCTCTAATCGCAAGCGTCCATTTTCAGAAATGAAATGCTTTCTTCAGACGGCAGCCTGAAAAAACGACACGTGCTATTTATTTGAAGACAAGACCTGGGCTTAAGTCCAGTACTAAATACACGAAACAGTGATAAGTGTTTTTCATCGGAAAGTGAGTGAGTCGGTGGCGTTCAGAAGATCAGGGATTCCTTCTTCTAGAAACTGCGGGCTCTCTCTCTCTCTCTCTCGCTCTCTCTCCCTTCCAAATTAATTAACAAAGCAGCTGGAAAATTCATGAACTTGGCAGGTATAATGGCCAATAATTTCACTGCTTGACTAGCTTTGACATAATACAAAAAACAGCAAGTGGAATAACATTGTATGTAAACATTAAAAACTGATGGCACGTTCTGTGATGTATTCTCCTCTTCTGAAAATGCGGTGCCAAGAAGCCGCCTTCGAAACAGATATTATTACCAACGAAAATATGTTCTTGAAAACAATACGAGTATTTTGAAGTGTAAAATATAACTAGCCAACGGCACACACACACACACACACACACACACACACACACACACACACACACACACACACACACACACACACACACACACACACACACACACACACACACACACACACACACACACACACACACACACACACACACACACACACACACACACACACACACACACACACACACACACACACACACACACAGTCCCCTAAAAATCACAATTCGTACTTCGTAGAAGACTTATTAGTTTGCTTAATTTGGGAGATGAGTTTCTGCGTTGTGTTTTACCTCTGAAAAGTTCCTTTTCAGAAGATTCCGCACGTGGTAGGAGACTTGAGTTCACTTAAGTTCGAAACGGCATAAACTCCACGAATCCCTACTAAGTTTAACTTTACGAGATGCGCTCAAGGAGAAAAACCAGCCTGAGTGACTGATGGAACCATATACTGAGTTCAACAGTCATCACCAATGCAACTAAAGCGATACGCTTAATAGGAAGTTCACAGTCACGTATAGGTAAGATGGTATATTCATATTCATAGCTTATATTCTTGTTTTAGTGTTTTAGCAGAAGCATCCATCAGCGAACAAAATAATCTTAAACACGTAATATGATGAATCGGTAAAAATGGCGTTATTCCCGAAGGTTTTGTCCGAAATGAATGGAGTGCCTCTATGACAATGTTTTTCAAGCAGTGGGTCGCGACCCACTGCTTGAAAAAACATTGTTTAAAAAAAAAACAGATTTGTTTATAATGCATATTTATAATAAATAATATAACGATAGCAACACATTCAACAGCTAATCATTGAACTGCACTTTGAAGAATGGTGTGATTAGAGTTTCTTGACGAGTAATAATAAATACAGAATACGATGCATGCCAGTTTAAATGAATAATTAGGGAAATAAATTTAAATCGGAGGCTTAAAAATCATCTGCACTCTAATTAGCGTAAAGGTTCTGAAACCTCTCTTTAAGGAAGATAACATGAAAAAAAAATTCGCATTTATTTATCGAAAAGAAGGCATTCTTCTAATTGGAACAACAAAAAACAAATACACGAAAGCTGCTTTGTTGTTTTCAACGGTAATTAACATAATAATAGCACTATTTTGTTTAAGCAAAGGACTTTTTTTGCGCATTATCTGAAAAATATCAAGAAAGGAAGAATTACTTCCTCAAGTTGATTTTTTTTTTAAATTGTTTACTAGTTACATATTCTAACATTGTAATGTGAGCCTTCATTAGCACTGCTAATTAAGTTATTTTAATTCATGCTTCTTATCCTTCGTCTTATGAAAATAAATAAATCATCATTCATTAATTATCTGGTATGCACCCTCAAGGGGTGTTCAGGTTATATTGAAAGCACTCATCACCATTACTTATTTCCTATCCACAATTTTCCTCCAAATTAGTCTTTCAGTTGTCAGCACTCCAATATTGTCATGTTAAACATTTTATTCCTCTAAGACATTTCTAACTGAATCAATCCATATATCTTGGTCTTCCTCTGAATCGGCTGCCTTCCTTTTTGTCATCAAACACCTGTTTTGCTAATCATTCGTCACCCATTCCATTTAAGTGGCCAAACCACTTTAGATGAGCCCTGTTGACACATTCCTAATGCTAAAAATGTCAGGTTCCTTTCTAATATTTTCATTATTAACATGATTCTGCTATTGATGACACCAGTTCACTCCCCTGATTTTTCTCAGAACCCTCATATCTCTAGTCTTCAGCTTTGATCGAGTGTTTTATTTATAACTTAGCTCTAAGATCCATAACTTAAAAATGGTTTGAACATTGTCTTCTATACTGCTGGTTTGGTGTTTTGGTTAATTTGGTTAATTTTGGTTAATTCTCTTATTCCATATAAGTTTATGGTGGCCTACCCAAAAAACCAGATTTGCTTATTCTGTTGTCTATTTTCAGATTTAGTTTGCCATTTTCACTAAAACTGTGTCTAAATAGCCGAAATATTTTGCTTGTTCTATAGGATCTCCATTCAGAATGCACCTGAAGTTTTCTACGTGTCCTATGTTCATAGTTTTTCCTATACCAAATTTGTTACACCTGTTACTCAATTTAGTTAGAGAAACCCAGAGACTTGCACGATGTGTTTACGATTACTAGCATAAAGCGAAGAGCTAAGTTTGACATGTCCAATTATAATATCAATACAAATGCTACTTTCATAATGTGATCTATATAGATGATGAATAAGAGTGGAGATAATGTACATCCTTGTCTTACCATTCATTTTACAATAAACCATCTTCCTGCATTATCTTCAATCCTAACTGCTGTCTAACAACTTAAATAAAGAAGTATGTATTGGTCTGTATAATGTTCTATTCGCCCTATATAATTGAAATATTTGGAAAAGTTTTTCTCTGGGCACCTTGTCGTTTGCCCATTTTCGTGATCTACAAAGCTTAAGTACAGATCCTTGTCCTATTCCCACGATTTATCAGGTATTTTTCTTAAAGAGAAAATCTGATATTGACGACATGTATTTGATCTGACCCCAACCTGTTCTTCTCCAAGTTTCTCTTCAACAATCTTTCCGAACCTCTTAATTATACCTGGAACACTTAGCAGAGAAATTCCTCTGCAATTCTCACATTCAGCTTTATTACCTTTTTTATAGATGAAAACTCATCTAGAATTCAAACTTCTTTCCAGGCCCTCTAAATTAACTTTTATGCCTCCATACTTAAGCATTTCTGGTCGAATATTATCTACTCCAGCTGCCTTTTCGCATTTCAAGTTTTTGATGGCTTTTTTCTACGTCAAGTTTGATATGTGCTCCTCTTTGCATTCCTCTTGAAAATGTTCTAGTATGGTTCTCTCACAGCTTGTTTCGTTTAGCAGCCTTTCAAAGTATTTACTCCGGACATCTGGGATATTCTTATCTTCAGTTTTCATGTCACCATCATCATCATCATCTTTGATTACTTTTTCTAGATTCTTTCCTCAATTTCCGAACTTTTTCAATAGCCTATGAGCATTTTGCTACCTTCCTGATATTTCTTTTCCTTTTCTGTGTTCTTACCAAAGTCTTGCTATGACTTTTGTTTAGCCACTTTTACACATATTTCAGCTCGCTTTTATGGCATATGCCCACTTATTAGCAAGGAACTTTTGGTATGCTTTCTTCTTTAACTTTTTCGGTCCATCATGGGGTTTTTGTTTTTCTATCCTTGCAGACAGCTTCATCACATACTTCCTTAGATGAACTAGTGAATGTCTTCTATAGAGTTTTCCGCTGAGGTTTGGTACTTCTTCTTCGCAATGTTTCATTTTTTCTTTAGTAATGTTTGCATAGTCGAATCTGTTGTTTACTTCTGTTGTTGCTTAGCCTACAGTCTTATCCTAATTACAGGAAAGTTGTGAAACGTTCAATGCTGTACAAATTGCAATTTTCTAACAGAATTCGAATGATGAATTCATTTTTCAGATTTCAACGAGAGTGAATTATAGCATTTAACCACTGCAAGAACGATTTTCCTGATGCTAAGTATGTAGTAGCCATATCTGGCATGACTAGGTGCTCATGCCATGTCTAACGCAATATATAAACAAACAGGCAACTCTTGGTAAAGGTGAATCAAGCTTCAGGTGCATTTCACAACTTTTTTTTTTGGGAGGGGGACTATGAACTAAACTGATTTTTTGCCTTCAGAAGCCAACTTCAAGACATACAAAATCTATTTATTAAATATAGCCAATGATTTCATCGGATTTTCCACTAGTCGTAGATATACAGTACTTGAAGTAATGCAAGTCCATGCAACTTGTGGTATGAGCGGCTCAACATCTAAGCGTAAGATTTTGTTTGGTCCACTTACTCAAACATTTTCTTATTTCATTATATTTTTCAGTCAGTTATGTCTTGCTGAAACTTACATCAATCTAATAATGTGAGATTTGTATGTCTTTCATGAGTGTTTGGTGTTTAGTTGGTTTCGTTGGAATTATAGCTGAAGCAACTGAAAGTTATGAAGAGTGAATTGCGTGGGTTCTGACCTGTTTGACAATTTTGTGATAAGGAAGCAATGCAGTTTGTCGAGCGTTGAATAATTAACTTCAAATTAAATTTAAAAAAAATATTTCATCAGTCCATATCGTTTTCTAACACTGGAATGAGAACCTATATTGACTTTGCGGAGTGATGTCGAAAATGAAATTATATGTATTAGGAATAAATCACTTCTTTTTTTTTAATTGAAATAAAAATAAAGAGATGCGCAATGAGATAATCATCACACACACACACACACAAAAAATAAAATAAAATTGTGACATCGCACAATGAGTTTGTGCTCATTCGTAATTACATAAGTAATTGCACCTTTATTTCTCCTGTGATAGAGTACGAAATAAATTATTCAAAATCTTATTCATTTCATTACCTTTCACCACCATTTCCAAATAGTCCGGCCGCCAGGTAAGTTTATGTGTGTGTCTGTATACAGCAATCCCTCGATTAGTGCACCTAATGCGTTCTTTAAAACAGGCACATTAATCGAAAACGCACCTAATCGAATATAATAACCTATGGGAAAAAGTATAACTCGTTCCTCAAATTTCGTTTTTGAACCGTAATTTTTTTTTATAAAAGAATTAAAGTATGTCTCAGGGCCTACTTAAAGGAAAACCATGAAGCTGAAAGACAATACAACATATTCAGAATATAAATGTATTATTCTACTTCTTACCAAAGACTTGAGCTAACGCAGTTAGGCGGAGATTTTGTTTCTGTTTTTTCATACAACCGACGGTATGGCCCTATTGCCTCTTCTACTCTTCTGCAAATTTTACTGCTTCTCTCTTCATCAGGGTCAGCTTCTAAGCATTGCTGCTTAAAAACTTCGATTGTAAGAAAACTATTTTCAAATTATTTCTGTGAAATCTCTTTTGGCTGACTATCAGTGGTTAAATTTTCTTCATATTCTTCGGGATCTTCCCGCTGTGCATCTAAATTTAGCAGGTCGGAATCACTCAATTCTTCAGAATGAGATTTAGTTAACTCTTGGACGTTATCATTGAATGGAAAACGTGCTTTATAGATAAAATTTTCCAACTGTTATACAAGCAAAATAGTTACCACTTTAAAAACTACAATGATTGTGAAAGAGAAGTTAATTTTCCTACTTGTAATAATAAACAACTCATTCGAGAAGACGGGTTGATCACCCTGTTATCGGAATGGATTCTCCTTTTTGAGACATGCGTAGAAGTGTAGCAGAGTCTCGAATTTATGAGCGTACTAGTAGAAAACATAAATTTTGGCGGTAAAAATTTCGAACATAGGGTAGTATTCCATTCAAAATAACGTCGTAAAATGTTTTAAATCGGTAACTAAATTATTTCATTCTGGTGAATGATTATTTAAAATAGTTAGCCACAAAATTATATACAAAGAAAATTTTTTAACTCTGTGACATTTATTTTTAAGATGTATATAAGTGCACTAATCGAATTTTAGAGGCGCATTAATCGAATTTGGGTATCTAAAAAAATGACACACTAATCGAAAACGCACTAATCGGGGGCGCACTAACCGAGGGATTACTGTACATTTAATATATACATTATTACCGAGCGCGCAAGCACACACGCACGCATACACGCACGGAAAACATCTTTTCGAAAAGCCTTTCAAACTAAAGGATACAAAATTTAAATTGAAGTAGAAAGTATAAAAAAGTAAGAGCTTTATAAAGCCTGAAATATTATTAATTCGAAAGTTAAACTGTCGCATTTGTTTTTCTTATGCTCGGTTTTAAAATGATAGTGAATATTTCTTATCCTTTGTTTTCAATTAAAAAAAAAACTTTTTAAATATATTTTAACTGATCTTTTTTTTAAAAAATTAAAAACTTCAGAAATTTAGCATTACACCTCTGATATAACTGTTTTAAAATTTTTAATAAAATAGTGTAAATAGCTGGATTAAGGCGGCTGAATAAAAAGCATGTGTGCTATGGAGGATTTGTGATAGGGGTGCTATAACATCATCAGGTGTTCAGGGGAAGTATTCACATACTTCCTGTGCCAACATATAAACCTTTTATGACATTATTTCCATAAAAACTTTGCAAAACCATTTGACCAATCATAAAATGTTAGAATTTCCCATTAATTAAGAATCATAACTGCGTATTCCAGAAAGCACATATTAAAAGCTCTTGAATGCCAAAGGCATTTTTGAATGCATGTGATTCTTAATTACTGAGAAATTAACAGTTTGTTTAATACCGAAGTAAACATCGACACTCATGCACTTAACATTTTTTATTTACTGCATTACAGAATCGCCGTGAAGCAAGGAAATCTGCTCCATTTCGTTTCCAAAAGTTTTCCCTGCATTTATTTATTTTCACAGTTTTAGTTTTAGTTTTCTTCTTCTTTTTACTTCTAGTCCTTTTTTTCTTCTTTTCCTTTTCTCTTCCTTTTCCTTTTTCTCTTCCTACTCCATGTCTCTGCCCTCATCGCTACTGTCTTTTTCTCGTCTTACACGGATGTCAGCTGCTACTCCATCTACATCTGCATCCATGAATGAGTTCATGAGATCCCATGAGTTGTATTGATTATCTGTAAAAATCGGAAATGAAGTGCTCATGATAGAGAAGTAATTACGGAAACAAATACTATACTTTTTATTATACACATCTCTGTAATTAATTATGGTTCAGATAAAGATATATTTCAGATAAAACTTTGATGAAATAACGAAAAGAAAATAGCAACATTCACATAATGGGTCCATAAGTCTTAGGACTCGATTTTTTGCGCGTACAGTACTGGAGAAATCTAAGGACAAACGCGCCAAGTAATGATATCTATCAGTAGCGCGCGATTTATGATGTGTAAAGTGAACTCAGAAGTGCGATTACATTTTTTTTAAAGCGGATCATTCTGCTACAGAAACCCTAAAAATGGTGCTAAAGAGTATGGAAATTAAACTCTGAACCGAGGTAGTATTCTCGAGTTGTGACTGAAGGGAGTAGGTAGAAGATGACTAGAGAAGGGAAAGTCTCGCACTGATTCGAACTCAGGAAACGATTGTGCGGTCGCTGTGGTAAAGAACGCTCATCGAATCGCATCACAGATGATACCTTATGGCGGATGCAGACGAAATTCCTTTGACAAAATCATTATGAGAGATGATAACTTACTATCCCGAAACAAAGCGACAGAGCTCTGAATGAGTTGGTGAGATATTTCCCAGCTTAATGAGATTCCAAAAGCCAGGCTTTAAAATTATGCTAATATTATGTTTACTCTAAAAGCGTGGTTGCACAATGAATTAGTACAAGAAGGTAGAGCAGTGAATGCAAAATTTTATAAAGAAGTTACGGATCGTCTCCTGAAACGCATTCAGCGTGTTCGTTCCTCCGCATTCCAGTCACGAGATTTTTTTTTTTTCTTATTGCACGATAACGCTTTTGCTCACAAAGCTGCAAATGTGCGTCACTTTTTGACGCCTTGTCATCCCCCTTATTCACCAGATGGATCCCGCTCCGGACTATTTTCTCTTCCCAAAGTTGAAAATGAAACTGATATAACACAAATTTCCGGATATTCTAACGAAAAGCTGTAACCGATGAATTAAAGAAAATTGGAATTTTCTGCTGCCCTTCGAAAAATGCACAACCGCGCTAAAGCCAGTATATTTGCCAATAAATCATATTTCAAATAAAAATATGTTTTATTTTTCTTTCGTGTATTTTTGATTGTCTTAATAATTTCCGTCCTAAAAGTTAAGGGCTGCACTGTGTACGTTCCATAAAGAGTGTTTTTCCTTTATTCCCACCATGCTTTGGTATCGAATTGTGGAATATTCACATTACTACGACTGTAACATTATTGTTGTTAATCACACGCTAACAATACTGTGTAAAGTGATTATAAAGTAGTCTTATCCAGCTAGTTTCTTTATTTAGATGAAAGGCCAGCCGCCTCACATTTATTCTAAAAGCGCTGTTTCTAGCATTGTAAGGTGGGGTGGATGGGCGACTAGAACCAAGGTTCTTACCAAACAAATGGACGCCTATCCTTCTGGTTGCCCTACGAATATACCAAGAAAGTGAAATAGATTGATAGGTTGAATCACCTGTTAGAGACAATAAGTCCTTGATTGTTTATTGGAATTTTCCTTCTGGAAACATGTTTCAAGAAGAAATTCTCAGCACTCGAGTGGCTGAGATAAAAACTGAAACCAAGTCCTGAAATCATCGCAGAAAAAAAGGATGAGTGTTTCACGTGACCAAGATCTAAAATAAAGGTAATTTTATTTCTTTTCTTTGATACAATTTTAGGTGGAAGATGCATTTCATCTCCTGAATGAGGTCACATGACGTTACCTTGATCACCTGAAATCTGAATTGGAGTGAAAAAGGTCATTGCCAAGGGTCATGTTCATGAAAATTGTAAGAGTATAGTTCACTAAATAGTGCTGCGAATACTTTCAATTATTAGCGATGATTTTTCATTTGAAGTGAAAATGCCATCATTACGCTGATAATAACTCTTCTCCACAAAATAATACAGAAAATGTAAATAATCAAAATATTAACAGTTGTGGTTTTGCTATAGCTCGAAATAAAGATGTCCATTAAACTATACCGCAACTTTAAAAAAACTCAGAAGATTTAGAGATCAAATACAAGAACTGATAAATTTTATAAAGAAAGAAATTAAAGGAGATAAATCTACGATTACAAAAGAAATTGAAGGAGTTTTGAAAGCTTAAATTAATTATCTGAAATCATTGCTCGAATTCAGTTTTTACTGCATCCAAGATCTGACTAGCACTGTAAAATGTAAAAAAAAAATAATGAAAGAGATTACCAAAATTTATTTGTAGCTGATAAATGAAAAGAATATATAAAAACAACAAACTGATGCTCTGAAGTGGGAAGGCTGTCACATATTTCAGTGCTTCTCATCTCAAAAACATCGAATAAAAGTCCTACCAAAGGAAAACCGAATTAACATAACGAATAAACTGACGTTATCACCATTCGGAGTAGCAAATGAGGATGTAGCACATGAACATAGATTACCGTCTAGCAGGAAAACAGACATTAAAGCTCTTGTTATCCAACAGCCCAGCAAAAATGTCAAATCAAAATGGATAATGAAGAAAAGAAACTACAAAAGATTACAAATAAATAGTTTCACAAACAATTGATTCCGATGCATGTGCATATAAATGTCCATTTAACAATTCCTTTAGCTGTCAGAACAAAAGAGATCAAGTTGGGAAGTTTATATGTGTGGGTAAGAGACAGGTAGATATTTTTCCTGTGTTAAAAGAAAGTAGACAATAGCAAATTAATACGGATAAGAACACCAGAATACGACGAAGATACAAATAATGCTGATTTAGTTGTGTCATATATTATGCAACTTAATTGAACAAACGGACACCAATGGACATAATATATCACTTGGATAATTTGGTGCGAAGTGGTGATACCGCTCATGAACAGTACCACAATTCTAAACTATAACAGTTTTTTTGTTTAAAAAAAATCCATCAAAAACAAGTATCAATATAATTTTCCTCATTCTGTAGAAATTGAGCAATATATTGATATAATAATACTAAGTTGTATAAATTAAATAATTTAAAATCGACAGACAGAAATAGAGAATATTAAAGATCCGTTCTTGTTTTATAGTAGAAAGGAATAAAAAATAGCTTCTTTTAAAGTTTCAAAAAATGTCCAGAGAGCTTGTGAGAATAGTCTTAGGCATCAAAGTTTTCTTTAAAAAGTTGCACTAAAAATTTAAAAGACACAAAGACACATGAGCTACCTAGGAGTCCATATAGTTCTGTGCTTTTGATAAAATGTTTCACTGCCTTGACAGCTGTTTCTAATTCTTTTAACATCGCAGAAATAAAGCCTCTGGTTATTGAAATCGATATTTTTACTCTAAACTGTTTTAACATATATTATGATTACCGTGGACTATTTCATTCAAGCCGAATAACTCAGAGTTGTCTCGCCATTAATTTGCCTTCATTTATTACATCATATTACTTATGATGCTTTTAAACTCATTCCCCACATCTTCATATGAATCTCATCTGAGAGTCAATAAAGATAAAAAGGTTTGCCCAGTAGCTTCCCAAACTTTCAATACCGACTTACCCCTTTCAAAATTGTCGTAACAATTTTAAAACAGGTAAGTGGGTACAAGCAAGGCAATTTGGGCGAATTTATAAAATATTTCATTCAAACAATAATGATCATAAAGGTATTCATTTTATCCATAATACATACAGTAGAAATAAAAATTTAAAATGAAGACTCTTTATTGACTAGCAGTTTTCCAAATAGCGAGGAAGTTCCCAGGTGATGGATTTCTCCATGACTTAAGTTAATTCCAACAACAACAAAAAAAATAGTAAGAATCGTTGATAATTCCATTATAAAGATTTTTCTTTTCTTGAGAAAAATCTAAATGGTTCACTTCACTTTAGAATGCATCATCTAAATGTGCTTTCTGGTAATTAATTGCAAACGAAGATAGAGATTTGAATAAGAGACAATTGCAAGATGTTTGATTCTTATCTTGAGTAGCCTTGACATTATAAACGGAAAATCAAGACAGACAAGGAATGGCAATATAAAGTAGATTGGGAAATGAATGTTTCCATACCAGTAAGAACTGTTATTGTGATGCCTGACAAATACCCAATATTTCGGAGAAAATGAACGACAGCATTCTTTATAAGAGTACTAAGTTCATTCCAATCATTCTATTATTATATAGTCATATAATATGACTACATAATATTAATGGCTATATAATATTATTATATAATATATAATAATAAATGGGAGAGAGAGAGAGAGTAATAGTAATAGCAGAAGTAGTAGCCTTGTGTGTGTGTGTGTATTCTTTCCCACGGGAGAAGAAGCCAACACAAATTGCGTCCTAAATTGCCACGTGGATAAACACTATACATAGTATATTTGGATTTAAAATTTCCTCAAATTTATATATAATATATAATATTTATATATAATTTATATATAATATACGTCTGAAGAAGAGATCAAGAGAGCGTGGAAGAACTGGGAGGGTTGCCTAATATTCTGCTGAGTATATGAACAATTTGTGGGAAACCGTTGGTGATACTAAATGCCTCTGTACTTCCACCTGCGGGATCCGTGCTTTTGATTTGGAAGTTAATTGGAGTTGTGAATTTTGAAATATCCTAGAGTAAAAATATGGCTATTAGGAAATCTTCGGAAATCTATACTAAAAAATAAAACACTATTTCAAGAAAGGAAATGGTGTGTTGTGACCTTAATAGGGTATGCAACTTTATTCAAAATAAAGTTGTTAAACTAGCGATAGCGACACACAAAAAATATTATATATACACACACACACACACAACACACACATATATATATATATAGAAACAATGCAAGTTAGCCGGTCTTCGGCGTGGACAGCATGGTCTTTTCCCTAGTTTAGTCTGAGTTTTTCATCCTGCAAAGAAGGCAAACCGGCCTTGAGAACTCGACACTACAGGACATAGGATACACAGAGGGGAGGGGGGGGCTGAACACCTTATCCTGTGAACGGTTTGAGGTCCGATGATTAATAAACCCTCGACACCGCAAGGTAAAAGAGTGTAAAAGGAAGATGATATATATATTACTCATAAAAACTACAAACAATCCCGCACAACTCTGGGAGCGTCTATCATCTCCCGCTTTAAATATCTCCTGTTAAATTATCGATAATTCAGAATAGTTCGTTAGGATTGCTTCCTCTATTTCATGCCTCACTATTTGAAGCTGATGCAAAGACACGATATATATATATATATATATATATATATATTTATATATATGTTAAAAATACCAAGCAATGTTAAACCTGGTGTTACTCCATTTCCCAAGTAAGCAAACAGACAAACAAGTCAAGTTTACGCCTGCAAGTGATGCAAGTCTAGCTGATCCTACAGGTAGTGCAGGACAAAGGCAACTCGTGGTAAAGGTGGAACAAGCTCTGATCACTAATCTTAAATTTACCCTTAATGCCAAAACACATCTCCAAGAAGGGGATGTATGATGTTTTGTATTAAAGGCAAGGGGCCACTACCCAGACCGGTTTCGACCTTTATTGAGGTCTCATCAGTGGGAGCCAGGCTGGAAAAATACCAAGATTTAGTAATACAGAACTTGTAAGTATTTTACCAGAACATTTATTTTACCCAAGGTAAAATACTTTCTATATATATATATATATATATATTATATATATACATATGGCACTTAGAATATAGAAAATGTATAAACCTTAGTGATATACATTCAAAACGTAAAGAGGAAAACGAATTCTTTTGACACCATCCTCTGATTCATAAAGAGTAAACTGCTTTCCACAAGACTTTCAAGATATCTTACATGCTGCAGCAACACTAGCTACCTCACCACCACCAGGAGCGTAAAAATAACGGTCTTCATGGCTGGAGAGGTCACTTGGATGATGATGATTAAATGTATGTTGTGGAGTATTTATACTGGACTCTCTATCTTACAATTCTTAATGCACACAATATTGTAGACACGCTATCAGTCCTTTGTAGAACATCTCATAAGCGCGTCTAAAGTTGCGTGATGTTTGTTTAAACCAGCGACTGTGAGCAAACCATGAACTGTTTTCCTTTTTTTGCTATTTTTATTCTGTTGAATTCCATATTCTTCCCGGTATCATCAGTTGTACTGCTTCCGTTTATTTTGAAGCTAACTGTATTGTCAAATTCAGCAAGCCATAATACAGCATTATGAGCTTGGGCACTTACGATGTAACTTTGTAGCACTAATGCAAGTAAATTTTACAATATTAACTTATAAAGAGGTCCTACATACTCAGAATAGCCTTTATTATCCTTATTAGTGCTGCAAATGTTTTTTCCATGTGGATTCCACCAAAAAAGCGTGTAAACCTATCATATTCGCATATCCACAAAATATATACTACAGCGAGATTCCACTCCATTGCTATTAGCTCGACTGGAATGCGAAAATACTATCTCCGTTGATATCCAGCAACTTGTAATTTATTTCATTAAGCTCTTAAAATTATAATAATTAAATATGTAATTGTAATTTTATTTGAGAATTCTAAAAGTGTAATTTTAATTCGCAAAAAGCGATGGGAAACCTCGCCTCGTGAAAGGTTTTAGTATTTGCATATATGAAGAGGGGTGGAAGGTGTGGTGAAGCGTAATACATAGCCTCTCCCACTCAAATGTCAACCTCACCTTCCCGTGGTCCATCCTGTTCTAAAAGTACAAACGAGGCACTGGCGACCAAGTATGGGCGGTATAACCTTAACACCCTAACAGAGTAAATGCTGTTAGATCTGCCTGTCCACCGGCGTTAGGTAGCAGTCCTACCACTGGACTTACCCAGCGACAGGTTAGTAACCTGCCCTGGGGAAATTCAAAATACTTTCACGTTTCATGCAAAGAAAAGCCGGACGGACTGTCAGGGAAAAGACCACAACCCAGGAAACGGTAAACGAAATTGGAAAAAGGAACACATAATGAAGATTGCAACATGGAATGTGAGAAGCATTGCACACAAAGAAGAAGAACTTGATAAACAACTAAACGAAGCTAACATAAAGATATGTATAGTAACAGAATAAAAGAAAAAACAAAAAAGGTACGAAAGAAACAAACAACTATATACAAATCTACAGTGGGGTAAAAAAAGAAGAAAGTGCAAAAGCAGGTATAATGATTATGGTACATAAATCCCTAAAGAACAATATTGTATATTACAACTATTTGAATGAAAGACTAATAGAAATTAGACTCAAGACATTAAGAGGCCACATAACAATAATTGGCGCATATGCACCAGAAGAGGGAAAAGAAGAAAACAGTAATATATTTTATAAAGAATTACAGAATGCCATAGATAAAACAAACAAAGCTGACTATTTACTGCTAGCAGGAGACTTAAATGCCAGAATAGGAAACAAAAAATACAAAACAAACATAGGTAAATTTGTCGAAGATACATGTAATCAAAATGGTCACAGATTGCGCGATTTTGTCATTTATAATAATATGAGAATAATGAATTCAATGTTTAAACACAAGGAAATACATAAATATACTTCGTCAGCCAGAGGATACAAATCAGTAATTGACTACGTTATCACAAATTTTAAATTAGCGGAGTTAATTTTAGACGTAAGAGCATATCGAGGCTTTGAATTGAACTCTGACCATTATATGGTATCAGCAAAAATTCGTTTTAAACCAAAGTGGCTAAAAACACATAGAATTGAAAATTCTTACCTGCCAAGCTACAAAATTTCTTCATTACAGGATCCTCAAGTTAGACTACAATATCAAAAATGCACAAGCTTAAAAACAGAAACCACACATGAATCAAGTGACATAGAAGATGAATGGGAAAATTTGAAACAAATTCTCACAAAAGCAGCAACAGAAACCTTAGGAATAAAGCACAAATGGATTAGAAAAAGAGGACTACGAGAATGAAACAAAGAAATAGAAAATATAATAAAAACCAAAAAGGACAGTTACCAGAAATGGCTAAATTCCAAAACAATAGAAGCAGAAATAGAGTATAAAAGAAATAGTGCAATTGCAAAACGAGAAGTAAGGAAAAAACATAGAGAAAGGTGGAACAATTTCGTAACAGAACTAGAAAAGGATTTATTTAAGCCACAACCCAAAACTTATAAAGTAATAAAATACATGAATAAATAAATAAAAGAAAAGATAAAAATACAAACAATAGATTTAGAAACATTGGTGACCTATTACTAAAATCTCTGGACAGATGAGAACAATAAATTAAAATTTTATAGGACAAAGAATGACCTAATAGAAAATATCAAAATGTTAGAACTGAAAAATAGGAAAACGCCAGGAGAAGACAATATAAATACAGAACTATACAAAATGCAGGTGAATATTTAATGAAAGATTTCTGAAATTTTTTAATATGGTTTGGATGTCTGGAAAAACCCCTAACTCTTGGAAAAAAGCACTGATTATCCCAATATATAAAAAAGAAAATAAAGACAATTGCAATAATTATAGGGGAATTAGACTGCTGAATACAGGATATAAAATATATGCAGGAATATTAAAAGAGAAACTAAGCAGCATTGTAGAAAACAAATTACTCGAAGAACAAAACGGTTTCCGAAAAGGCCGATCATTTATAGATCCAATTTTTACTTTAAAATTATTAATAGAAAAGAGAAGAGAATTTCAAAAAGAAACACACGTGGAGTTTATTGATTTTGAAAAAGCCTTTGACAAAATTAGTAGAGAAAAATTGTTTAAAATATTTACCGATTTAAACATGTCAAACCAACTTTTACAATCTATTCAAGAAATATATACAGGAAATAAAATAGCACTTAAATTAGAACACACCTCAGAATGGAAAGATATATCAAGAGGAGTACGACAAGGATGTACCCTCTCACCTCTGCTTTTCAATATATATATAAATGAAATAATAACAATCTGGAAACAGCATAACCCATTTGGTATACATATGACCCCGCAAATGAAGATAGATACACTACTATTTGCAGATGATCAAATAGTAGTAGCTACATCAGAAGATGACTTACAAAGATCGTTAAAATCATTAAATGATATCTCAAAACAATATAATATGACTATATCCAAAGAAACAACAAAAATAATGGCATTCAAAGGAGAAAACCCAATAAGAAGTAAAATAGTGATAGATAATAAAATACTAGAACAAGTAAACACTTTCAGATACTTGGGATGTGATCTATTATACGAAGAAGAAAAAGACATAGACACTAAAATATTAAACTTTGTCAAAGTAAATGGCATAATAAATAATATATTTAAGCCATCCCTGGTACAAAAACACACTAGAATCAGACTATATAATGTCTTGTCAAAACCAACTCTACTATACGGAAGCGAAACATGGACCATGAAAAGGAAAGATGAAAAACGAATTCAAACAGCAGAAATGAAGTTCCTCAGAAAAACAGCTGGATATACCAAGTGGGACCACAAAACAAATGAAGAAATCTTACAATCCCTGAAAATAAAACCAATTAATCACTACATAAGACAGTATAAACATAAATGGCTAGAACATTTAAATCGAATGGACAACAGCAGACTACCAAAAGTATTATACAGATACAAAATAAGTGGAAAAAGAAGATTCCGAAGACCAAGAAAGAGATGGCATGCGACCGGAACAGTCCACATGGCCTAAATTCCATGTTAGGAAGAAGAAGAAGAAGAAGAAGAATATATGAAGATAATTACCGTAAATGCAAGCGTACCAGGCGACTTGACGAATTAAACAATCTTCAAAATTTTTTTATAAGACGTTTACTTTGTGCAGTACTTACCGTAAGCCACCCTAAGTCTCTACACTTACCCGTTCTTACATATTACTTTTGCTTTGATATAATGTAGGCCCAGAAATCACAACAGGTATTTTTTCACTGTAATTTATGAATGACTGGCTGATACCCCCGTTTCGCCGAGGTGAACTTATACTGTCAGGATTCACTTCAGAGTATTTTCTCGAGTAGTTGGTGCTGGTACCTTCATCATGGTGTAGAATTGCGAGCATTATAACAGTTCTTTGTAAACAACATTAGAAGTTTCATCGTCCAGGACAAAAATAATAAAATTCTCAGGACTGCTAACTCGAGAACATGCTACATATAACTG
This sequence comes from Typopeltis vanoorti, assembly GCF_054136105.1. Taxonomy (NCBI): domain Eukaryota; kingdom Metazoa; phylum Arthropoda; class Arachnida; order Uropygi; family Thelyphonidae; genus Typopeltis; species Typopeltis vanoorti. Next base: position 148,605,341 of record NC_143552.1, on the reverse strand, counting down.
TACGTGTCCGAAACATTCACCTCTTAAATCTAAACCTGCATATCTAAGGGTCTGTCATTGGGCTTTATTAATCGTCATTGCAAAGCAAAGGCTTATTGGAAATTGTATCCGTTTGAACACAAATGGATAGTCTGAAGGAATGATGGGTATCCGAGGAATGACATCTCCGATACCAGGACCTGTAAATAATCACAGTTTCTATCATATTCGGTGTCAAGGATTTTACTTGAAGCCTAGTTCCATTGCAAAGATTTGGTGAGGGGGGAGGGGAATGCAGATTTCGGAGCAGCATAATAAGAAAACTGTTCCTATTATACTGCTCCAAAATCTGCATTTTCAGTTTAATTTAATGACCAGGCAGTTCACGAGGATTAAGCGAATTTTAAAATTCCATGGGAAATTGAACTGCATCATCTAAATCTACAAGAGTTTCTACTGATTTGTAAACGCTAACAGATCCATTAACCCTATTAAGAACTAACTCGTTCATTATTGACAAGGAGTCATTTCGAGGATTCAAAGATAGCTCTCTCCGTTACCCAAGAAGATGACTTTTCTGTTATGTTCTCAATAGATGGATAGACACTGCATACCAGTTCGTGTGCATTTCAGACTATTTTCCCAATATTTAGGTATTTTAATATAATTTTTCCGTTTGAGAGAAACATTTTGATTTAATTTTGAGAGAAAAAAATCTCTATATCATTCCATAGTGAGAATTTCTTAAAGCAGGAATTCACTTCGCCACCCCTGGTTCCGTGGGATACGATGGGCAGTGCTCGTCAAAAATCACCTGCAAATAAACTAGTTATTCCCCCCATTCTTCGATCGTTTGTTCTGATGTCCCTCAGTGTTCTGTCGACCGCTTCAACAGATGTTTTATAGGATATTGAACATTCATCTCAAATAATCAAGGAAACCTTTTGTAATAATTTCGATAAATTACTTTGTTTTGATATATTACACATGCATGTATCATTAGTCTCATTTGTAAGTGGTACCATAGCGAGTTTACCTTGGCTTCTAGTTAGCTAATAACAAATTTAGTAAAAATGTTGTTCCAGTACTACGTGCAACATCCAAAAAAAAAAAAAAAAAAAAAAACAGTTTCCTTGATTAATTTTCACAGTTTGTTAACACATTATGAAAAACTTCATCTTGATCTGAAGTTAATGACTCTTCGTGCCAACTTAATAAATCCCGAAGTTCATTGAAATTTTACTAGGTTTCTTGGATTAAATCTGTATCTAGGGGTTGGTTTAAACGCATGCATGAGAGACGCATGGATGTAATTTTTAGCATAGATGTCAACCCAATATTGATCGATGAGTTGACCATATCTAGGTCCTGATTTCTACCGATGCGTAGTCGTGTGTATTCGGGGCCGGTTTGCTGTTCTGAGGGACGACTCACGACCGGAATCGAACCCAGTTCCTTCCGACAGAAGGACTTCGCATATAACGACTGAGCTACGGAGGCTCTAAATCTATGCACTGGGTTTAAATTTTCCATCCGTACCGTTTTCCGTGAGATGCGCGTAAAAATTCACTGCCGAAACGGTTTTTCTACTTGCAGGTTCTCCACTTCCTGGATTCATTGGTGGTAAATCAATGCAATATCCAACCTATCCTCTGAAAAATAAAAGTGGGTATTGGAGTGCATCATAGACTCTATGCGATTCCCATAACCGTTTCAGTCTATCTTCGCGACCATGTTAGATTATGGCTCCGCAGTTAAATTCTTGGCCAGTAATGACAATCGCTACTTCAATAGCTGTGGGTGCATTGAATCTGCCTGCGAGATATCCTGTCGGTTTGCATATGTGGACAGTCTTAGTTCTTGCATCCCCGTTGCCGACATAAAAGTTTATATATATGCTGATATAGATGATATAGGAATGCTATACCAGTTATGCTGATATAGCATTCCTATATCATCTCAAATTTTAAAATTAAGTTAATTTTAAAATTCGAACAAATCAAATCAGAAGCCATTTTAATACGAGCGAGTATGTCGAAAATTCTCACACATGAGAGATGCATTGACCAATGGTTTCTACAAACTATCAGTCCAAAGTACTGATCTGGGGATTTTTATAATTGTTTTAAATTAATTTAATTATTTTCGTAAATTATGTATTTCTTTTATTAAGGCAGTTATTAGTTAACGAGTCTTTCCTAATAACTAGAAGAGACGTTCTATTTTATTTTTGCTATTTTCTCCGTAAGCAAAACATTACATTATAATCCGCATGCGAATTTGTTTCCGGTAAAGAAAAAAAATGCTTCCAGTCATTATAAAAAGGGGAATAATTGTATTAAAAAATACCTGAAAAACAAAATCACCACTCGTGCAGCCGGCAGGATTACTGCATCACGGATGATGTCATGGCTGTCAGTATCTCATTAGATTACAGATTTCAAGTATAATAGCAAAAACAATTGGAGAAAAGATTATTTCTTTGTGCATTTGAGCGCATATTGTATTGTATAAAAGTAACCATCCTACATTATAATTATAAAAGCCAAAATGGCAGGTCATGGGGATTAGTAAAATGGATTTTAGTTCAATAATATCAATAACAAACTCTTATTTTTAATGTTTATATTGCAAACTGTACAACGTTGTTTCTCCAGAGTTTGTACTGCAAAAGGAACCCCCAAGAAGACGTCGTCTTCGTTACGATATTGTTTCAAATGACAATTATGCAAGTTGCTTAGAAACCCATATTGTGCATACAGGGTGAAAGTGAGATCTGTTGTGAAAATCAGTAGGTGGAACCATCAATAATCTCAAGATGGTTTATCATTTCATCTATATTGGCATCACTGCAATGACGAAAAAAAAAAGAAAAAAAGACTGAATTTTCAGTGATCATCCATGTGGATCTAGAACCCCTTGTTGTGCTTTCTTTCAGACACATCTCTACATAGCTTATGGGGTGAAAAGAAGATTTATCTACCATTTAGTAACTCAAGTACGCTAAACATAAAACAAAGGCAACTAGCATTTCTTATCATCAACAGATTCTTCAAAAACATCAATAGGTTATTTTATCCATCCGAATAAACTCATATTTTGTTCGAATAATAAATGATAATTCTAAGTAACGCTATTTAGAAATACGAAAGCATCCATACTGTTTTAGATGAAATGTGTTTCCTTACTGAGCAAGAAATAAAAAGGATAGGTGGTATGAATGTTGAAGTAACTAGAAAGACCGCTAGAATATACCGGTCTTGGGACTGTTTTCAAACATAAAGATGGAATGATCCTACTGGAGCGCATTGTCTTCAATTAAAAAATAAACAGTTCCAACTCTCTCTTTATTCATTCTTTGTGTGTTTATTCAGAGAATTATTTAATTTTTCAGTTGCGAGTTGTCATAAAAAGGTGGTGCCAGTAGTCCACACATTTTTAATGGTTGTGGTAATATCTTAGTGAAACGATGATATGACAATGTTATTAAATATGGGCCTTATGTATACTGTTGGTGAAAAATCATTACGTGATCCGAAAAATGGATACGATTGTTGAAAGGAACAACATGATTATTGAGGGTCAAATTAGTCATAATGGATATGGCACAATAAAACACTGTTCTCTTACTATGCTATAAGCATTCAATGAACTGTTGCGTCTGCTTCACTCGCTGCAAACTCAAATCGAATCACGGCACGATGTTCTTCAAAAATATTTCTTTAATTAAATAGGCGAATTTCTCATCAGAGCGGAAGTGACCGCGTTAGCGAATAATTCAGAAATAAGATTAGTCCATTAAATGTGCTCTTAATTTTTAAACTATGCGTAACTAGGAGAAGAACAACTCGATATTTATGCATTTTAATATTTTATTTCTAAATTACAGAATCGTCGTTCTGTTTGCTTGAATATTCACTTCAAAAGATACATTTCCTTAAATTGTTTAATTGTTTCCATTTCCTTATTCCTATGCTTTCTTAGTAGTAGTAGTAGTAGTAGTAGTAGTAGTAGTAGTTTCCTTTTCCTCACTGCTCCTATGATGTTTCCCTTTCCCTTTCCCTTTAGATCGTTTTACCCGGAAGGCGGATAACGGCGCTTCTTCATTTGCATCCATGAACTCATTCATGAGATCGAAAGAACTTTCCTGATCATCTGCAACAATAAAGAAAAGCATTTAAGTAGAAAGACAGCTTAGCATGAAATGAACTCAGCACATTGCATCTACTTTGTGTTTTAGGTTAAAAAATATAAAAACATACTCAACAGAAATTACAAGAAGCAGTTATACACTGCTTGGAAAGAAGTCAACGGACACTTCGATAAGCAATGTACATGGTGCCATGTAATGAGTCACGCGCTTGCTGGGGGTGTAAGTCGAAGGAATACGATGTTCCCAAGTCAGGTCAACTGTGTCCCGGTGAAGTCGCTGCGGGAAGGAAACTAACGGACTTTAAAAGAGGCTTTGTGATAGGATGGCATGATGCAAGCCTATTTGTTCAGCAAATTATTGATCGGACCATCCCATGTCGACCCTCAGCGATAGTATACTGAGATTAAAGCGCAGGGAGTCAACTGCAAGTGATACCCACTGTGCACGACCAACAGCAATCACGGAACGTGAACGTAGGGTGATACGAAAGATAATATGTAAAAACCTCCATTCGTCGAACGTTGAATGCAGAATTCCGAGTGTTGACTGAAAGATGAATCTGCACAAAAGCATTCAGAACGGTTGCTCAAAACATGGGTTTCAACGGTAGCACCACAATATGTAAGCCCCACATTACCAGAATCAACACGCAGCGTCGTGTTTTGTGGTTCAAAGAGAGTGTACAATGGGAAGTGGAAGCTTTGAATGCTGTGTTATAGCGTCGAATCACGCTACATCCTCTACCGAGCAGATGGACGTGTATAGATAAGGCGAATGCCCGGTGGACGTCTTTGGTAAGAGACGTTCACTGGGCATTGAGGTTTCCCGCAGTCGCATAATCATAGCAGGACCCTGCACTAAGCAGAATAAAAGCGTTATAAAAGAGGAAGAAGACTACGTAGCAAAGGTTTACAAACCTTGCTTGAGTAGAAGTCGTATATATAAATAAATTCAATTTAATATCTTCAGTGATTTAATAACTAATTTAGTAAATCGCAGTTCATTATATTGACTGGATGTCATGTTGTTTGACGAGCAAACCCAAACCGATTAATTGAAAAACTTGAAAAAATGAATGTAATTTCATTTAATATTTGTTTCAAGTTGTTTGATAAGGACCCTTCCTGGCTGCTCAACAAACCACACGAAACCCAATCACTATAACTAAAAGTAATAAAAGTAAATCTTTGAAGAATTAGTTTATAAAGAGGAAAATAAAATATAATTCGGAATTATTTTATTGATTTGAGTGTATAACTGCGGTTTTCCCATGTTCAAGCATTTCCTTCATCGATACAAATCTTTCGTTGGGTCACTGAGCGCATTCACTGATCCTCTAGAATTATCTTTCCTGTTTTGTGCCTTCCCATTTTGCCAGATTCGATTTAAAAGACATACTATTTAGAATTCCAAATATTCTACTAGTTTTGTATACTATCCCGATAAAGCTAAAAACTTTGCTCTCATAGTATAATTGATAAACGAATTTTAAAAAATGAAACGCCTGAATAACTGTTGTTGTTATCCTTCGTTAATTTGTAAATAGTCAACACACAAACCAAGGGACTTCGCTCTCTTCCTGAAGAATTTTTAACCTTTCCCCACAAGGGAGGAACAACTAGTAATTCCTGAATACTGTTTTGAGAATCGGGACAAAACAAGTGCTAGATTTTTAACAATCACAAAGATATCTAAAAACTTTACAAAAAAAAACCCTTTTTTTAAAATTAAAATGGATGATATTATAATTCCAGCTATATTTTATAAGCAAATATAGAAAGGAACTCCAAAAATTTACCAGAGAACGTGTGAAAATATAACCTTAGTCACCCGAGTTATCACGGAATACACGATTTAAAAGGCACGAACCCTATTCAGGAGCTCGTATGTTCATCTTTTATTAGTGCTTAAATTAGGATCAACAGAGGTCATCTGTTTCGAACTGTTAATTCTTATCAGATTCCTTGAACAAATCCTAGAGTTCATTTAGGATGAATTCAACTTTCTGACATAGAGCTGTGATATAGAGAGGTGTATAAATAGTAGTTATTTATATTACATTTATTGTTCCTTCATTAGTTAGACTTTCTCTGAAATGTCTGCAGTGCTGTTAAGTTGTGCCCTGAAAAATTCGTCAAGCTATCACGTCATATGCGTTTCATCAGATCTTTTATTCCAATGATTTAGCACATTTTAAATGAATGCTTCAGAATAGTGGTTGGTTGTCCTATCTTAATCTTTTTACGAACCATTGAGGTTCTTTAGTTGTAGGCTTCATACCCGCGACCGTCTCGACGAAAACGTGATTGGCCCTCCGCCTCCCGGTGTGCCCTATGTCTGTGTTCACTGACCGGTTTGCCTCTTTTGGGGGACGAAAAATCCTAGATACCGGTTTAAAAAAAAAAAAAAAAATTTACCTCCGTATGAGTCCGACCTCCAAACTCAACTCTGGGCGAAAGAGACCAGCTGAATGTACTTCACGTTTTAAACGGGATTCGAAACCAGGTCCTTACGACAAAAGGGATTTCTTTGTACGGACTGAGCTACGGATGCTCTAGAATACCCGTTGGTTGAGCAAGAAAAGTAGAAACGATTTCTTTTACTGAAAATTCATATAATTTTAGATCAAAAAGCTTTAACTTTACGTTTTGAATTCCTCAGGATGAATGCAGTGGATATAACTTACCTGTAGAGGCGACGGTAGCTATCAGCACCATAAAACAGACAGTAAAAACAACAAGAGTCTTCATGGCTGAGACAGGTCACTTGGATGCTACGTAGCATTTTTGGAAGCAATATTTATATCCAGAGGTTCATCCTGATTAGCAATGCACGCAATAATGATATCATACTATGTACTGCGCGTTCGTGAGGTAAACCTCAACTTGCGTGTTTGAATCCTACCCATCATTCCCTTTGGTTTACAGAAACAGCAGTGAGTGAGCTAACATTCTATTGTCCTTAATTCCCACGCTTTTTTTTTATATCTATTCAGTCGTGACCTCCACGTTGGTTTCGTTTAATCAGAAGCCTTACTATGTGTCGAAATAAGATAGGAAGCAGGAGTACATTATTTTGTTCATTTTCTTATAAAAGACAATAAAGAAACAAATTTAAAGAAATGTGGTAATTTTAAAAAATGCTAATTAAATTTTTAATTTTTTTTCTTTTTAAACATTGGCTCTCACTTGAGAGAACCTTGTTACTACAAGCGACTCTACTTAGAGTTTTGGTACTTAAATCCAAACTAATATGAAAGATCTAGAATCAAGAGCTTTCTCAATTCCGGAAGCGTAAAGTTTACTTACAGTTTTAAAGTTCGAAATTTTTATAATTTCACGATTTGCAAATAAAAATGCATTCTTGTATGAGCAAGAGTGCTGTTGCTTATACAGTAATAAACTTTTGTTTTGGAAGAAAATACTTTATTCCAATGCCATTCTGCAGTTCCTGGAGCCATGTGTATACTAGTAACAAATATATATGTCACTAGGATTGACTTGTAAGACTGAAGGACTGATTAATTAAGATAATTGCCACTATTAACTTTCATTTCACAGTAATCATCTTCGAAATATCCCCCGTCCAATCGTGACCGATAAATCCTAGCATCGTTAGGTCTTTAGAACAAAATACGGAAATGCTTTCACGTCCATCAGTTTTTAAAAACGTTTTAGTGTATTTTTTTTCTTTTTTTCTTTTGGATCTTCTATCGCATTAAATGTGATCCCCTGAACTAAACGCCTGAAGAATGCACTTTTAATTCTCCACCAGAACAAAGAAAACGAATTCGAGGAGCACAATTCCACTCCTATTGATAATAGAGGTCACAAACTTTTCATAGCCCTTTTTCGATAGAGTCACTATCTCAGTTTTCCACAGCATGTTCTTCGTTTTGCCCTCCGATAGTACTGAAATATGTAACTGTCAATGGTTGTGCCCATTTTTTGCTGAGCAAGTCGATGATATCGTTAATTAGTTTTTCAAAACGTCAGCACAAATCTTTCTCTCTCTCTATCTCTAGTGCTTCTGAATTTACTCTAATAATAAATTTAGTTTAATCCTTTATCCAAATCTAAGCAAACAAAGTTTGCGCGTGACGTATCATCAGTACTGAGGCAACTCGTGGTAACGGTATATTAAGCTCTCATCACTCCTTGTTTCAGTATCATCCTATAATGCAAAGCACATCTCCTTGCGCACAGGTATAATGCTACATTAAGGGAAAGGCTTAGAAAAACCAACCAGTTTCGACATTTATTGAGGTCTCATCAGTGGGAGCCTGACCCAGAATTGGTGATACTAAGGCAGAAGCAATGGAGAAATCATATTTACCTATACGAGTTGCCAAAAGGCGTACCACCTTATTATTAAATTATTCTGGATTTAGATGGGGTAATGGCCCTTCCCTTAATACATAGCATTATACATGTCCACAAGGAAATGTGTTTCGCATTATGGGAGATACTGAGACAAGGAGTGATGAGAGCTTGGACCACCTTTACCACGAGTTGCCTCAGCTCTGAAAATACTTCAGGCGCAAACTTTCTTTGCTTACACTTGGATAAAGGATTAAACTAAATTTATTATAGTCTAACCAAGTGGGAAAAAAACTTCCAACAAATTTACTCTAATAAAATCCGTGTCGTTATTTTATTCTCTTTTGTATAAAGCTGATGAGCCAATTTTTAACGCAGATTAATTTCAGCACTTCACTTTGATGATTATGTTACTGCTTTAGTGATAAACGTTATTTGAAGGAAATATCATTAGTGACCAACAGGCGGCTGGTTTCACATTTCTTGTTTACGCCTTTCTCATGTAAGCAGTGGTAATTCGGAAAAATCCCAGGTTCAGAAAAAAAAGAAAAAAAAAAAAGAGCTCAGATTCGGAACAAAAGACCCAGAAAATATCCCTCGCAACCTTGAATCGGAACACAGTTTTTTTTCCATTTTTTTTAAGCTACGTATTAGCGAAAGTTACGTATTAGCGAAATTCTTTCAATTTGCGTGTTCATCTACCTACTTCGTGTGGGAAAAGAAAGAGCATCATATGCAAACATTTACCTCATGTTTCAATAGCACGTTTGAACAGCATGTATTACGAGTATATATGTTATGAGAATTGTACAATGAGAGATCAGGAAAATCCTAAATTTTTTTATCTTGTGCTTGAATTGCGTAATAGTACTGAGCACATTAACAGATTTTACACCGCCAAGCTTGTTCTTGATTTTCATTCACACAGATGATAGAAATAATACACGTCATGTGATGCAGCACACAGAGTAGACGAATAAACGATACAGGCTTTATCTTCCCATACGCTACAAATATGCTAAAATAGCGAAACACTAAACCGCTTCGCTACATTATTATTAACAGCGATTTCATGAATGTGCCATGGAGAGATAACGACAAAGACAGCCTCTCCGATGTGATGAGTTATACGCTGCTGCATATTCTGTATACAGTTTGAGTGCTCGGAATAAAGTAAGCAAATCTTAATAAAGAACTGCAAATGATAAATTACCTTCATCATAATAACCACACTTAAAGTAGTCCCCTAAATTTGGAATTTAGTTATTTCCTAAATTCCTCTAAATTTAGAAATTTAGAAATTTCTAAAATTACAAGTTTTTGGTCAATTGTTTATTTTCTCTTGGTCTTTGAATCTACTATTAGAATAACAGGAAAGGACATATAATATTTTAACAGACTGCTAAATGTTTAGGTACAGAAAATTCTTTCGTCTTCTTCCCAGTTTAGAGAAACCTGTTTTAACTTTCCCAATAATAATAAAAAAAAAATATCAATTTCCACATCATGATATTTTCGTAGAAAACGTTTTGCATTTTAATAATTTCGAAAACTCATTTCACCCTTAGGAATTCCACAAACTATTTAATATTGTTTAATTTAAGGGAATTATATCCCATATTGTTTCTTAGCCGAATAAGAAACTCAAAGAGTTTCATGCTGAATATAGAAACTATATTAAGTTCGGCGATTCCAAGCGTAAGCCAATACCTGGATAGTGCAGCACCTGATCCCTTAGGTAGTGCAAGCTGAGACAACTCATATAAAGGTTGGAGCAAACTCCGATCACTATTCTGGATATTTACCCATAATGTGAACTCAGCTCCTAGGAGCTGTATTATTGCTCAACATTATGAGAGAAGGTTGCTACCCAGAACGGTTTCGACATTTTTTGAGGTCTCATCAGTGAGTAGGTAGAATGGGAGTTCATGTCTTTCATCATCGGCCTTTGGAGTATAAAGATTGCTGAGTGTCAGCAGGTAGTAATAGGGGAAGTTAAAGAAAGGTAGAGTAGGATAGTAGGAGGTAAAAAGAGGCCTCAGTCAACCTATTTAGCTGTATAACTCAGAGGTTGTGTCTAAAAGGTCTATAAAACATAATCTCCTTACGCCTGTTCTAAAGAAAAACTTAAAATTTACACTTCACTTTACCCGAAAAACATAACTCTAGATTATATTAATACAGGTGTCTGGAGACGTCATCTCGTAACCCTTAAAAAAAGAAAAAAAAATTTTTTTTTAATTTGGAACTTAGATTATTATTAAAACTATGCCTTACAACTGAAAAAAAAACTGCGATAGCGGATCCGTATTGAGGTGGATTTTATCAACCAGAGAAGAGAGAGTTGTGGGAAGAACCGTGCCCCAGTGATGCAGCCCACAAGGAGCTGCACCGCCTCGACGTAAGCCTTCGGATTCTCAGGTCTACCTCTTCCTCAGTGAACTAGAGAACCAATAAGTTGTACAAAAGAATTAATTATTTAGTTGATCCTGAAAGGAGGTCAAGTTTTTAGTTTGCTCTTAACTCTTTTTTTTTGCATGATTCTGCAAGATTTGAGAAGCTACTGTTTTTTCCCGGCCATTTATTATTTGGTGAAGAGCTTTATATAGCCTATTTTCCGTTTCTTCGTTTAGTTCCGGGATTCCTTTTATCTGTGCTGGGTATAGTTCACTTAATCTTTCTATATAGAGATCTTCCCATTCGAAACAAATAGGTGCCCCTATTTAGTATATTACCCTTTGGAGAATAGGATCACCTCTGAGTCTTCTGGGATTAAGCGCATTAAAACCCTTTGGGCGTCCATGGTGGAGATGGAATTCTTCCTCCTATTCCTCGGTTGGGGAAATGTTACCTTTTCTTCATTCCTCAGTCTCTTCTTGGTTTTCTATTCTGATTTCCCTTTCTTCCTCTTCTTCAGAGTAAGATACTTCTTCTGGGCATCTGTTATTTGGTTTTGTTCTTCTCTTCGTTTCTCAGCAGATGCGAAGCGGTTAACATGACCAAGACTATTTTCGCTATATTAATCTACTAGTAATGTACTATAGGTTTTTCTAGCTTGGAGTATTGTTTAAAAAAACACATTAGAAACTGGTTAATGACAGCTATCGAAACATGAGTCGATTACGCATTTCTTAGTGGAGAAGAATTATTATGAAATACGAAAAATCATGCTTGTAATTAATGTTATAAGAAAAGGAAGTCGAATAGCAAAAGAAGAGCAAACATTCCTTTATTCCAGTTTTCACACATTAAAAGATTAGCCAGGCTTGAACGATATATATATACTGTATATTGTCGTGGTAAAATACTGGTGCGCTTATCTTACTTATAAAGACCTAGAAAATTTCTTACATCTGCCCCAAGTTACGCTAAGACAGTGGACACTTATTCTTCTGCTGTGATGTAACAAATGATAAAATTTACACGAAGAAATTGATCCTTTATTAACCCAGTTTGTTTTCAAATATTAATCATGATTTCAGTTGAGTGTTGGTCTGATGATTCAGTCGGAAGATGCAGAAGATTTTTTATCAGAAGGCTAAGTGATGACCTTCATCTTTTTCGACTTCTCTTATTCGGAAATATCATTCATAATATGTCAGCGGATACCCAAACATATTAGGTTAGCGTATCCGCTCTCCAGCCAAAAGGCTGCGGGTTAGAATCCCGCCTTGGGCATGGATGTTTGTGATTGGTTGTGGAAATACTAGTGACGGTGGTCGGCGGTAGACAGGTGTAGTGGCGGTCAGTTGTGGATGAGTGGTGGAGACAGAGAGTTGTAGAGTAAGTTCCCTCCCTCGATGAGTCGTTGGACTCCCTGGATGTGACGTGTAATAATAATAATAATAATAATAATAATAATAATAATATACAGAAATGTTAGCAATGTGCTACTGATAATCGTTCAAAAGTATTGCGAGTTTAACTGAACTCAGTCTAACTGGAATTTAAGCAAAAAAATATGTCGAATAAAATAATATTGTAAAAAAAGTTGAAGTAATTTGTATAATTGTTATGTTCAAGTAAATATTCTCAAACATCGTGGAAAAAGAAATGCAACAGAGAAATGTATCCCATCATATGAAGAAAGAGGCCTATTAGGCTAGAATAGAGTGATGTGTTAGCGGTATATTGCTGATGATAACAAAGTGCATTTCCGTCTACATACTGCATTGACTCGAGTAGAGTAGCTCTGTTTGTCTCATACAATACCAACATTATTTTCTTTTCAGCTAATAAGTATCACGATCAACAGAAAACAATGTTATTAGCGAGATGTCTTAATTACAAAAAAAACTTGAATTATTATGAATATTACTGAATTCAAATACAAATATATATTAATTAAAATATTAAGAAAACAAACATTTTTAAATGTAAAAAAATTAAAGTACATCTGTGATAAATATGTTTTATTTTTCTTATATCAGTTGATTGCTCAACTGATATAAGAAATCATCCTGTTAGAGAATGATATTTCTGATCAAAATGCAAAGATGAACTGATAGAGAGAAAAGCAATACCGACTCAGTGGATATTGCTTATATCTCAGTGCTTTTCAAAATATAAAGGGTGACACTCAGTGTGACCATTGTAGAGAACATCTGCTTCCAGATGTTTCATATATCATGCCCATGATGATGGTAATACATTTCTGCCTTATAGACGAGGCACATCTTCAATTGCAGTTTAACGTATCCTGAAATCAAGGTACTTCTATGGGTAGAATCTACTTTGTATTCCCAGCCTGTAAGAGGATTCAAATGAAAAACTCAACTTTATTTTCTCTTTCCTTCTCCGTAGCTAGAAATGTTTATTACGGAAACAGTTTATTCCGCGTGACATAAGACTATTAATTTCGCAACTATTGAATTATGTGTGGACAACGTTTGTTACATTGAGATTTAAAGATACACTAATAAATAAATTTGAATATTCTTCTTCATAAAATCCAGTAAAAAATGGACCAGACATTGCTATTGTTTTTATTTGAAAATGCCTCAGAAAGCAGTTTCGTCAATATCTTTGCAAATCCCCCCACGCAGAAAATATTACATTAAAAAAGAACAATAACAAAGAAGAATTCCCAAAGCAAACTTTTCTTTACAAATTGATAAGACTTTTAATGCAAATTATATATTAAAAAAATAAATAAAGTAAATTAAAAGTTTCTTCAAAATTTTTCAAATTTTAAAATTAAAAGAATAAAATTTCTAATTCTTAAATAAAAGTTAATTTGCATAAAAATTAATAAATTATCTTCTGTTTTTAATAAGACACAAATTATAAAATTATATCTTATAACCGCTTATAGGATAACAGATTTTAATTTGAGTGTAAAATACTGCATGTATTTCTTTCAACCAACCAAGGATAATGCAGTCTCTCAGAAACAGCAACCGAAGTTCTTTTTATGATAATATATCATCATTACAGGGGTAGGGGTCTAATACTGGCTATATAATTCATCTATCATCTGGTTAACACCATTCCTCCACTTCCTTGAATCCCCGAAAATAAAATGGTAGTTAAACATTCGTTCAACGCTTTGTCATCCGGTGTTTGGTGTGTGTGTGGGGGGGGGGGGGGATTCGGACGACAAATTATCAATGAAAAATTTTGCAGAATTAATTTCGTAAAGTAAATGAAAGCTGTCCATTTGTGTTAAATGAAATAATTTATAACTCCTTCCTCCTTAATAAAAACACCATTGAAACGTATTAATTTGTACCATAGAGGTAAGGGAAGCAGTTACTATTTCAGAAACTTGCTGTTCGGATGTATGAGAGGAATCGTTTAAAAATAGAGGGAAAAGATATTTGAAATAACTGAAAAAAAGTTTAAAAATAACTTTTTTTGGGGAACAAAAGTTTGTATGGAGGCAGAAAGCGAAATGAAAATCTATTATATTAACTGTCCAGAAAATTATGTTAAAGTAAAATAATGACGACTAAAACAGTAAATCCGATTATGATTTTTTCCTGCATTATTGACTTGTATCAGTTTTCTGCTATAACTGCATGAAATGTAGAGCAGGGCTGCAAAAAAAAAAGAGGCGATCGACATGCGTGCATCCTTCAATAGCATGTTGAATACCTACTGAGAGAACAGTGTTCATCTAGGAAATTAAATATTTTTAGTAGTATGAATGATTTCTAATAACTGAATCAACGCAGTTTATGCTTCACCCGAGTTTTAAGGCACAATATTGTATATATATTTGCGGATTTATTCATTTATTTTTAACTTGCTGCGATGCGTTGTGCACGGATATAGGTTGATTAGGAAGATAACTGAAATATCCAAGAGTTTTGACGAAATCATATAAAAATATTACAGCCTATAATTGAACTACCGATGGGAGTTCATTGAAAGAAACTGCGCTCACAGTTAAGCGAAGATTTGAAGGTTTGGCGAAAAGTAATCACTGGTAGAGATTGTAAATCTGAGGAATAAAGGCACTCATCCCAGCAAGAATCATTTTATTTATTAGATCAGATCAAGTATGCGAAGAGTGCGGAAGGAATAAGTAGTGTATGGAAAAGAAGGATAGAAATTTCAAAGTTCATTCTCAGTTGGTGCCATCATTGTCCCTTAGGATACGCTGCTGAGATTCGCTGGGAGAAGGATGATCTTAGAAAAAGAAGCATGAGGAATTTTATGGTGTGAGTTGTAAAGAAAGATCTAAAATCAACGGTGTATTTAGAGTGTGATTTGATTAAGAAAGGGCCAAGATGATATGAGATATGAGAATCATGAGGACTACCTGTAATTCTGGAAAGTACGTTTATAATTTGCATTAATCATTACGGACAGCAAACAATTCAATTTTTTTTCCAACTTGGTCTGTGAAGTTAGAAGTGATGTGGAATTGTGGTCGTTGAAATCACCAAGGAATATTGTCCCATTATTTGGTCAGTTTTAGTGTATATAATCATCTAACTTTCCGAGACAGATAACTAAAACAGTCAGTGTAATCATCAAAATGACGCAAATGAAAAGCGGCAAAATGAGGCACAGAAATTGCTTGCTAAAGTAGATCATATACAAGTAGAGATCATAGGTCTGATCATTCGTAGTACGATCTGAAAAATGCATATGTTCCACTCTTCTTGGGAAGGTATAACATATGATGCACGGTGGTAAGTTTAAATGAGCTGTAATCATAACGAAAATGCCATTTGAGGTTCTGTGATGAACAACAGCTCGGGTTTGGATGTCATTAAGTGGCAGGACAGATAATTGATGTTGGTATTAAGAATCTGTATTTCCGGTAAAGTCTGTGTAGAAGCCTTTTTTATATATGAAGTTTTGTTGGATTTTTGAATGCATTTTATTATTATTTATTTATTTTTAATATTTTTGTGAGAGATTTTTCAGCGAAAAGTAAAAACTGTGGTGCCGTTAATGTTAGAATATTGTTAGTATTTATAGAGTAGAAGTATGTAGTAAAGGTGAAGAGAACTTACACTCGAGGAGTGTCCAGACCCCAATCCAAGTGCTGTCTGGACAGTATTCCCCTGCAAGCAGCTGTACTGGACTCACTCTAAGCACAGCCAGGCAGAACAAGCAGTAGCAGTAGCAGGATTCGCCAGTCGATCGGAAAAGCTGTCCGAACTGTGACCAACAGGTTTGGTACCTTGTACTATCTGATGGCCAGCCTTCACAAACTGCTGTACTCACCAGTGAGGTACTGGTTCACTACTTTAATAACTAAAATGCGGAGAGCGTGCTCTGAGAGGTAAGAAGGGGAGGGTTCAAAAAATTCTTTAATCTAGAGATGAATATGGTAATAGTGAATTCACGCCGCCAGTAAGTCGGATGGTAGTGGCATTTTATTGGAAGTGAAAATGATCTACAACGTATTAATCTAAATGTCATTTCTTCTAAATATGCTCCAGAGCTTTGTTTGTGGAGACAGCTATATCACAAGAAGATGCGACTGATTTCTCTGGGAGAAACTATAAATTAATTGCCCATATCATAAACCATTTTGGAGTAATTTAACTCACTGTTTTGCTATTAACTCGTTGTTAAAACAAGGAGTGTGAATTTACAGAGAGTTTTACAGGAGGAATAACAATCTATTGAGAATTGCACTTGAAACATATTAAAGGAAATTTCATTTCTACAGGATAAAAACTTGACCGCGTTTCTTGTTCTTTTTTTTGCCATAAACTATTACAAGCAAACTAATACGCTGAGTATGCTTCAGCAAAAAAAAAAAAAAAAAAAAAAGAAAGAAAAAGAAAAGAAAGTGAAAATAAAAAGCCCTTTATAAATAGCGATTCAAATCATACGATGTGATCACCTGGAAGACCCATCCGTTTATCTAGAAAATCTGTCGCAAGATGCTGAATGATTTCCCAGGTTAACTTTCGCCCGAACCAAGTCCCCCCCCCCTTTCTCTAAGAAGAAAGATATATAACAGTCCATTGCTATGATTTTCGTCAATGTTTCGTACGGATGTTTAAATATTAATTCTTACGTAAGGAACACAAGCCTTCAAGTGATGGTCGTGAAAATGTATTCCAACAGCTGACGAAGAGTGTGAACAGGAGTAACGTGTGTGTGTGTGTGTGTGTGTGTGAGAGAGAGAGAGAGAGAGAGAGAATTGATTTCTTGAGCAGTTTGCATATCTTTTCTTAATACATTAAAGTCTTATTCATCCTGTCTTGCATTAACAGGATTTATCATCTATTCTGCTCACACGTCATCATATATATTTATTGTATATTTTCTTCCTAAGTCTGATAATTTTGCTTAATAATTCATTTGGTTGTAAAAAACGTTTGTTCAAGGTATCTCATTAAAATTCATAATTTATGTTTTAGTTAAAAACATAAAAAAAATAAAAATAAATGTGCTGATTTTTAAAAGACTCTTTCAAGTCCACATGTGAAAGGCATGAACACATATTTTTATAGGATTTTGTTATTAGTAATAACTGCAAAAATGTCTTGTAAAAAAAAAAACAGTTCACTAAGTACTTTTGGCTACAAAATTGCAAGATAATGTTTGGGAAAGTGGAATAAAATACAGATTATTCTTTGATATTAATGTACAATACTTTTCGGCCTCTTCAGTGTTTACCTTGCAGATAATAACAAAGAGGATGAATGCTTCTTGGCTGATAATTATTACTGTGTTTTACCCACATTTAGATTTTCACAGTGTTTCTGATAATGTATGCTTCAACCTGTAAAATATTCAGATGTCCATGCATACAGGAACAGTCAGGCAATTCTGAGAAAAGGTGAAGCCGATTAGGATATTTAACCGAATTTTCAGAATGTTAGCTTTCTTGATTTTTTTTTTTCATTTCATGTGCATTTTATGTGAGGTTTGGTTACAGAACCACCACATGATTTTGTTACAAAACCAATAAATAAGAGTACTGAAAAAGACAGATGAAGTTTTCATACATTCCTACATATTTGTAGAGCGACCATTTTGCAGTCCAATGCTTGCATTGTGATCAAATTCTTTAATGCCTATCCATCCTTCAGGTTTATTATTCACAAAGACCCAAATACAACATATAATAATATTAAGGTCGAAAAGGACGATTCATCAGTGTTTCTGAATATCACAGATTAAAATAATGTATTATTATTACGTGACACCTCCAAAGAAACATCGCACGAGGGCCACCCACTCCACTCCGCTGTACACGTCGAATCGTCTCTTCTACTATTTAATTCTCCTACTACACACAACTACCATTAACGCCATCTACCGCCTATGATGACCACCATCACCGACAGTATTTTTGTCTATAAACTGCGTGTGCTCTGTTATATAATAAATAACTAAAGGTTATTTACTAAAAGATAGTAAAGGTACTGTGCATTACAAATATGTCTTGGACGAGATTATCATAAATAAATATAAAACAAAGTTTCTCTCATCTTAGACAATATTCACACAAAAGATTTACCGACTAATCAATACATGAGAGACTGAGAAATTTTCCATTTTTTAGGAATCATTATTTTAGTGAATTTTTATTCAGAATACATGTTTTAAAATATAGTGAATACAGAAACCCATACTCATTTCCTCTCTCTCTCTCGTTCTAGCTCAAGTCTATATTTTCTAAATTTATCCTTTGCATTATTGTATACTGCTGTCTATAGTATCCATCAGCAGGTTATGAACATGGTATTTAAAGAAAATCACGAAACGGTGAATTCAATTAACTTAAAAAGATGGCCGAAAATGATTTTCTAAAATACCATAAGTTCCTTCTCTCTTGTGTAGATGGCAGCACCATATGGTAACACTGATTATTGATAATTCAAAGCCATATTAATAATTAAAGAGGAATTCTAATTATAATATGCACTGGAACTGTCACATGGAATTGAAGATCACTAACAGTCGTTTCTGGCTTCTTTTAGTACTTGTTCCTACGGAACTATTGCAGAGTGGTACATTATATTCATTAATGTTATATTTTACTCTTTCGTTAGGATTTCATTTGTTTCAACTACCTATTTCGATTTGAAACAAAAATACTATTCGAGAAACAATATAAGAGAAATAAGGGAGCTCCCCTGTATTTATATTATGCTGATTATATCAATAAAGGAATTCAAATAGGTGCTCTACTGGTTCTTAATGCAATCTGGCTGCTGCAGTAAATGCGTATATATGTACACGTTTATAATTAAAAAACAACAACAACAAGATTGAAATATTATTTTCGATTTATCATAAAGTATTACGTTTTATAATTAATATAATTTTTACTGATATGCCATCCTTGAACGATTCAAAATCTAACAAAATGGTATACCCTGCTTTTGCTAAATATAGGTAAAAAAGTTATTATTTATTGATTATTTTTTAATGTTAGTTGGGTGTAATGTCTTGGAAATGGTGCTAAAGGAACTCGTTTCATATGATAAAGTTGTAAAATAGGAAGCATAGAGCTTTGGGGCGCTGCAAAACTGCAGATGCAAGTTCATTCTGCCTGAAGACCAATCTTTAGAAGACGAAAGAACACATCTACACCACTGTGTGAAAGGATCTGTGAAGGTAATTGATAGGAGAAATCAACCCAATTACCCTTCGTTGAACAGGATCTAGAATTTTTAAGGAAGTCTAAGAGGAACCATCACGAACACAAAACTCGAATTTTTGCAAGGGATGTGTTTTTATTTCAGTACGGACATAAATTTGCTGTTATGCCAAGAAAAATCTATTTTTGACTGCAGATTTCGATGGCATTAAAAAATTAAAATAGGTGGAATGAATTCATTATTCAGACAAAAGAAGCAGGACTAAGATTTGCAAGGACTGAATTCGATTAGGTTATATTTTTCTTATTGTGGGATGGTATGGATATTGACATTCAAGGTGTTGTTTATTTTGGTACATGACTAAGACTATTTTCTCTGTATTAATCTTAGTGAGTTTACTAGTAATGTACTATAGGTTTTTCGAGCTTGGATTGTTGTTTAAAAAAGAACACACATTAGAAAGTTGTTAATGACTGCTATCGGAATATGCATCGATTACGCATTTCATAGTGGAGAAAAATTATTATGAAATACGAAAAATCATGCTTGTAATTAATGTTATAAGAAAAAGAAGCCTAATATCTGAAACCATAATAAAAACGAGGATATTAGGAAAGAACTTGACATTGTCAGCATTCAGGAATGCATTAGCAGAGCTAATCTCAGGTGGTATGGTCACTTAAAAAAAATGGGCGAGAAAAGATTAGCAAAACAAGTGTTCTCTGTCCGGTTGGTTGGCAGGAAAACGACCCAGAGGAAGCCCAAGAAATAGGTGGATTGATACAGTACAATGTGCCTTAGACGACAGAAATATAAGATCTGATAATGTTGGAGTCTTGAGAAGTAACAGACTGATTTCGAGGAAAATTGTACATACGAAGTTTCTACAATTTTCCTCCTACATATAGTATTACATGAAAAATGTACTACATGATTAGTACCACGTGAAAAATTTAAAATTTTTCATTTAGTACTATCATATCCTGTACATCCCCATTGAGGGTACATGGCAGGAAGTTGATGATGATGATGATGATATCTGAAACAGACCTCCAAAAAAAAAAGTGATTAATAGAAATAGGGGACCTTAAAGATCCTACCTTATTTCAAATTTGTATGTATATCGACACTTTGAAAGCTTCGAAAATTTGACAAAATTATTTGACCAAAGAGTTTATAAGAATACAATCCTCAGCATCGGAGGGTTGCCTTAGCTTGCACTATGTAAGATACGAGCGATGCCCAGAAGTCATATCTTCGCAATTTTAGTGCTTTTGATAAGATTTTATTAGCCCGACAGCTGCTTCGAACTGGGTGATACTTTTCACAGAGTCGACAGAAATCTTAAGTGGGTAAAATCCCTAATTTTTGAAATTCGACGAAGAGCTTTTGCCCTGAGTTGCTTGCTATTTTACAACCTCAGTTCCTTTTGATTATCGGCTTTCGGTATGCGCGCGCATTGGGTTAAGATGTAAAATCGATTTTGTATTGTGGGTCGCGGTCAGAAAAGTTTGACAAACACTGTTCTCTGATATGAGATGTAACTTTGCTCTAAATGCAAGGATGAGTTAAATAATAATCTTTTCAGATTCATTTTGTGGCGCATCAAAACAATAATGTTCCAGGGAGAATCAAGAATATTATAATTATTTATTTTTTATATAATATTTTTTTATAATTTTTATATTTTTAATTAATTTTATATTTTATTTTTTTATCATTTTTATATTTTTATTTAATTTTATATTATACTGTTTTATAATTATTAATTATTTTTCAGTGGTATAGTTACATTAGTTCAGCATGAATAATAGCAACAATTTCTCTAATCGCAAGCGTCCACTTCCAGAAGTGGAATGCTGTCTTAAGACGGCAGCCTGAAAAAACGACACGTGCTATTTATTTGAAGACCTGGGTTTAAGTCCAGTACTAAATACACGAAACAGTGATAAATATTTTTCATCGGAAAGTGAGTTAGCCGGTGGCGTTCAGAAGATGAGCGATTCCTTCTCCTAGAAACTGAGGGCTCTCTCTCTCTCTCTCTCTCTCTCTCTCTCTCTCTCTCTCTCTCTCTCTCTCTCTCTCTCTCTCCCTTCCAAATTAATTAAGGAAGCAGCTGGCGAATTCATGAACTTGGCAAGAATAATAGACAATAATTTCACTGCTTGATTAGCTTCGACATAATGCAAAAAACAGTAAGTGGAATAACAGAGTATTATTATTATTATTATTATTATTATTATTATAATATCGTAGTAATAATATCGTAATAACGTCGTAGTGCGACTCACCAACAGCCTAACAAAAACTACGCTTATAAAAGCTAGCAAGATTAAAAATCCAGTAGTAAAGGATCTGAAAGGAGACCACGACAACACCCCAATATACTTGTCTGAATACCTTACTCCACACTATCAGAAAATATTCTACCAAGCAAGGAAAGTAAAAACAGAAAACAATTACCAGCTTATATGGATAAGAGACAGCAAAATATTCCTTAGAAAGACACAAGACTCAAAACCAATCGAAATAAAATCCGTAGATGACCTCAACAGGCTGTCACATTGAAAGGAATATTGACAACTCGTAAAGAAGGACCAGCACCCCAACCAACATGGAAGCACACCATCAAGCAGACGTAATCACCCCGGAACATGATAATTGCCACATTCTGAAATCAATATCAGAATGGAAACAACTGACAATCCCCCAAAAAAAACTGTCTATTCTCCACATCAACATCAGAAGCATTCAAAAATACTGGCTGACCCTGCAAGCTTATCTGAATGAAGATATAGACGAAATAGACATTTTAATACTGAGTGAAGTATCTACGACAAACGAAGAGGCATCCTCCTACCAAATGCCACACTTCCAACAACACAAACACTGCAGACAAACAAAACGAGGCGGTGGTATAATAATATTTACCAAACATAAACTAGAAGTAACAGAAATAAACTATAAATTAGAATACGCAGAAAACATATGCATCGAAATTAAAAACATCAAACAAGAAAACTCCGTGATATTAAACGCAATATACAGACCACCCAACTTAAGCACCACAAAATTCCTAGAAGAACTAAACAGATGGCTTTCAGCCACGAAAGTAGGCATCTCAAAATATTTGATAATAATAGGAGACATTAATATAAACATTAGGAACATAAATAACAACACAGAACAATACCTAGACCTATTATCGGCATACAACATAACCCCATCCATACAGTCGTATACACGAGAAGAGATAGTCGGAAACACAACAACCTCAACCTGCATTGATCATATAAATATAAGGGCCCCTCCAAACAGCCACACAGCAGCCGTCATAACATGCAAACTAGCAGACCATTATTTCACAGCATTGCAGTTACACACTGAACCAGAACCCATAAAAATCACTGAGACTACAAAACAGTATCATAGCATTGTAAACGAAGCAATAGTGAACGATGAAATCAGAAAAACAGACTGGATGCAGATAGCATCTTTAGACTCTGCTGAAGCTGTATATAATAATCTTAAACTTGCATTTAACAAAATATACAACAAAGCATTAACAAAAATAAAAATACGCCCCCAAACGAAACAAAATCCATGGATAACAGACAACATACTAACAGACATACAAAGAAAAGATGCCCTATGGAAACAACTTAAGAAGTCACGGAACAATATCGCTTTAAAAACTGAATACAAAAGAAAACGGAATCTCCTAACAACCCAGATTCGAACGGCAAAAAGAAACTATTACAGCAACAAATTAACAACAGCACAGAACGACATAAAGGAAACCTGGCACCTGATTAATGAAATGCTGGACAATATACACAGAACCACTGCCACAGAAACAATAAAACACAGCTTTGCCTGCGACCCCAAATCCCTCAAACAGTTGGCAAACAACTTTAATCAGCACTTCGTGAACTCTGTCCAAAAGCTACAAGAAACAACCTTTCCTCACACACACGAACATTCTCCACTAGGTCCACGAGCAACCCAGTCGAGGTGGTTCCCCACAGTAACAAAAGAAGAACTATCACTGGCAATTCAACAAATTAATCCTAACAAAGGACCGGGGATAGACGGAATCAAACCAATAGACATCAAGAAACACTCAACCGACCTACTCCCAGTTATACAAAAACTGTTAAATAAAATCTTCGAAACGGGACACATACCTGAAACACTGAAGACTACACTAATCACACCCATACACAAACAGGGAAAAAGAAACATAATAAGTAATTACAGACCTATCGCCACGCTGCCTGTAATCAACCAAATCATGGAGCGCATTGTACATCAGAAACTCTCCACATACGTTGAAAAATTTCAAATCATACCCAAAACACAATATGGCTTTCAAAAAAATAAAGGAACAGCAACACTCCTGGAAGATTTCACAGATCTAATAAACTCTGCATTGGATAAAAACAGAATAACATTAGTGGTATTCATTGACCTAACAAAAGCATTTGACACACTAACACATAAAACCTTGTTAACGAAACTTACCCATATCGGAATTGGAGGTCGTCTACTCCAGTGGTTTAAAGCATACACGAAAAACAGAAAGCACATCACACGTATAGGATCAGCACACAGCAAAGAGGTACAAGTAACCTGTGGAGTACCGCAAGGAGCTGTCCTATCTCCCATTCTATTTAACATATACACACACGACATAAGCCAACTCCCCCTAAAAAGTAAAATCTTCCAGTATGCAGACGACACTGCCATAGTATCCATTCACAACACTGCAAAAATCGCTTACAAAAATATGCAACACGACATCAATCAAATCACTAACTGGTTAACCGAAAACGGCATATATATAAACCCTGGAAAAACAAAGCTAATGATATTCAAAAACCCCCAAACCCTGCCCATAGAAACAAAATATCTCACTATCAAACATTCATCCTCCTATACACAAAGTGCAGAACCTAAAATCACAACCATCACACAGGTGAAAACAACACGCTACCTTGGACTTCACTTCGATGCAGATCAAAGTTGGAATAGCCATACAAACTACCTACATACCAAGCTTAGGATAATAGCAAGCAAACTATACAGATTAAAAGACATTGCCCCAACCCACATAAAAATACTAATCTATAAAGCATTATGTGAAAACATTTTAAGATATGCAATCACATCATACGCATTCTGCGCAGACTACAGACTTAACAGGCTACAATGGTTGCAAGATAAAATGATAAAACTGATATTCTGGGAACAACCCACTCTTATTCACGAAGCACGGACAAAACACAAAATATTTAAGGTGAAACAATTACGCCACTACACAGTCATGTTAAAACACTACTACAGTCCAACATATAGAGTAACCAGAACAACATATCAAATAACAAGACCACAGTCAACAAACTACATAACATATAAGTACAACAATCACCACGGCAAAGCCACCCGAAACTTCTACGTACTTGACATGATAAACAAACTGCCGTTCGACAACAGTAACCTAGGAACATACAGAGAGGTGAAACAGGCACTATATAAATATTATAGCGAGAATGAAAATTAGAGCAATTCCTGTTTCTCTCTCCCCCACCACACACACACACACACACACACACACACACACACACACACACACACACACACATAAAAACCTATGACAACCCCCCCCCCTCTCCAAAAACTATCACTACAAGAACACAAAGCAACAAACACACCATGTCTAAATCCAACCCTATTTTCACAAAAAAAAAAAAAAAAAAGTTAAACTGTAATAGCAGTCAAAGTCTTTCAAACACGTACCAACAAACAGTAAAATCAACACCTGGCTTGTGACCACTATAGGAACACAACCATAAAACCACCACCCTCTGTCATCTATTATCTTCCTCAGATAAGCTCTGCTAAGCTTCGAGGAAGAAAATTACTAACTTACAAATTATCTGTTATACACACTTGTAATGCGTTATAAATATTATATACATATAATTACTACAGCAACTATGTATGCAATTCATCTGAGACAAAAAAAAAAAAAATGTATATAATCCATATTGTAAATACTGTAAATATTATTATTGTATGTAACTTATACTGAGACATAATGAAATGTAAAAAAAAAAGTATTATTATTACTATTGAATTGTGAGTGTATGCTGCATTACTGCATTGTATCGTGAATTGAGTGCACATTGATGCCAATCCATATTTAGCTAGTTTAAAAAAAAATGTATACTCATATTTATAAAATGTACACTGCATTTTGTATATCAAATTTTCGTACTGTACAGAAAAGATAATATGTTTTTCATTGTGTGTGTGCAGATACTCTGTGTGATAGTAAACCTTATCATTTTCATTGTAAAAACAAAAACAAATAAGTCGTTTATAAAAAAAAAAAAAAAAATTATTATTATTATATTCTAAATTCAAAAATTCTGTATAAACCTTATTTTAAATATTGTAAATATTATTATTGTATGTAATTTATACTGAGACATAATAAAATGTTTTAAAAAAAATTATTATTATTATTATTATTATTATAAAAACCTCCATGGAGTCAAAGACTCATCGTGGGAGGTCCATTGTTATACACACAGTTTATCATACTGTGCCTTAAATATATTCGGTGTCTCTGCACACACCACATTCTCGGACAAAGCATTCCAATCACTCACCACTCTCCATGCAAAAAACCTGCTCCTCACTCCCTTGCTCACACCTTCCTTATACAGCTTCCAGGAATGACCTCTTGTTCTCCTGCTATCCTCACAAATTCTGTGCAAAACCTCCCCGACATTAATCTGGTAATAACCACTTAACAGCTTATATGTCTCAATCATATCCCCCCACCTCCTTCTATCCACCAATTTCTGCAAATTACATTTTGTCTATCTGACTTCATACTCTACATTCCAGAGACCAGAAACCATCTTAGTCAATCGCCACTGAACATTTTTCTAACGCAATTTCATCTTTTTGAAGACCAGGTGACCAGATCTCTGCACAGTAATCCATATGTGGCCTGATCAAAGCCTTATACAAAGGAACCATAACATTTTTACTTCTACAAGTCAATGTCTACGTAAACATTAAAAACTGAATGCACGTTCTGTGATATATTCCTCTCTTCTGAAAATGAGGTGCCATAAAGCCTTCGAACAGATATTATTACCAACGAAAATATGTTCTTGAAAAACAATAGGAGTGTTTTGAAGTGTAAAATACAACCAGCCAACGGTAGAAGATCTGCATAAAAATAATAAATAAATAAAATAAAAATTAAATTGCGTATGTGGAACGAGAGTTTTGAGACACACACACACACACACGCACGCACACACACACAGGCACTCAAATAGTCCTTAAATGTGTTTACTCCCTACTTGCCTCTTCGGAAGGATTCAAAAGCACATTTTCTCAAAGAGAACAAATCACAATTCGTACTTCGTAGAAGACTTATTACTTTGCCTAATTTGGGAGATGAGTTTCTGTGTTGTGTTTTGCCTCTGAAAAGTTCCTTTTCAGAAGATTCCACATGTGGTAGGAGACTTGAGTTCACTTAAGTTCGAAACGGCATAAACTCCACGAATCCCTACTAAGTTTAACTTTACGAGACGCGTTCGTGGTGAAAAACCAGCCTGAGTCAGACTGATTTACTGATCGAACCATATACTGAGTCATCGCCAATGCAATTAAAACGATACCCATAATAGGAAGTTCACAGTCACGTATAGGTAAGATGGTATATTCATATTCATAGACTTATATTCTTGTTTTAGTGTTTTAGCAGAAGCATGCATCATCAACAGCGAATAAAATAATCTTAAACACGTAATATGATGATCGGTAAAAATGGCGTTATTCCCGAAGGTTTTGTCCGAAATGAATGGAGTGCCTCTATGACAATGTTTTTCAAGCAGTGGGTCGCGACCCGCTGCTTGAAAAAACATTTTTTTTTTTTGAGAAAGAGCTTTGTTTATAATGCATATTTATAATAAATAATGTAACGATAGCAACACATTCAACAGCTAATCATTGAACTGCACTTTGAAGAACGGTGATTACAGTTTCTTGACGAGTAATAATAAATACAGAATACGATGCATGCCAGTTTAAATGAATAATTAGGGAAATAAATTTAAATCGGATACTTAAAAATCATCTGCAGTTACTCATATTTTATCGCTTTTTCTTTAATTAGCGTAAAGGTTCTGAAACTTCTCTTTAAGGAAGATAAAATGAAAAAAAAAGTCGCAATTATTTATCGAAAAAAGTATTCTAATTGGAATAACAAAATAAGAAATAAACAAGAGCTGCTTTGTTGTTTTCAACGGTAATTAACATAATAATAGCACTATTTTGTTTAAGCAAAGGACTTTTTTTCGCATTATCTGAAAAATATCAAGAAAGGAAGAATTACTTCCTCAAGTTGATTTTTTTAAAAAATTGTTTACTAGTTACATATTCTAAGATTGTAAAGTGGGCCTTCATTAGCACTGCTAATGAAGTTGTTTTAATTCATGCTTCTTATCCTTCGTCTTATGAAAATAAACAAATCATCATTCATTAATTTCCTGGTATGCACCCTCAAGGGGTGTTCAGGTTATATTGAAAGCACTCATCACCATTACTTATTTCCTATCCACAATTTTCCTCCAAATTAGTCTTTCAGTTGTCAGCACTCCAATATTGTCATGTTAAACATTTTATTCGTCTAAGACATTTCTAACTGAATCAATCCATATATCTTGGTCTTCCTCTGAATCGGCTGCCTTCCTTTTTGTCATCAAACACCTGTTTTGCTAATCATTCGTCACCCATTCCATTTAAGTGGCCAAACCACTTTAGACGAGCTCTGCTGACACATTCCTAATACTAAAAATGTCAGGTTCCCTTCTAATATTTTCAATATTAATATGATTCTGCTATTGATGACACCAGTTCACTCCCCTAATTTTTCTCAGAACCCTCCTCTCAAAAACCTGGAGACTACATATCTGTAGTCTCCAGCTTTGATCGAGTGCTTTATTTATAACTTAGCTCTAAGATTCATAACTTAAAAATGGTTTGAACATTGTCTTCTATACTGCTAATTTGGAGTTTTGGTTAATTTGTCTCTTATTCCATATATATTTATGCTGGCTACCCAAAAAACCAGATTTGCTTATTCTGTTGTCTATTTTCAGATTTAATTTGCCATTTTCACTAAAACTGTGTCGAAATAGCTGAATTGTTTTGCTTGTTCTATAGGATCTCCATTAAGAATACAGCTGAAGTTTTCTACGCGTTTTATGTTCATAGTTTTTCTTATACCAAATTTGTTACACCTGTTACTCAATTTAGTTAGAGAATCCCAGAGACTTGCACGATGTGTTTACGATTACAATATCACTAGCATAAAGCAAAGGGCTAAGTTTGACATGTCCAATTATAATATCAGGACAAATGCTACTTTCTTTCATAATGTGATCCATATAGATGATGAATAAGAGTGGAGATAATGTACATCCTTGTCTTACCATTCATTTTACAATAAATCATCTTCCTGCATTTTCTTCAATTCTAACTGCTGTCTAACAACTTAAATAAAGAAGTATGTATTGGTCTGTATAATGTTCTATTCGCCCCATATAATTCAGATATTTTGAAAAGTTTTTCTCTGGGCACATTGTCGTTTGCCTTCTCCGGATCTATAAAGCTTAAGTACAAATCCTTGTCATATTCCGACGATTTCTCAGCTATTTGTCTTAAAGTGAAAATCTGCTATTGACAACATGTATTTGGCCTGAACCCAGCCTGTTCTTCTCCAAGTTTCTCTTCAACAAGCTTTCCGAACCTCTTAATTATACCTGGAACACTTAGCAGAGAAATTCCTCTGTAATTCTCACATTCAGCTTTATTACCTTTTTTATAGATGAAAACTCATCGGAATTCAAATATCTTACCAGGCCCTCTACATTAACTTTTATGCCTCCATATGTAAGCATTTCTGGTCGAATAACATCTACTGCTGCTGCCTTTTCGCATTTCAAGTTTTTGATGGCTTTTTCTACCTCAAGTATTGATATGTGCTCCTCTTTACATTCCTCTTTAAAATGTTCTAGTATGGTTCTCTCACCACTTGTTTCGTTTAACAGTCTTTCAAATTATTTACTCCGGACATCTGAGATATTCTTGTCTTCAGTTTTCATGTCACCATCATCATCATCATCTTTGATTACTTTTTCTAGATTCTTTCCTCAATTTCTGAACTTTTTCAATACCCTCTGAACATTTTGCCACCTTCCTGATATTTCCTTTCTGTATTCTTACCAAAGTCTTCCTATGACTTTTGTTTAGCTACTTTTACACATATCTCAGCATATGCCTTCTTATTAGCATGGATCTTTGGTATCCTTTCTTCTTTAACATTTTCTGTCCGTCATGGGATTCTTGTTTTTCTATCCTTGCAGACAACTTCATCACATATTTCCCTAGATGAATTAGTGAATGTCTTCCACAGAGTTTTCCGCTGAGGTTTGGTACTTCTTCTTTGCAATGTTTCATTTTTTTGCTTTAGTAATGTTTGCATAGTGGAATCTGTTGTTTACTTGTATAAGCTGCTCGGGTCGCTCAAGGATCAATGCCGAATAACTGGAAGGAGACCTCCACATGGCCTTTCAGGAATGCGGAGAATCAAATAGGACTTCTGACGTAATGTCCAGTCCCCACCTTCTCGTGGTGCGTTCCGTTAGTAGGTATCTACTGGGTATGTGCTGGCAATTAAGGCCTTCATTAGCGACCAATTTGTACGCTCTATTGGCTTAAACCACAAGTGCATATGATGGGGAAACACAAATACATATAAGTGATAATAATTATTTGACTAACGGATTTCAAACCTAGCCTACGGTCTTATCCTAATTACAGGAAAGTTGTGAAAAGTTCAATGCTATAAAAATCGCAATTTTTTAACAGAATTCAAATGATGAAATCATTTTTCAGATTTCAACGAGAGTGAATTATAGTATTTAACCTCTGCCAGAACGATGTTCCTGATGCTAAGTATGTAGCAGCCACATCTGGCATGAATAAGTGCCCATGCGCATGCCTAACGCAATAAATAAACAAAGAGGCAACTCGTGGTAAAGGTGAATCAAGCTTCAGGTGAATTCACAACTTTTTTTTTGGGAGGGGGACTATGAACTAAACTGATTTTTTGCCTTCAGAAGCCAACTTCAAGACATACAAAATCTATATATTAAATGTAGCCAATGATTTCATCGGTTTTTCCACGAGTCGTAGATATAACAGTACTTGAAGTAATGCATGTCCATGCAACTTGTGGTATGAGTGGCTCAACATCTAAGCGTAACAGATTTTGTTTGGTCCACTTACTCAAACATTTTCTTTTTTCATTATATTTTTCAGTCAGTTATGTCTCGCTGAAACTTACATCAATCTAATAATGTGAGATTTATATTTCTTTCATGAGTGTTTTGGGGTTAAGTTGGTTTCGTTGGAATTATAGCTGAATAAACTAAAAGTAATGAAGCGTGAATTGCGTGGGTTCTGATCCGATTGACAGTTTTGTTGTATAAGGAAGCAATGCAATTTGTCGAGAGTTGAATACGTAACTTCAAATTGAATTTTAGAAAAATATTTCATCAATCCATATCGTTTTTTAACACTGGAATGAGAACCTATATTGAATTTGCGGAGTAATGTTCAAAATGAAATTATACGTATTAGGAATAAATCACTTATTTTTTTTTAATTGAAATAAAAATAAAGATATGCGCAAATGAGATAATCATCACATAAAAAAAATAAATAAACTTTTGACATCGCACAATGAGTCTGTGCTCATTCGTAATTACATAAGTCACACCTTTATTTCTCCTGCAATAGAGTACGAAATAAATTAATCAAAATCTTATTCATTTCATTACCTTTCACCACCATCTCCAAATAGTCCGGACACCAGGTAAGTTTCTGTGTGTGTCTGTATACAGCAATCCCTCGATTAGTGCGCCTAATGTGCTCTTTAAAACAGGCGCATTAAACGAAAACGCACTAATCGAATATAATAACCTAAGTAATATATTGGTCACTTTAAAACAGATCAATAATATTTACAAATTGTATTTACTGAATCTAATATACAGAAAATAAATAAAGTGAATAATCCAATGTATTTTTTTGATGTTCCTTAATCTTCTTATTGATAAATTTGCACTGTTGTTTAAAGGTCCTTCCATGCTTGTGGAATTGCCATCATGTGGTCATTGGGAATTTATTACTGTAGTAAAATTGAGGGTTGCATATTTATTTTTTTGAAACCAATACATATACTTCTGGGAATTATTAAAAGCACAGAATCTTTCATTAAGTTTCCAAAAGCATTTAAAAGTACATGTTATGTTTTCACATTTTGGGCATCCAATTTCATTTAAATCAAGAACAGGCCTCCCAATTTACCTCGTTAATGTTTTTGATTTTTCTCTTCCTTTGGTGAGTAATAATTGATATTTGCATGTTGATTCTGTCTTCCAATTTCTTAGTTTGTCCAGAGATAGTGAACCAATTTCCCACTTCAGCTGATGTTTATATTTTATTAACCATGAATTCTGTTTCAGGTAATTCTTTCCAACTACAAGGTGATTTTGTCAATGCATATCTTACAATAATTACATCAGAAATACAAATTTCTTTAGAAAAAAAATTTGAAGTCTTATTCAAAAGAAATTTGCAATCAGTTATAACAATACTAACTGAAAATTCGTATTTTTCACCCACTGTCGAATTTTCCTGATCGTTTTCCTTCATTCTTCTTCTTCTTCTTCATATATTACTTCATTTGGCAGCACAAACAAATAGTTATTTATTATAATTATTATTATTTCACTGATTATTAGCTCTGATCGTATATTTTATGTTAACTTTCTGTTACAAAATTCTAAACAATTAAAACTTTTCACAAAGAATTTTGTGGCTCATCCATTATTTTTACATTACCAAACACAAAACACCACAACACAAAACAGCAGCTGCAATGGATGAACGATTACTTTAAGTCAAAAGTCACTCAACTCTATGTTTTTTTTCTTATAGTACTGATTACCCTTACTATATGCCCTACCCTGACCGTTCCTTCAAAAATGAACCTTTTGTGCAGATCACTCAACGACATGCTTTTACATACTGTTGGTGTGTTTTTATCTTACTTTGTGTAGGTAAAGGTAAAATTGGTATATGTGTTATCTGGAGAGTACAAATATTTTTTCTATCCCAATCTTTAAGAGTTTAAGTCACGTTTTTGGGTTAATATCTGCATGTTCTCTGTAAGACAACCAAATTCTAACAGTTTGATTTTTGATTAAGTGAACGAATTGTTTCAGATAACTCAAACAATGTCAATAAGTAGTATTAGACAATTTCTAAAATAATCAATACATGCATATCAGTTTTCAACACTTTTTCCCCCATTCCTGGTATTAATTTCACAGTTGTGATTTTTTCTTAAATATTTAAACAGAATTGCTTTGAGGTATAAAGTTGGGGATTCAAATATCAAGTTCTAATCAGAATAACTGAGTAAAAATTTCACTTTGGAAAAATACAACAACAAAAACACACATCATTGTTTATTTAAGTTTACAAATGCATATTGTAATTTGCTGAAATACTATTTACAAGTATATTCACTGAGAAACATTCGAACCACGTAATTACCTAAAAATATTTCTCAATACTTAGTTTAGACTCTTAACATTTTCCAGAGAGTTCAATGAATAAAATTTTTGTTATTCACTGTTTCCTGGTTACATTACATCAAAATAACTGGTCACTCAAAAGTTTTTAAATCAGATGCCATGGTAACCTCACTTCCATGTATTTGATCTTGTGTGAGTCTGGAAATACACCATGCCACCCTAAACATTCTGTGTATTCTTTTGTCACCAAATATACCCAAACAATTTTCGTAAAATGTTTGTAAATGTCCCAAAATAAAGAATCTTTATCGAATTGGATAAAATCTTGTAAGTCTAATTTTACCATTGATGAATTTAAATGATTAGCGATAATTTTTCCCATGATACGAATAGCTAGTAATTCAGTTTCGAAAAATAGTAAATGATTATCAATGTCATTCATTTTGGTGAAATTCTCTCAGCTTCTTCACAACTAATAGAAAAAAATTTACTTCCATCAGCTCCTGTATCATCAAGTATTAGATCCCCATCTTGGCATTTCAGAATATAACACTCACCAAGGTCCATTTCATTGTCAACTCTTCTTTGCAAGTAGCTCAGGATATCAGAACACTTCCTGCGTGACGTTTCCCAAGTGGTCCTTGGACCTTCCCAAGTCGGTTTCCATCCTTTTAGAGATATGTGAAGATATTTGTCTCGTGCTATTTTCCTGAAGAAAGAAACTTTCAATGACTTTTGTGGCTCACTCATTATTTTACTTTACTTTCCTGGATACCAAACACCACAACACAATATGATAACTGCACTGGATGAACGAATTGCCATAACTGCAAAGACACTTGACTCGTTTGTTTTTCCTTATAGTACTGTTTACCTGACCCTTAACACTGACTGTTCCTTCCAAAACGAAACTTTTGCACAGATGATTCATGGACATGTTTCTACATGCTGTTGGATGTGATGTTGATGTGAGATTATCTTACTTTGAGACATCATAGGGCAAATCTTATCTTTATGGTTCGAAGGGTATTCTACATTATTTGTCCTTATTATGTTAAGTATTTTATCATCAAAAAGTATTTTTGATATTAGACCATATGGCCGAAATTGTTGGGACGGGAAAAAATATAGCATTAGGTGGTGGAAGTGAAAAGGTTGTGAAGAGGGTGACAAAGGTCTTCCCTGCAATGCTCCCCCACCACACCCCCTAACCTATCATCCCCCTATTCTGCCCCCTCTCCTCCAGAAGATGTCTGCTCAGGCTAGTGGAGATGAACGAGCTCATCTTTTGCGGATATCTTTTATTGATGTCACCTCCAACTGATACTAATAACTTTTGGAATATCTATTTGCATTAAGAAGAATCATTCTGGAAAACTGTATGTAACTTTAAATTATCATTAGAATTTCTAGACTACATACAAAAAAGTTATTGTAACCTTTTAAGTCTCCGTTTATTTTTAAAATACCGTTTGGTTATTTATCTTCATGTAAACTAAAAAAACACCATTACCCAAACATTTGTAAACAAGATAACGTTAGTTCGAAAAAGAAGTTGTAATTTGCGAAGAATCTTTTAGTAATGTCACCTCCAACTGATAACGAAAACTTCAGAGCAAAAAAAGTATATGTTTGAGGGATGCCAGCATATTATTAAATTATTCAGAAAAGCCTAAACACAGCTGCCATCACGACTCTACTCTAAGAATTCCCACCCTTTAACAGGAAAGAAATAGCCCAAAATGTATTGGAAAATTAGTACAGTTATCTATAGAATAAAAAAAATTAACTATGTTTGATTGACATTAGCATAATTTTAAGTTATTCAGAAAACCATAAACACTGCCGCCATCACGACTCTACTTAAGAATTCTCACCTTTTAACAGGAAAGGAATACCCCAAAATGTATTGGAAATTAGTAGCCATCTATAGACAACTAAATACAAAACGTGATGACAATGATGGATGTATGTCACCCTTGGAAAATTCCAAGACATGTTATCTCAAAAACATTGCCCACAATTCCATGGGCAAACCAAAACACCATGTGATATCACAGAGATACATATGTTTAACAGAAATTTCCAAACACATAAACCGACGATTCTTATCTCTACATATCACCCACAATGCTTTTGCGAACCAAATACACTACGTGATTTCCCTGACAGGCGAGGGCCCTTAATGTCTCATTTTTTGAACCTTAATTTTTTATAAAACAATTAATGTCTCAGGGCTTAGTTAACATGTTCATTGCCAAGCTGAAAATTGGAATTTCGTGTGGTGGCCAAATTGTTTATATTTTTTTTATTTAGTGAACGACGTCCACGTGATAACGCGTGATCGGCCGTTTGGTGAGAACTCGCATCACGCGATATCGTTCATTGCCAAGCTGAAAATTAGAATTTCGTGTGGTGGCCAAATTTTTTTATTTTTTTATTTAGTGAGCGACGTCCACGCGATAACGCGTGATCGGTCGTTCGGTGAGAACTCGCATTACGCGATATCGCGTGATTGGCAATGGACGTGTTAAAGGAAAGCTATGAAGCTGAAAGACAATACAACATATTCAGAAATAAATGTATTATTCTACTTCTTAACAGACTTGAGCTAATGTAGTTTGATGGGCATTTTGTTTCTTTTTTTCATACAACCGACGGTATGGCCCTGTTGCCTCTTCTACTCTTCTGCAAATTTTACTGCTTCTCTCTTCATCAGGGTCAGCTTCCAAGCATTGCTGCTTAAAAACTTCGATTGTACGAAAAATATTTTCAAATTGTTTCTGTGAAATCTCTTTTGGCTGACTATCAGTGGTTAAATTTTCTTCATATTCCTCGGGATCTTTCCGCTGTGCATGTAAATTGAGCAGGTCGGAATCACTCAATACGAATTGGTCGCCAATACGCGAAATCACGTGCTTTACAGATAACATTTTCCGACTATTATACAAGCAAAATAGTTACCACTTTAAAAACTACAATGATCATAAAAGAGAAGTTAATTTTCCGACGTATAATAATAAACAACTCATTCCAGAAGACGGATTGATTATCCTGTTATCGGAATGGATTCTGCTTTTTTTGTAACATGCGTAGACGTGTCGAAGGGTCTCGAATGTGTGGGCGTACTATAGGTAAAAATTTGGAACATACTATACATGGAAGTAGTGTAGTATGCCATTAAAAATAACTTCATAAAATGTTTTAAATCGGTAACTAAATTATTTCATTCTGGTGAGTGATTTTTTAAAATAGTTAGCCACAAAATTGTATAGATAGAAAATTTTTTAAATCTGTAACATTTATTTTTAAGATGTACATAGGCACACTAATCGAATTTTAGAGGTGCACTAATCGAATTTGGGTATCGAAAAAAAATGACGCACTATTCGAAAACACACTAATCGGGGGCGCACTAATCGAGGGATTACTGTACATTTAATACGGAGGCTGTTCAATAAGCTATGACTATATTTACAGAAAACAGATTACTTTTAATCGTCTTCATTTACATGGTCTTTTTCGAAGTAACTACCGTGAGACGCGATGCATTTGTCCCAACGTTGCGCCCACTTCTTCAACACATGTGAAAGTCCGTTTTTTGAGAGTTCTTTCAAAACCGCCTTCGCAGCTTTTACACTTGCTTTGTTGCTTTGAAATGGCGGCCTCTTAGTGGTTTCTTGAGCTGAGGAAACAGCCAGAAATCGCACGGTGCGAGATCAGGACTGAATGGAGGGTGTGGTAGACTGTATGAGCCGTTTACAGTATTCCCGGGTTCTACAGCGTGTTGGTAAACACTGCCTTCGTAGTCAAAATACATTATGGTCATAACTTTACCAGCCGATTTTACAGTTTTTGCTTTCTTGTGGGTAGGCGAAGACGGATGCTGCCATGCACTGCTTTGTTGTTTCATTGTAGGGTCATAGTGAGACAACCAAGCTTCATCAGCTGTAAAGATGCGTTTTAAGAAGTTGTCGCCTTCTTGTTCCAGTCTTTCTTTCCATTCTGTGCATACATCCACTCGATGCTGCATTTGCTCCAGTGTCAAGAGTTTGGGAATCCATCGGGCGCAAACACGTTTTAGTCCCAAATGTTCAGTCATGATTGAGTGAACACTTCCCACAGAAATATTCAGGACAATATGCAGCTGGCGTACTGTAATTCTGTGATCTTTCTTGATGATAATCGCTGCTGTGTTGATCATTGTCTCTGTGATGGACGTTGAAGGTCTTCCCTCACGTTCTAGATCTTCCACATTTTGCCTTCCTTCCTTAAAAATTTGATGCAGCGAAAAACACTTGCCCTCGATATTGCTTCATCGTGAAAAGCTTCGCGTATCATGTTAAAAGTGTCCGATGCTGATTTTTGCAAACGCGCACAAAATTTAATCGCATAGCGCTGTTCCAAGGACGCTTCCATTTCGACGACTGGTTGCGTGTTGTAGGCGTGCCGAAACAAGCTCTCGTTTAGTCACGTGACACTCTGGCACATCAGCCCGTATACGCCATCTATCAACCTCTTTTGTTAATACAGACAGCAACGTTTTTTTAATCCACAGAAATTAATATTGTGATGAGTGGTTTCGCGACAGTAAAATTAGTTCGTACATACATTAATACCGAGCGCGCAAGCACACGCACGCATGCCCCCCCCCCCCCCAACGCACACTTTATATCGGAAAACATCTTTTCGAAAAGCCTTTCAAACTAAAGGATACAATATTTAAATTGACGTAGAGTAAAAGCTTTATAAATCCTAAAATATTATTAATTCGAAAGTTAAACTGTCGCATTTTTTTTCTAATGTTCGGTTTTAAAATGATAGTGAATATTTCTTATCCTTTGTTTTCAATTTAAAAAAACTTTTTAAATATATTTTAACTAATCTTTTTTTAAAAAAATGAAAAACTTCGGATATTTAATAACACCCTCTGATATAATTGATTTAAAATTTTTAATAAAATAGTGTAAATGGTTGGATTAAGATGGCTGAATAAAAAAGAATGTGTGCTATGGAGGGTTTGTGATAGGGGTGCTAAAACTTCATCAGGTGTTCACGGGGAAGTATTCACATACTTCCTGTGCCAACATATAAACCTTTTATGACATTATTTCCATAATAACTTTGCAAAACCATTTGACCAATCATAAAATGATAGAATTTCCCATTAATTAAGAATCACAACTGCGTATTCCAGAAAACACATATTAAAAGCTCTTGAATGCCAAAGGCATTTTTGAATGCATGTGATTCTTAATTACTGAGAAATTAACAGTTTGTTTAATACCGAAGTAAACATCGACACTCATGCACTTAACATTTTTTATTTACTGCATTACAGAATTGCTGTGAAGCAAGGAAATCTGCTCCATTTAGTTTCCAGAAGTTTTCCCTGCATTTATTTATCTTCACAGTTTTAGTTTTATTTTTCTTCTTTATTTTTCTTCTTATCCTTTTTCTCTTTCTTATCCTTTTTCTCTTTCTTTTCCTTTTCCTTGTCCTCCTCGCTACT
Organism: Typopeltis vanoorti; assembly: GCF_054136105.1. Taxonomy (NCBI): domain Eukaryota; kingdom Metazoa; phylum Arthropoda; class Arachnida; order Uropygi; family Thelyphonidae; genus Typopeltis; species Typopeltis vanoorti. The sequence goes on along the minus strand of NC_143552.1, from coordinate 148,566,654 downwards.
GTCTTTTTCTCGTCTTACACGGATGTCAGCTGCTACTCCATCTACATCTGCATCCATGAATGAGTTCATGAGATCCCATGAGTTGTCTTGATTATCTGTAAAAATCGGAAATGAAGTGCTCATGATAGAGAAGTAATTACGGAAACAAATACTATACTTTTCATTATACACATTTCTGTAATTAATTATGTTCAGATAAAGATATATTTCAAATAAAACTTTGATCAAATAGCGAAAAGAAAATAGCAGCATTCATATAGTGGGTCTATAAGTCTTAGGACTTGATTTTTTGCGCATACATTACTGGAACGATCTAAGGACAAACGCGCCAAGTAATGATATCTATCAGTAGTGTGCGATTTATGAAAGTGAACAGAGAAGTGCGATTACATTTTGTTTTAAAGCGGATCATTCTGCTACAGAAACCCTAGAAACGGGGCGTAAAGAGTATAGAAATTGAGCTCTGAACCGAGGTAATGTTCTCGATTCGTGACGGAAGGGAGTAGGTAGAAGATAACTAGAGAAGGAAAACATTGTGCAGTCGCTGGGCTGGTAAAGAACGCTCATCGAAACATCACGGATGATACCTTTGACATTCCAAAAGTCAGGCTTTAAAATTATGCTAATATTATGTTTACTCTAAAAGCGTGGTTGCACGTTATAATAATAATGCAAGTTAACCGGTCTTGGGCATGGACAGCAGGGTCTTTTCCCTAGTTTAGTCTGGGTTTTTCATCCTGCAAAGAAGGCAAACCGGCCTTGAGAACTCGACACTACAGGACACTGGATACACCGGGGAGTAGGGCTGACCATCTTATACTGTGAACTGTTTGAGGTCCGATGATTAATAAACCATTGACACCGCAAGGTAAAAGAGGGTAAAAGGAAGATGAGATTATATATATATATATATATATATTACTAATCAAAACTACAAACAATCCCCCACACCTCTGGGAGCGTCTATCACCTCTTTAAAGTAATGCAAAATGACATATGAAGCAGTTATTGTGCCATCATAATGCTATACCTATTACGAATACTAATTTACGACCTTTCCGAAAACATTAACGTCCATATATTATAGCCTTAAATATCTCCTGTTAAATTATCGATAATTCAGAATAGTTCGTTAGGATTGCTTCCTCTATTTCATGCCTCACTATTTGAAGCTGATGCAAAGACACGATATATATATATACATATGGCACTTAGAATCTAGAAAATTTATAAACCTTAGTGATATACATTCAAAACCTAAAGACGGAAACGAATTCTTTTGATACCATCCTCTGATTCATAAAGAGTAAACTGCTTTCCACAAGAATTTCGAGATATCTTACCTGCTGCAGCAACAGTAGCTACTAGCACCACCACCAGGAGCATAAAAATAACGAAGGTCTTCATGGCTTGAGAAATCACTTGGATGATGATGATTAAATGTATGTTATGTAGGAGTATTTATACTGGGCTCTCTACCTTGGAATTCTTAATGCACACAATATTACAGTCACGCTATCAGTCCTTCGTAGAGCATCTCATAAGCGCGCCTAAAGTTGCGTGATGTTTGTTTAAACTAGCGACTGTGGGCAAACCATGAACTGTCTTCCTTTTTTTTTGCCTTTTTTATTCTGTTGAATTCCATATTGAATTCCATATTCTTCCGGGTTTCATCAGTTGTATTGCTTCCGTTTATTTTGAAGCTAACTGTATAATCAAATTCAGCAAGCCATAATACAGCATTATGACTTTGGGAACTTACGATGTAACTTTGTAGCACTAATGCAAGTAAATTTTACAATATTAACTTATAAAAAGGTCCTACATACGCAGAATAGCTTTTATTATCCTTATTACTGCTGCAAATGTTTTTACCATATGGATTCCACCAAAAAAGCGTGTAAACCTATCATATTCGCAAATCCACAAAATCTATACTACAGCGAGATTCCACTTCATTGCTATTAGCTCGACTGGAATGCGGAAATACTATCTCCGTTGATATCCGGCAATTTGTAATTTATTTCATTAAGCTCTTAAAAATAATAATAATTAAATATCTAAATGTAATTTTATTTGAGAATTCTAAAAGTGTAATTTTAATTTGCGAAAAGCGATGGGAAACTTTGCCTTGTGAGGGGCTTCAGTATTTGCATATATGAAGATAATTACCTTATATGCCAGCGTACAAGGCGACTGGACGTATTAGACGATCTTCAAAATTTTTTTATAAGATTTTTAGTTTGTGCAATACTTCCCGTAAGTCACCCCAAATCTCTACACTTACCCGTTCTTACATATTACTTTTGCTTTGATATGATGTAGGCCCAGTAATCACAACAGGTATTTTTTCACTGTAATTTATGAATGACTGGCTGATACCCCCGCTTCGCCGAGGTGAACTTATACTGCCAGGGTTCACTTCAGGGTATTTTTTCGAGTATTTGGTGCTGGTACCTTCATCATGGTGTAGAATTACGAGCATTATAACAGTTCTTTTTAAACAACATTAGAAGTTTCATTATCCAGGACAAAAAGAATAAAATTCTCGGAATGCTAACTCGAGAATATGCTACATATAACTGTCCGTGTCCGAAACATTCACCTCTTAAATCTAAACCTGCATATCTAAGGGTCTGTCATTGGGCTTTATTAATCGTCATTGCAAAGCCAAGGCTTATCGAGAATTGTATCCGTTTGAATGCAAATGAATAGTTTGAAGGAATGATGGGTATCCGAGGGATGACATCTCCGATACCAGGATCTGTAAATATCACAGTTTCTATCATATTCACTTGAAGCCTTGTTCCATTGCAAAGATTTGGTGTGCGGGGGGGGGCAGATTTAGGAGCAGCATAATAGGAACAGTTATTTTCAATTTAATTTAATGACCAGGCAGTTCAGGTGGATTAAGCGAATTTCAATATTCCATGGGAAATTGAATTGCATCATCTAAATCTACAATAGTTTCTATTGATTTGTAAACGTTACAGATCCATTAACCCTATTAAGAACTAACTCGTTTCATTATTGACAAGGAGTCACTTCGAGGTGCGAAGATCTCTCTCTCTCTCCGTTACCCTAGAAGATGACTTTTCTGCTATGTTCTCAATAGATGGATAGACACTGCATACCAGTTCGTGTGCATTTCAGACTATTTTCCCAATATTTAGGTGTGTTAATATAATTTTTCCCTCTTTCCTGTACTTCACCATTGTCATTTTTAACATTTTTGCGAGAAGCAGTGTGCATTAGAGTCCCAATGCAGGTAAAGACGATATTTTTTAATAGAAAAATATTAAACGCTGCACTATTTTTATAGATATATAAGGCAAAGCTAATATTGAACAAAAATGGCTGTTTTCAAGTCTTAGCAAGTAGTGCAACATGATGGCAACTCGGAAGTAGTGCAACAAAAAGGCGACTCGGAAGTAGTGCAAGGAGGGGCAACTCGCAGCAAAGGTGGAGAAAGCTCGAAGCATCTGATCCAAAAATAACAGCTTACCAGCCCGGAACTGGGGGTTGGGAGCCGTAGGTACCAGGGGATGACACCCCCTATCGAGTTTTCAAAATTCGAGTCATCAGAATTCAAGGATTCCGGCCAGTCCGGAAATCGGGGAATTGGGCGCCGTAGGCTCCATGGGGGGGGGGGGGGACCGCCCTTTCGAGTCTTCAAAAAATTCGAGTCATCAGAATTCAAGGAGAACCGGCCTACTAGTCCAGAACTCGTGGGGGGAGCACCATAGGCGCCAGGGAGGCATAGCTCCCTAGTATATATAATATATACAGGGGTATCCCTTGCTTAAAGCGGTTTTATTTAACGTGGGATTTGATTAACACTGCGAAATTAATTGCGGCAATCCCTTGATAATCGCGGCAAGAGTTTTGATTAACGCGCAACTCGCAGCTGATCTGACAGATACATGCCAAATGTTTAATATAAATATTCTTACACAATTCAGTGTATAGCTTGGAGGTCATGAGTAGCATTCATATGTTACGAATGATATTCCGCACTATTTTTTGCTGTCAGTTTGGTTTAACACGTTATGTAAAGGTTTGTGATATTTGACAGTAAATCGTATCTGAGAGATACCGCGACCTCCGATGTTAGTATAGTATGGTTTAGTTGTTGTTTTTTTATTCTTTGTTCAATAATTTCTAGATTGTAACTGAAAATAAATAAACCATCATGTATTACTGAAATAGAGAGCCAAAAGTTTATTTATCATACATGTCCTCTAGGAGATGTGCTTTACATTATGGAATATACTAAGAAAAGTGGTCTGGAGCTTACTCCACCTTTACTACGAGTAGCCCATAAGGTTGCTTATGCTTGTATCCGCCGAAACTGTTAGTTTCTATATATTCGGCACGAAACTCTTGTAGTTTCCATATTCGGCTATGAAATAATGTTGGATTCAATATCTACTTAATTTCTACCATTTGCAGTGTTTTTTCTTTATGTTTTATTGTTATCATAGAATTTATGCCGATAAGAAAAAACTAAAACTGTTCAAACGACTCTTGATAACTTCTTTTGATAAAAAAATTGCAATAAATAATGTAGGTACAAGTATTTATTAAACATTTACTTTGCATTCATTTTTTATCTTTTCTAAAAGAGTACCATTTAAAATTAATTATTAATACAGTGATCGATCATGGAAAAATTGTAATTTTTACCATTGATTATTAGATTTGATTAACGCAATTTTGATGTACGCGGTAACATCAAGGGATTAATTAACTGCGTTAATCGAGGGATACCTATATATATATATATATATATATATATATATATATATATATATATATATATATATATATATATATATATATATGCGTTCAGGAACATTGACTCGGTTATTATGATACATTTTAATAAAACGATTTAATGACTAAAACCGAGAATAATAGTAATGCTTCAATTACTTGAAAATAATACATATTCAATACTACAGGAAGATCCAACACGGGAACTTCAAAACCGCACAAACAAACAATTTATTGAAGACTATAACTGAACCATCTCGCAACATTCGACTTTCTCTACGCTCTCTGCATCCACTCATCCCACGTATTTATGGAGTTCCAAAACTCCATAAGGAAAACCTCCCTCTTCGTCCAATCGTGGAAGGTATCGATTCTCCTACTTACAAGCTTTCCAAACATCTTGCTAAATACCTGAAGTGCTTTTCTAATAAGTGTTCATCCTTCGTTAACAATAATATGGACTTTATATCACAAATTAAAGATATTACTATCAACGAGAATGACATAATTACAAGTTTTGACATAGTTTGCTTATTAACAAATGTCCCTACAGAAGAAGTGCTAATATTACTAAAGAACAAATTATCCAAAAAAAAAAAAAATGTTTGCTTTACTAACCCATTGCGTTAAATCTGATTATTTCCGATATCAAGACACCATCTACAAACAGAACCAAGGTCTAGCGATGGACAACCCTTTATCTCCTATTCTTACTCACATTTACTTGGAGGATTTTGAAACAAAAGCTATATCATCCTTCTAATTTAAACCAAACTTGGAAACGCTATGCAGATGAATATTTATTATTTGGAGTCACAGCCATAACTCTCTCATGGATTTTCTTAAAGATCCCAATAATCAGCATCCTAATATAAAATTCACAGTCGAACTTGAATAGGACAATTCCCTACCATTCCTGGATATAAAACTATCACGCTGCTCTGGAAAATTTAGAATCTCCGTGTATAGAAAACCTACGCAAGCTAATAGATATCTTCACAATCAGTCCCATCATTTTCCTCCACAAAAACTTAGAACTATTTCTACCTTGGAACATAGGGCACGCTGTCTTCTGAATGATCCAGATGAATTTCAAAAAAAATTAATTACCTCTCTCATGTCTCTGATAGCCACTCTGCTGTTGTTCGGTACAGGCGTAGAGAGTCTGCAAGCACCCACTCAACAAACAAAGCCACGTTTGTAAGAACAACTTAAATGTAAATACAACGTTTTTTCATGTCAATTATGTAGTGCAATTTTCCTGTGCTTCAAAGTTTGAAACTTCAGTGTTTTTATTGCCGTTTCCTATTCTTAGACGACACCTGAAGAAGGCTGTCAAAAGCCGAAACTAGTTGTGGTTGAAATACATATTTGTAGAATAGAGTTGAATGATTAAAACCGAGAGTTAGGAAAAACAGGGGGTTTAATAGTAAAACACGACTAGTTTCGGCTTACAACAGCCTTCATCAGGTGACATTATAAAAGAAAAGAAAAAACACTAAAAACTGAAGGTTAAAAAAACTATGAACAACATAGAGAGTCTCTATAGATAACGTTTTCATGCTAATGTATAGAGACTCTCTATTTTTTTCATAGCTTTTTAACCTTCAGTGTTTATTGTTTTTTCTTTTCTTTTATAATGTCACCTGATGAGCCGAAACTAGTCGTATATTACTATTAAACCCCCTTTTTCTTTTACCTAACTCTCGGTTTTAGTCATTCGACTCCATGTATATATATTATATATATATACTTGGAAATTTTAAACCTAAAACCAGGTTTAAAATTTCTTGGTATCTTTAACATATTTATACCCAAGGTAAAAATACTTTCTACATTTATATCTCCTCCAGAGATTTTTATTTAATAAGGTTAAAACACCTTATGGTAACTTGTTTTGGCGAAATACTTACAAGCTCTGTATTGCTAAATCTTGGTATTTCTATTTCGAGACCTCAATAAAGGTCGAAACCGGTCTGGGTAGTGGCCCCTTGCCTTTAATACAAAACATAATACATCCCCTTCTTGGAGATGTGTTTTGGCATTAAGGGTAAATAAAAATAAATATTAAGATTAGCGTTCGGAGCTTGTTCCACCTTTGCCACGAGTCGCCTGGTCCTGCACTACCTGTGGGATCAGTTAGACTTGCATCAATTGCAGGCGCAAACTTGACTTTTAGTCTGTTTGCTTACTTGGGGAAATGGAGTAAAACCAGGTTTAAAATTTCTTGGTATCTTTAACATATTAACATATATATACATATACATATACATATATATATATATATATATATATATATATAGAGAGAGAGAGAGAGAGAGAGAGAGAGAGAGAGAGAGATTTCATCTAGTAAGAGACGATCGTAAAAATGTCCACGTTTATACCAGTCTTAGGTTTACAATATTGTAATTCAAGTGATCACCCGCAAGTCTTTATTAGGATTTAAATGATAAAAAATTTTCCGTTATTAAATACAACTATGTATGTAATATTAATATTCTAATCAATATTAGAGCAAAATTTAGTAGAATTCGTCAAATAACGTCTATCAAAAGGTTCAGATTTCATACCCACAATTTATAATTTATGACAACCTCAGGTTTCAGCATTTTTTCGTGTAAGCAAAAAACAAAAAAAGAAAAATGGAAAAAAAATCACCTAATTTTTTTTTATTCATCTGATTTTCATTTTCTCATTATTTTATTATTATTTTCATTTTGTTCAGTGTAATTGTTTTTTCGATAAAGACCAAAACTTTTATATTGGAAATATCTCTCATACGATTTTCTAGATCGGCAAAGTTTTTATTGACGCGGTCATCTTTGTGTCTTTATCTGAAAAGTTGCAAATGATGGGTTTTAGCATCAATATATTGGATTGATGATAACAGCGGAAATATGATCAAACGATGATGGCCAACTTCGAATGCTGCAGCAAAACAGACGTAATCAAAGTGTTTTATTTTCATCCTTCTCTAGTTGCAAGACAAAGTTATCTCTTACTGTACAAGAATGCAGTGCAAAATAATGAAATCCTAACAATTAAAATAATTTTGTTCAATAATACTCATTTATAAAATACTTGAAAATGAATTTAGTTAAAAATGTTAGTCACTTGTTATTTATCAAATATCAGTATTGTTGGAGATCGAGCATACTATACGTAATTGATATACGAGTGGAGGGGCTCGATAAAACCCTACCACGTGTATCTCGCGATCCGTATTAAGTATTGAATATGGTTTAATATTGGAATAATTTTTTACATTTTCTCACTTGTTCCACGAAATGTGAAATAAGGTAAAAACACAAACATGCACCTTAATTAGTGATTTCAGGTCAAAATAATGCTGCCATCTCGAAGAATGCTTTTGGGAATAAAGAAGAGAATGTTAGAGAATGAATTCACTTGTATAATTTTAATATAATAATGGTAAATTGCTTTATAATTATATAATAAACGCGAAAAATTGCATTTTGTTCATCATTACATTTAAATAACGTATGATTATTAGATTATATAAAGTCTTTAATTATTTGATGCTATTCTTTTAATTGTAAACAAATATATTAAGCTGTGGTAATTAACTAATGTTTTTAAGAAGGAAATCTTTATTATTTCTGCAGTGCGAATAAACAGGCTTTAGAACACACAATATCGTTTAGAAAGAAGCAAAGAAACCTTCTCCGCTCAAAAATAAATAAGTATAAATAACTGTTCTTCGATCCCAACCTAATCAAAGGGATACACCTTTGATTCCTTGCGGTCAATATATAAGAACGGGCCAAAACTAGAAAGAGAAAAATATTATTAAAAAAAAAAGCTGTTTTGTCATTAATATGAATTTGAGAGGGTTTCACTCTCTTTGAATGTTTCACCCAGTGGAGTGATCACACATCCACGTGCCTTGCTTTGCGAGATACGATTTTCTTTGATACATCTACGTCATTTACATTGGCGTGCAAACACAGAGATTGGCACGATAGTTTTTTTGTATCGATGTCTATTTCCTCTACGTTGGAACTCGCTGTCCAAATATTACTATTTCAAAATATCGAGTCATTATTAAGAACAGTCCATCTGTTCACGTTCAAACATCCTTTTGTAAGCCCTCCCCCTTTACGACTGTAAAGTATAAACACGGCGCCACCTACTGGTCAAGCGGGAAATTTACACACACAGACACACACGTACACCGTGTGTATATACTGTATATATGTATATGAATATTATGCATATTATTATTACTGCTGTTGTTTTTTTTACTTATAAATACATAAAAAACAATAACTAGGTACTGGTTGAATATGTTAAATAAACCCCCTGGTTAGATTATTATTATTATTATTATTATTATTATTATTATTATTACATTACATCTTCATTGAGGACTAGGAGTAATTATGGAACCCATTCTATTCGTCATACTACATAATTCACTATCTACTACTACATAGAATTTTTGTCTGTTACTTGCGTGTTATTGAGTTTTATATAAAATTCCCACCTACGAAATGTTACAAACGTGCAGAATATTAGTACTGTTAGTAGACTGTGTGTTAAATAATATGGGAATCCTGCTCTACGAGCTAAATATCGGAACAATTTCAAGCCACTTCATGCCTAAATTAAGGGAAAAGTGACGTCACATCTGATGATAAAAACTCTACGTAGTAAAGATTTTCATAATAAAGCGAGCACACATTTCGGTGTGAACCCACGATATGCATATTGGAGTGCGTAAGTTATGCACTCAGGCAACCAGAAACTGTTTTACACACATACACACAAAGAATAAGGGCCACTTTTTTTTTAATTGAAAAAATCCCATATAAATATTCCTACTTCAGGTACCTAACCAGATAATGCAATGCCTTATTTTACAGAATTACTTGGCAGCTAGAGTTTTACATCTTTAGGACGACAGTAACGATAAATGATATTTACCATCTATGTCCCTATCGAATAATGACAGCAAACATTAACGATGACTTTTAGAGAACATACTGTGCCCTTACCGACTGTAGGTACGAGAGGGAGAAAAAGCCTCCTAGCTCAGTTCACATGGACGATATTTTTCAGCCAAACACATTTTTAATATCAACTATAAGTCCTAAGAGGAAAAATGATTTCTTTGCACATGCTTTATAGGTCTGAATTGGACGAAAACAAAATCATTCTCTCCTCATAATCATTTCCATAACAAAACCCATTCCCATCATTAACACTGTTTCATACCATTGTCGGTCGTCTTACACACACACACACACACACACACAGATTCTCACAGTTCGCCACCTCTGTGTTAGGGAAACTAACACGGAGAGTTAGTTTCCCTAACTCCCCGTGTTAGGTCTCACAACAATTAATAATTTTTAAGACTCTTGATACCAAACGCGTTCATGTGTATGCCGTCCCTCTTCTACAAATCTATTCTTCCCTCAACTTTACTTACCACATTCAAAACCTGTCATTCATTCCTTCTACACTGCCTACGCATCGAATCATTTGCCATACGGCCCTTCTTCTTAATTCACTTTCCAACCTAAGGTCAAAAGATCGAATTAGGTTGACCTTAGGTTGGAAAGATCGAATCTCGATCTTTCCAACCTAAGGTCAAAACCAACTGAGCTATGGAGGGTCACGTTTTCACGACGATGAGCCGTTTTAATGGACTCAGTTTATTTATTGTTGTTCGCTTCACCTCTCTCTGTGTGTTTCGATGTGAATTAAAAACTATTTATAACTATTACTGTTGTTAATAATGGCATATAAAATTTAAAGTTGGGTGCTGTTGCTCCAGTGAAGAGAAAGAAGACTCGTAATCCTATTTCATTAAGACATTAAAATTATTAAATTTACACATAGGTAAGCACAAAATGACGATCCCAATATGTTATATTGCCTGTCGGTCGAAACTAAAACAATGCCGCTCTATTAAATTTCTCTATATGTTTTTCTGAATATTACATAAAGACATTCAAATATGTTCGAGGTTACTGTGAGATGGAAAGATAAAAATTTCTATCTCTTCAGAAGTCAGGTTTTCTTGTTATCAGAATACAATTAAATGATTAGATTCCCAATTTATGTATTAAAAGAGTTTTATTTTATTTTGTTATTCGTTTAACAGAATTTATCAGTTGACTTTATCAATTGTCAACTAATCAATATTATCACTTGTTCAAGTAATAAGCACTTAACTGAACTATAAAAAATATTGTCTTGACGATCTTTTGTACCATGCATAAGAGATGGCAAAACCATCTCTTATCGATAATATCGATAAGAGATGGTCAACTTATCGATAAATATCGATAAGTTGACAGACGCGTTTAGAGAGAAAGTTGAAAATTCATATTTTATTGCAAATCTTTTTCGTAAAAAATATTTGTTAAAAATTAAAAAAATGAATTCCACAGATACCGACATAGCAGTTTTTTACGTAAGATTAGACTAGTCCGACATTCTTATGCTTCACCAAGTTAGTTGTGCAACTTATGTTGAGTGAAAACAGAAAGTAAAAGTCCTAAATTTGAAATAACAAGATTATACCAATTAACGGCAGTTGAAGATACTGAGTATCATTATTAAATCCATAATTCCGAAAGGAACTACAAGACTGGATGCTGCGGAGGATCGATACGTTATGTTGAGACACACTTTCACTCCTCCAGTTTTATAGTTATATAACTATTGATATAATATATTATAATCTGGATTCTGGAAAAGTGTCTTTTGAAGGATAAAATACCCGGAAAATCGGGTTTTGCATCCCTCAAAATATAAACCAGTTCGGTGAACACGACATTCTTCATAGCTGCATAAAATATACTACGGCAAGGAAGGTAATGGGAATCCTTGCTCATAATAATCTCCCTAGAAAGGTAGCATATATCAACCCCGTCCAGCAGTATGGCTGAGGGAACAGGATAATAATTAGGGACGGGCTTATTTTTGAAGATTCGTAGACATACGACTAATTTGCTCACTGGATAAATCATCAAAATCCTCAGTGGTGTTTGTGACAATTAATTGCTAATTAGGATTGCTTGTTGGTTTTGCCATCTCTTATGCATGGTACAAAAGATCGGCTAGATCTATTGTCAATCAGCTATATTAAATGACTTACAACCAATGTGTTCTGTGGGCTGATTGCATTTTCTTTGGGATGAATTCGTCGGAAAAAGCTTTCTGAAGCTTATTCCGTTATCAACGAGAATCGAACACAGATCTTCTTAATCGAAAGGCGAACGTCATGACTTTTGTCCTTCGACTGAGATCTCGCGACTGAGTTAAGCTTGATGACAATTCCATTTCAATGGATGAACTCTGCTACTAACGAAAATCCTAAACTCAACTGCTTCATTTGAAGTCAGGATATTTTTAAATATGGAGTCAGCCAATAAATTTCGGGCCTGTTCGAATTACAAAAGAGGCAGCCGAGAGCAGGAGGCTCGATATTATAGTATGTATGTAAGTTGCATGTATACATTGTTTGGTTTATTTATTATTGTTATTATTATTTTTTTGAAAGAGTAATATTCTTTTCTGTAGGGAAACCATGCTACCTCCTTATGAGACTAAATAAGCCATTTTCACTCGAAATCGCTTATAAAGGTTGCTTGCGTTCCGACGGATTTTATTCCAAGGCTTTCCAACCGAAGATACGACTGACAAAACTACAACGCTTACGAACTATATCCGTAGTGGTCTTTCAGATGTAGTTCTAAATGCTTGAATTCTGTTCATTGCCGAATTCGAAATGAAATTCAAATATTTTTATGCGAATCCCACAGAAACTTTGTAACCGTACAGCACATTAGTATTATGGATCCGGAAGTCAGCCTGTAGAGACCAAACCTTTTCCAATCATCACAGTCCTCCATTAAACAATGTGGTGATCTTTAAGTGGGATTTGAATCCACAACCTGTTGGTTAGATAGCGGAGATGCAAATTCACTGAGTCAACCAGGTCAGACATAATTGATGTGTTTTGTTGTAGAAATGAGCGAAAACCATGTAGAAAGAATAACCAATATTAAATAGTTTGTGGAACTCCTAAGGGTGAAATGGGTTTTCGAAATTATTAAAATGCGAAACGTTGTTTACGGAAATATTATGATGTGGAAATTAGTATTTTTTTTGTATTATTTGGAAGGCTAAAACAGGTTTCTCTAAAGAGGGAAGAAGACAAAAGAATTTTCTCTACCTAAACATTTAGCAGTCTGTTAAACTATTATATGTCCTTTCCTGATACTCTAATAGTAGATTCAACTGGCGAGAGAAAATAAACAAATTGACCAAAAACTTGTAATTTTAGAAATTTCTAAATTTCTAAATTTAGAGGAATTTAGGAAATAACTAAATTCTAAATTTAGGGGACTACTTTAAGTGTGGTTATTATGATGAAGGTAATTTATCATTTACAGTTCTTTATTAAGATTTGCTTAGTTTATTCCGAGCACTCAAACTGTATACAGAATATGTAGCAGCGTACAACTCATCACATCGGAGAGGCTGTCTTTGTCGTTATCTCTCCATGGCACATTCATGAAATCGCTGTTAATAATAATGCAGCGAAACGGTTTAGTCTTTCTCTGTTTTAGCATATTTTTAGCGTATGGGAAGATAAAGCCTGTATCGTTTATTCGTCTACTCTGTGTGCTGCATCACATGACGTGTATTAGTTCTATCATCTGTGTGAATGGAAATAAAGCACAAGCTTGGCGGTGTTAAATCTGTTCATGTGCTCAGTACTGTAACGCAATTCAAGCAAAAGATAAAAAAATTTAGGATTTTTCCGATCTTTCATTATACAATTCGCATAACAGATATACGCGGAATACATGCTGTTGAAACGGGTATCGAAACATGAGGTAAATATTTGCATGTGATGCTCTTTCTTTTCCCACACGAAGTAGGTAGAGGAACACGCTAATTGAAAGAATTTCACTAATACGTGGCTTCCAGTTTTAAAAAAAGAACTGAAAAAAATTGTGTTCAGATTCAAGGTTGCGAGGGATATTTTCTAGATCTGTTGTCCTGAATCTGAGTTCTGTTTTTTTTTTTTTTTGCTCTCTGAACCCGGGATTTTCGTCATCCTGCATGAATAATCCTGTTGATTAAGACATATAATTGATATTAGGTTTCACTTTTCTTAGTTGTCTCGGTATTATTCCTAATTACCACTGCTTACATGAGAAGGGCGTAAAACAGAAATGTGAAACCAGCCGCCTATTGGTCACTATCGATATTTCCTTCAAATCACTGTTATCACTAAAGTAATAACACGATCATCAAAGTGAAGTGCTGAAATTAATCTGCATTAAAAATTGGCTCACCTACTTTACACAAAAGAGAATAAAATAATGACACTGATTTTATTAGAGTAAATTTGTTGGAATTTTTTTCCCACTTGGTTAGACTATAATAAATTTAGTTTCTTTCTTTGCTTACACAAGTGTAAGCAAAGAAATTTTGCGCCTGAAGTATCTTCAGGACTGAGGCAACTCGTGGTAAAGCTGGTCCAAGCTCTCATTACTCCTTGACTCAGTATCTCCCATAATGCGAAACACATCTCCTTGTGGACATGTATAATACTATGCATTAAAGGAAGGGCCACTACCCAGACCGGTTTCGACCTTTATCAACATCTAAATCCAGAGTAATTTAATAATAAGGTGGTACACCTTTTGGCAACTCGGTAAATATGGTAAATATGACTTCTACATTACTTCTGCCTTAATATCACAACTTCTGCATCTGGCTTCCACTGACGAGACATCAATAAAGGTCGCAACCGGTCTAGGTTTTTCCAAGCCTTTCCCCTATTTCAGCATTGTACATGTCCGCAAGGAGATGTGCTTTGCATTATAGGAGATACTGAAAGAAGTGAAGGACTGATGAGAGCTTGATATACCTTTACCACGAGTTGTCTCAGTCCTAAAGATACGTCAGGCGCAAACTTTGTTTGCTTAGACTTGGATAAAGGATTAAACTAAATTTATTATTAGAGTAAATTCAGAAGCACTAGAGAGAGAGAGAGAGAGAGAGAGAGAGAGAGAGAGAGATTTGTGCTGAGGTTTTGAAAAACTAATTCAAGATATCATCGACTTGCTCAGCCGAAAATAGGCACAACCATTGACAGTTACATATTTTAATACTATCCGAGGGCAAAACGAAGAACATGCTATGGAAAATTGAGATAATGACTATATGGAAAAAGGGCGCTAAAGACTTTGTGACCTCTTTCTTCAATGGGAGTGGAATTGTGCTCCTCGAATTCGTTTTCTTTGTTCTGATGGAGAACTAAAAGTGCATTCTTCAGGTGTTTTGTTTAGGGGATCATATTTAATGCGATAGAAGATGCAAAAAAAAAGGAAAACAATAAAACGTTTATAAAAACTGATGGACGTGAAAGGATTTCAGTATTTTGTTCTAACTACCAAACGATGCTAGAATTTATCGATCACGATTGGACGGGGGATATTTCGAAGATGATTACTGTGAAATGAAAGTTAATAGTGGCAATTATCTTATTTAATTAGTCCTTCAGTCTTACAAGTCAATCATAGTGTCAAATATATTTGTTGCTAGTCTACACATGGCTCCAGGAACTGTAGAATGGCATTGGAATAATTTATTTTCGTCCAAAGCATAAAATTTTATTACTGTATAAGCAAGAGCACTCTTGCTCATACAATAAATCATTTTTATTTGCAAATCTTGAAATTATAAAAATTTCAAACTTAAAACAAACTCTCAGTAAAATTTACGCTCCCAGAATTGACAATGACCTTGATTCTAGATCTTTCATATTTGGTTGGATTTAAGTATCAAAACTCTAAATAGAGTCGCTTGTAGTAAAAAGGTTCTCTCAAGTGAATGCCAATGTTTAAGAAGAAAAATTAAAAATTTAATTAGCATTTTGTAAAATTACCACATTTCTTCAAATTTGTTTCTTTATTGCCTATTATAAGAAAATGAACAAAATAATGTAATCCTGCTTTTTTCCATATCCTAATCTTATTTCGACAGACAGTAAGGCTTCTGATTAAACGAATCCAACGTGGAGGTCACAACTGAATAGATATAAAAAAAAAGAGGCGTGGGAATTAAGGACAATAGAATGCTAGCTCACTCACTGCTGTTTCTCTAACCCAAAGGGAATGATGGGTGGGATTCAAACACGCAAGTTGAGGTTTACCTCACGCACGCGCAGTACATAGCATGATATCCTCATTGTGTGCATTGATAGTCAGGATGAACCTCTGGATATAAATACTGCTTCCAAAAATGCTACGTAGCATTCAAGTAGCCTGTCTTAGTCATGAAGACTCTTGTTGTTTTTACTCTCTGTTTTATGGTGCTGATAGCTACCATCGCCTCGGCAGGTAAATTATATCCACTGCATTCATCCTGAGGAATTCAAAACTTAAAGTTAAAGCTTATTGATCTAAAATTATATGAAGTTTCACTAAAAGAAATCGTTTCTACTTTCCTTGATCAACCAACGAGTAGTCTACAGCGTCCGTACCACAGTCGGTATAGGCGAAACACTTTGGTTGGAAAGACCTGCGTTCTAATCCGGTCCAAAATGCGAGCTACATTAGCTGGTCCCTTTCGACTACAGTTGAGTTAGCACGTCTGAATCATACGGAGGTAAGTTTTTTTTTTTTCACCCGGAATCTAGGAATTTTCGTCCCTCAGAACAGACAAACCGGTCCGTGAACACAGACATAGGACACACCAGGAGGCGAAGGGCCAACCACTTTGTCCTCGAGACGGTTGCGGGTATGAAGCCTACAACTAAAGAACCTCGATGGTTGGTAAAAAGCTTAAGATAGGACAACCAACCACTATTCTAAAGCATTCATTTAAAATGTGGCAAGTCATTGGAAAAAAAGATCTGATGAAACGCGTATGACGTGATAGCTTGACGAATTTTTCAGAGCAAAACTTAACAGCACATCAGTCATTTCAGAGACAGTCAAACTGATGAAGAAACAATATACACCTCTCGATATCACAGCTCTATGTCAGAAAGTTGAATTTATCTTAAATGAACTTTAGGATTAGTGTAAGGAATCTGATAAGAATTAATAGTTTGAAACAGATGACCTCTGTTGATCGTAATTTAAGCATTAATAAAAGACGAACATACGGGCTCCTGGACAGGGATCGTGCCTTTTAAATCGTGTAGTCTGTGATAACTCGGGTGACTAAGTTTATATTTGCACACGTACTCTGGTAAATGTTCGGAGATTCTTTCTATATTTGCTTATAAAATATAGCTGGAATTATAATATCATCCATTTAAAAAAAAAAGGTTTTTTTTGTAAACTTTTTTAGATATCTTTGTGATAACTAAAAATCTAGCACTTGTTTTGTCCCGATTCTCAGAACAGTATTCAGGAATTACCAGTTGTTCCCCTCATGTGGGGAAGGTTAAAAATTCTTCAGGATTAAAGGGAAGTTCCTTGGTTTGAGTGTTGACTATTTACAAATTAACGAAGGATAACAACAACAGTTATGCAGGCGTTTCATTTTTTGAAATATTTTTATGTATTATTTTATCAATTATACTATGAGAGCAAAGTTTTTAGCTTTATTGGGAAAGTATACAAAACAAATATAATATTTGGAATTCTAAATAGTATGTCTTTTAAATCGAACCTGGCAAAATGGAAAGAGACAGAACAGGAAAGATAATTCTAGAGGATCAGTGAATGCTCTCAGTGACCCAACGAAAGATTTGTATCGATGAAGGAAATGATTGAACATGGGAAAACCTCAGTTACACATTCAAATCAATAAAATAATTCCGAATAATAATTTATCTTCCTCTTTATAAACTAATTCTTCAAAGAGTTACTTTTATTACTTTTAATTATAGTGATTGGGTTTTTTGAGGTTTTTCAATTTCTTCAAGTTTTTCAATAAATCGGTTTGGGTTTGCTCGTCAAACAACATGAAATCCAGTCAATATAATGAATTGCGATTCACTAAATTAGTTATTAAATCACTGAAGATATTAAATTGAATTTATTTATATATACGACTTCTACTCAAGCAAGGTTTGTAAACCTTTGCTACGTAGTCTTCTTCCTCTTTTATAACGCTTTTATTCTGCTTAGTGCTGGGTCCACACTATGATTATGCGACTGCGGGAAACCACAATGCCCGGTGGACGTCTCTTACCAAGAGACGTCCTCCGAGCATTCGCCATAACTATACACGTCCATCTGCTCAGTAGAGGGTGTAGCGTGATTCGACGCCCTATAACACAGCTTTCAAAGCCTCCACGTCCCATTGTACACTCTCTTTGCACCACTAAACACGACGTTGCGTGTTGATTCCGGTAATGTGGGGCTTACATATTGTGGTGCTACCATTGAAACCCATGTTTTGAGCCACCGTTCTGAATGCTTTTGTGCAGATTCGTCTTCCAGCCAACGCTCAGAATTCTGCATTCAACGTCCTACGAATGGAGGTTTTTATATATTATCTTTCGTAACACCCTACGTTCACGTTCCGTGAGTGCAGTTGGTCGTGCAAAGTGGGTATCAATTGCAGTTGAATCCCTGCGCTTTAATCTCGGTATGCTATCGCTGAGGATCGGCATGGGATGGCCCGATCAACAGTTTGCTGAACAAATAGGCCTGCAACATGTCATCCTATCACAACGCCTCTTTTGAAGTCCGTCAGTTTCCTTCCCGCAGGCATTTCACTCGGACACAGTTGAACTGATTTGGGAACATCGTATTCCTCCAATTTACACCCCCTACAAGCGCGTGGCTCATTATATGCACATTGCCTATCGAAGTGTCCGTTGACTTCTTTCCAAGCAGTGTATAACTGCTTCTTGTAATTTCTGTTGAGTATGTTTTTATATTTTTTAACCTAAAACACAAAGTCGATGCAATGTGCTGAGTTCATTTCATTTTAAGCAGTCTTTCTACTTAAATGCTTTTCTTTATTGTTGCAGATGATCAAGACAGTTCTTTCGATCTCATGAATGAGTACATGGATGCAAATGAAGAACCGCCGTTATCCGCCGTCCGGGTAAAACGATCTAAAAAGAATGGGAAAAATAAAAGTGGTAGTAGTAGCAGTGAGGAAAATGAAAAGAAAAGTAATTCTACAAAGGAAGGATAGGAATAAGGAAATGAAATCAATTAAACAATTTAAGGAAATGTTTCTTTTGAAGTGAATATTCAAGCAAACAGAACGACGATTCTGTAATTTAGAAATAAAATATTAAAATGCATAAATATCGAGTTGTTCTTCTCCTAGTTACGCATAGTTTAAAAATTAAGAGCACATTTAATGGACTAATCTTCTTTCGTTATTATTCACTAACTCGGCCACTTCTGCCCTGATGAGTAATTCGCCTATTTATTTGAAGAAATATTTTTCAAGAACATCGTCCCGTGATTCGATTTGAGTTTGCAACGAGTGAAGCAGATGCAACAGTTCATTGAATGCTTATAGCATAGTAAGACAACAGTGTTTTATTGTGCCATATTCGTTGTGACTAACGTGACCCTCAATACTCATATTGTTCCTTTCTACAATCGTATCCATTTTTGGGATCACGTAATGATTTTTCACCAACCCTATACATAAGGCCCATATTTAATAATATTGTCCCCTCATCGTTTCACTGAGAAATTACCTCAACCAATAAAAATGTCTAGACTACTATCACCGCAATTTTATATGACAACTCATAACTAAAAAAATAAATAATTATATGAATAAACCCGCAAAGAATGAATAAAGAGTGTGTTGGCACTGTTTTTTTTTTTTTTTTTAATTTGAAGACAATGCGCTCCAGTAGGATCATTCGACTTTATGTTTGAAAACAGTCAACAGACCGATATATTCTAGTGATTTTCTAGTTACTTCAACATTCGTGCCACCTATCCTTTATAAGATTTATCTACCATTTAGTAACTCAAGTACGCTAAACATAAAAAAGGCAACTAGTATTTCTTGCTCAGTTAGGAAACACATTTCATCTAAAACATGATGGATGTTTTCGTAATTTTAAATTGCCTTACTTAGAATTATCATGTATTATTCGAACAAAATATGAGTTTAATTGGAAGGATCAATTAACCTATTGACGTTTTTTGAAGAATCTGTTGATGATAAGAAATGCTAGTTGCGTTTTTTATGTTTCGCGTACTTGAGTTACTAAATGGTAGATAAATCTTCTTTTAACCCCATAAGCTATGTAGAGATGTGTGTGTCTCAGACAAAGCACAATAAGGGATTCTAGATCTACATGAATGATCAGTTAAAATTCTCAGCAGTCTTTTTTCTTTTTTTTTTCGTCATTGCAGTGATGCCAATATCGATGAAATGATAAACCATCTTGAGATTATTAATGGATCCACCTACTGAAATTTTCACAACAGATCTCACTTTCACGCTGTTTGCACAATACTTGCTTAACGCGGCGAAATTAATTGTGCAATCCCTTGATATACGCGGAAAGAGTTTTGATTAACGCGCCTTTAACCCTCCGGAACTCGCAGCTGATCTGACAGATACTGTACATGCAAAATGTTTGATGTAAAGATTCTTACAGAATTCAGCGTATAGCTATTAGGTCATGGGTAGTGTGCATTCATATGTTACGAATGATAACCGCACTATTTTTTGCTGTCAGTTTGGTTTAACTCATGTTATGTGAAGGATTGTGATATTTGACAGTAATTCGTATCTCAGAGATACCGCCACCTCCGATGTCAGTTTAGTTGTTGTGTTTTTTTATTCTTTCTTCAATAATTTATAGATTGTAACTGAAAATAAATAAACCATCATGTATTACTGAAATAGAGAGTCAAAGGTTTATATTTATCATACATGTCCTGTAGGAGATGTGCTTTACATTATGGAAAATACTAAGGAAAGGGATCTGGAGCTTACTTCACTTTTCTACGAGTTGCCCATAAGGTTGCTTATGCTTGTATCCGCCGAAACTGTTCAAACGACTCTTGATAACTTCTTTTGATAAACAAATTGCAATAAATAATGTAGGTATAAGTATTTATTAAACATTTACTTTGCATTCATTTTTTATCTTTTCTAAAAGAGTACCATTTAAAATTAATTATTAATACAGTGATCGATCATTGAAAAATTGTAATTTTGAACATTGATTATTAGATTTGATTAACGCGATTTTGATATACGCGGTAACATCAAGGGATTAA
Organism: Typopeltis vanoorti; assembly: GCF_054136105.1. Taxonomy (NCBI): domain Eukaryota; kingdom Metazoa; phylum Arthropoda; class Arachnida; order Uropygi; family Thelyphonidae; genus Typopeltis; species Typopeltis vanoorti. The sequence goes on along the minus strand of NC_143552.1, from coordinate 148,545,649 downwards.
TTAACTTGTTAATCGAGGGATACCTCTCTCTCTTCTTTGAGAGAGACTATATATATATATAGCTATCTATCTATCTATCTATCTATCTATCTATCTATCTATCTATCTATCTATCTATCTATCTATCTATCTATCTATCTATCTATCTATCTATCTATCTGTCTTTCTTGTCGCTGAAGTGTGCAGACGTGTCCAAGGTCGCTCTTGCCTAAAGTTGTGTTTTGTGCGGTCGAATGCGTCAATCAACTTCAAGATTTATATCTACATAATCGTAAGCACCTAATCTATCGCGTTAAAAAATTAGTTTTCTAAATTTGTGAAGCTAGGAAAAGTTATATTAATTTTAAAATTTTTAAATCTTCTTTGTTCGTGTGCTTATTGTTACAACGGTATGCCTTCGAGTACCGGGAATTTGTGATAGCTTGCGTTTCCCCTTATTCGCCCGAAGCAATGGCCAGTATAAACCACAGCATATCACCACCAGCAGCAGCCGGTCCACGCCCGAGCTCAGCAGGAATCGGTCAAAGGTCGCAGAATTCCGATCAAGGAAACGACACCAGCCACATCGCCAGAGAAGAAAAAGACATCAGTCTCAGCCCCCCGGACAACAACGGACAAAGGTCAGTACTCTCTGTCTCCTATGCTAACATTGTAGCTAATACTTCAGCGCGAATTAATACCACTGCCACAACGCGTACAAACGTTCACCCAGCCTGGGGGGGGGGTGGGGGGGGGGGGGGGTGGGGGGGGGGGGGGGTGGGGGGGGGGGGGGGTGGGGGGGGGGGGGGGTGGGGGGGGGGGGGGGTGGGGGGGGGGGGGGGTGGGGGGGGGGGGGGGTGGGGGGGGGGGGGGGTGGGGGGGGGGGGGGGTGGGGGGGGGGGGGGGTGGGGGGGGGGGGGGGTGGGGGGGGGGGGGGGTGGGGGGGGGGGGGGGTGGGGGGGGGGGGGGGTGGGGGGGGGGGGGGGTGGGGGGGGGGGGGGGTGGGGGGGGGGGGGGGTGGGGGGGGGGGGGGGTGGGGGGGGGGGGGGGTGGGGGGGGGGGGGGGTGGGGGGGGGGGGGGGTGGGGGGGGGGGGGGGTGGGGGGGGGGGGGGGTGGGGGGGGGGGGGGGTGGGGGGGGGGGGGGGTGGGGGGGGGGGGGGGTGGGGGGGGGGGGGGGTGGGGGGGGGGGGGGGTGGGGGGGGGGGGGGGTGGGGGGGGGGGGGGGTGGGGGGGGAGTGCGTTTGGGTGAGACATTCACGTGGCATGCTCCGATGTCTATTCCCTTTTCAATTAATGTCTCAGACCAAGATGCGTTGTTAAAGTACATTTGTACGGTTCCGGCAACTCTTGAAATGTGAGTTATATTTTTTGGGGGAACATGTTGAGCTACTGCGTCTAGATACTTTTCCAGTGGGGTATTTTCGATTGCGAAAATTACAATTCCGTTATCTCGGGAAAAACGGTTGGCTAGGAGAACATTTGTACGCGCGGTGGTCGTTGTTGCAGTAGTATTAATTCGCGCGGAGGTATTAGCTACAATGTTGGCATAAGAGACAGAGAGTACTGACCTTTGTCCATTGTTGTCCGGGGGGCTGAGACTGATGTCTTTTCCTTCTTTGGAGCTGTGTCTGGCGTCTTTTCCTTGATCGGAATTCTGCGACCTTTGACCGATTCCTGCTGAGCTCGGGCGTGGACCGGCTGCTGCTGCTGGTGATTTGCTGTGGTTTATACTGGCCATTGCTTCGGGCGAATATGGGGAAACGCAAGCTATCACAAATTCCCGGTACTCGAAGGCATACCGTTGTAACAATAATCACACGAACAAAGAAGATTTAAAAAATTTTAAATTTAATATAACTTTTCCTAGCTTAGATAGATAGATAGATAGATAGATAGAATTCGGTTGTTATGATACATTTTAATAAAAGGATTTAATGACTAAAACCGAGAATAATAGTAATGCTTCAATTTCTTGAAAATAATACATATTCAATACTACAGGAAGATCCAACACGGGAACTTCAAAACCGCACAAACAAACAATTTATTGAAGACTACACCCGAACCATCTCGCAACATTCGACTTTCTCTACGCTCTCTGCATCCACTCATCCCACGTATTTATGGAGTTCCAAAATTCCATAAGGAAAACGTTCCTCTTCGTCCAATCGTGGAAGGTATCGATTCTCCTACTTACAAGCTTTCCAAACATCTTGCTAAATACCTGAAGTGTTTTTCTAATAAGTGTTCATCCTTCATTAACAATAATATGGACTTTATATCACAAATTAAAGATATTACTATCAACGAGAATGACATAATAGCAAGTTTTGGCATAGTTTGCTTATTAACAAATGTCCTACAGAAGAAGTGCTAATATTACTAAAGCACAAATTATCCAAACAAAATATTTGCTTTACTAATCCATTGCGTTTAGTCTGGTTACTTCCGATATCAAGACATCATCTACAAATAGAACCAAGGTCTAGCGATGGGCAACCCTTTATCTCCTATTCTTACTAACATATACTTGGAGGATTTTGAAACAAAAGCAATATCATCCTTCTCATTTAAACCAAAACTTTGGAAACGCTATGAAGATGACATTTTTATTATTTGGAGTCACAGCCATAACTCTCTCATGGATTTTCTTAATCATCTCAATAATCAGCATCCTAATATAAAATTCACAGTCGAACTTGAATATGACAATTCCCTACCATTCCTGGATATAAAACTTTCACGGTGCTCTGGAAAATTTAGAATCTCCATGTATAGAAAACCTACGCAAACAAATAGATATCTTCACAATCAGTCCCATCATTTTCCTCCACAAAAACTTGGAACTATTTCTACCTTGGTATATAGAGCATGCTCTCTTCTGAATGACCCAGATGAATTTCAAAAAGAAATTAATTACCTCTCTCATATCTTTAGACAAAATGGATTTTCTGATAAAACCATTAAAAAATTTCTTCTAAATCCTCCTAGCCACCGCACTGAAGAAATAACTTACGTTAAGGATAACATCTCCATCCCATACATCATTTCCATTTCCAAAAAAGTAGCTAAAAGTTCTTTAAAAGTATAACATCAGGACCTTATTCACTACATTTCCAAACATTCGCTCTACCGAGTGAATGTTTGGAAATTCTAAACATTAGCCATCCAAAGCCTCGTCATCATAATCTGAAGTATCCTGGAGTATGTAATATATGGTGTTAATGTAATATCCCTTATTTTGGTCAAACAAATAAATCTATTGAATTACGTATGGAGGAACACAAGAGAGACATCTTTTACAAAGGAACACATGCAAGTGCCTTCTCTAGTCATGTTCTCTTCTCGAACAATCCTGATAATGAACACCAGGGTCATTCAGTTTGCTGGGATAGATCCGAAAACATCTTTCGTTGCCATGTTGAATTTGAAAGAAAAATTGTGGCGTCCAGAGAAATCATCCTTAATTGTGAACATTGAAATAACAATTTCAGCTACAACATCCCTGATAGCCTCTCTGCTGTTGTTCGGTACTGGCGTTTGCGAGAGTCTACAAGCACGCACTCAACAAACAATGCTACGTTTGTAAGAACAACTTAAATGTAAATACAACGTTTTTTCATGGCAATTTTCCTGTGCTTCAAAGATTTAAACTTCAGTGTTTTTTTGCTCTTTCCTATTCTTAGAAGACACCTGAAGAAGGCTGTTAAAAGCCGAAACTAGTTGTCTTTTTATTTCAATAAAGCCTTACTATTATTCTCGGTTTTAGTCATTAAATCTTTTTATTAATATATATGTATGTATGATGATTCATTGATTCGGCTGAAATACATATTGTAGAATAGAGTTGAATGACTAAAACCGAGAGTTAGGTAAAAAAAAAAAAAAGGGGGGATTTCATAGTAAAACACAACTAGTTTTGGCTTACAACAGCCTTCATCAGGTGACATTATAAAAGAAAAGAAGAAACAACAAACACTGAAGGTTAAAAAAGCTAAGAACAACATAGAGAGTCTATATACATGACATTTACATGCTAATTATGTATAGAGACTCTCTATGTTGTTCATAGTTTTTTTAACCTTCATTGGTTAGTGTTTTTTCTTTTCTTTTATAATGTCATCTGATGAAGGCTGTTGTAAGCCAAAACTAGTCGTGTTTTACTATTTAACTCCCTTTTTTTTTTACCTAACTCTCGGTTTTAGTCATTCAACTCTCTCTCTCTCTCTCTCTCTCTCTCTATATATATATATATATATATATAGAGAGAGAGAGAGAGAGAGTTGAATGTTAAAAAAAAATATATATATATATATATATATATATATACTGTATATATATATAGAGAGAGAGAGAGAGATTTCGTCTTGTAAGAGACGATAGGAAAAATGTTCACGGTTATAGAAGTCTTAGGTTTACAATATTGTAATTCAAGTGATCACCCGCAAGTCTTTATTAGGATTTAAATGATAAAAAAATTTCCCTTATTAAATACAACTATGGATGTAATACTAATATACATATATTAATATTCTAATCAATATTAGAGCAAAACTTAGTAGAATTCGTGAAATAACGTCTATCAAAGGTTCAGATTTCATACCCACAATTTATGACATCCTCAGGTTTCAGCATTTCTTCGTGTAAGCATAAAAAAAAAATCACCTAATTCTTTTTTATTCATCTGTTTTCATTCTTATTATTTAATTATTATTTTCATTTTGTTCAGTGTAATTATTTGTTTCGACAAAGACCAAAACTTATATATTGGAAATATCTCTCATACGATCTTCTAGATCGGCAGTTTTTATTGACGCGGTCTTCTTTGAGACTTTATCAGAAAAGTTGCAAATGATGGTTTTTAGCATCAATATATTGCATTGATGATAACAGCGAAAAGATGATCAAATATTGATGGCCAACTTCGAATGCTGCAGCAAAACAGACGTAATCAAAGTGTTTTATTTTCACCCCTCTCTAGTTGCAAGACAAAGTTATCTCTTACTGTACAAGAATACAGTGCAAAATAATGAAATCCCAACAATTAAAATAATTTTGTTCAATAATACTCATTTATAAAATACTTGAAAATGAATTTAGTTAAAAATGTTAGTCACTTGTTATTTATCAAATATCAGTATTGTTGGAGATCGAGCTTACTATACGTAATTGATATACGAGTGGAGGGGCTCGATAAAACCCTACCACGTGTATCTCGCGATCCGTATTAAGTATTGAATATGGTTTAATATTGGAATAATTTTGGACCTTTTTCTCACTTGTTCCACGAAATATGAAATAAGGTAAAAACATAAACTTGCACCTTAATTAGTGATTTCAGGCAGTTTAATGCATCAGGCCTTTCCATATCTCTGCTACATCCCTCTAAGGATTTGGAAAGTAAAGGGTTTTTTTTCCCATGAAAACGTAAAAACTCTGCCTTCGTATGATACCGGCCGACTAATTCACCCTTCGATTGAAAGGAGCTCTTCTCGTCTAGACACGATTCCAACCCTGGTCTTTCCAACTAAAGAGCTTGTCTATGTCAACTGAGAGACGTAGACTCTGTTAGCTATTGAGATATACAAAAGAATGATAAAAGCTTTCGGTATAGTGTTTATGCACAGGCGACATTAACCAAAACAGCTGATTTCGTAACTTTTTCCTCACGTGTTGCCCACCGACCCGTAACATTTAGGTCAAAATAATGCTGCCATCTCGAAGAATGGTTTTGGGAATAAAGAAGAGAATGTTAGAGAATGAATTCACTTGTATAATTTTAATATAATAATGGTAAATTGCTTTATAATTATATAATAAACGCGAAAAATTGCATTTTGTTCATCATTACATTTAAATAACGTATGATTATTAGATTGTATAAAGTCTTTAATTATTTGATGCTATTCTTTTAATTGTAAACAAATATATTAAGCTGTGGTAATTAACTAATGTTTTTAAGAAGGAAATCTTTATTATTTCTGCATTACGAATAAACAGGCTTTAGAACACACAATATCGTTTAGAAAGCAGCAAAGAAACCTTCCCCGCTCAAAAATAAATAAGTATAAATAACTGTTCTTCGATCCTAACCTAATCAAAGGGATACACCTTTGATCCCTTGCGGTCAATATATAAGAACGGGCCAAAACTAGAAAGAGAAAAATATTATTAAAAAAAAAAAGCTGTTTTGTCATTAGTATGACTTTGAGAGGGTTTTCACTCTCTTCGAATGTTTCACCCAGTGGAGTGATCACACATCCACGTGCCTTGCTATGCGAGATACGATTTTCTTTGATACATCTACGTCATTTACATTGGCGTGCAAACACAGAGAATGGCACGATAGTTTTTTTGTATCGACGTCTATTTCCTCTACGTTGGAACTCGCTGTATAAATATTACTATTTCAAAATATCCAGTCATTATTAAGAACAGTCCATCTGTTCACGTTCAAACATCCTTTTGTAAGCCCTCCCCCTTTACGACTGTAAAGTAAAAACACGGCGCCACCTACTGGTCAAGCGGGAAATTTACACACACAGACACACACGAACACCGTGTGAATATATATATGTATATGAATATTATGCATTTCTCATTATTACTGCTGTTGTTTTTTTTTTACTTATAAATACATAAAAAACAATAACTAGGTACTGGTTGAATATGTTAAATAAACCCCCTGGTTAGATTATTATTATTATTATTATTATTACATGACATCTTCATTGAGGTCTAGAAGTAATTGTGAAACCCATTCTATTTACTATACTACATAATTCACTATCTACTATCAACTATCTATCTACTGTTCACTATCTACTACTACATAGAATTTTTGTCTGTTACTTGCGTGTTATTGAGTTTTATATAAAATTCCCACCTACGAAATGTTATAAACGTGCCGAATATTAGTACTGTGAGTAGACTGTGTGTTAAATAATATGGGAATCCTGCTCTACGAGCTAAATATCGGAACAATTTCAAGCCACTTCATTCCTAAATTAAGGGAAAAGTGACGTCACATCTGATGATAAAAACTCTACGTAGTAAAGATTTTCATAATAAAGCGAGCACACATTTCGGTTCGAACCCACGATATGCAGATTGGAGTGCGTAGGTTATGCACTCAGGCAACCAGAAACTGTTTTACACACATACACACAAAGAATAAGGGCCACTTTTTTTTTTAATTGAAAAAATCCCATATAAATATTCCTACTTCAGGTTCCTAACCAGATAATGCAATGCCTTATTTTACAGAATTACTTGGCAGCTAGAGTTTTACATCTTTAGGACGATATTAACGATAAATGATATTTACCATCTCTGTCCCTGTCGAATAATGACAGCAAACATTAACTATGACTTTTAGAGAACATACTATGCCCTTACCGACTGTAGGTATGAGAGGGAGAAGAAGCCTCCTCGCTCAGTTCACATGGACGATGTTTTTCAGTCAAAAACATTTTCAATATCAACTATAAGTCCTAAGAGGAAAAACGATTTCTTTGCACATGCTTTATAGGTCCGAACTAGACGAACACAATATTGTTCCCTCCTCATAATCATTTCCATAACAAAAACCATTCCCATCATTAACACTGTTTCATACCATTGTCAGTAGTCTTACACACACACAGATTCTCACAGTTCGTTTCCTCTGTGTTAGGGAAACTAACACAGAGAGTTAGTTTCCCTAACTCCCCGTGTTAAGTCTCACAACAATTAATAATATTTAAGACTCCTGACACCAAATGCGTTCATGTGTAGGCCATCCCTCTTCTACAAATCTATTCTTCTCTCAACTTTACTTAACACATCCAAAACCTGTCATTCATTCCTTCTACACTGCCTACGCATCGAATCATTTGCCATACAGCCGTTCTTAATTCACTTTTAATATATCGAAGTAAAATACTTAGTATTTTCACATTCTCACTCTTCACACTTGCTTCTAACCCTTTCACATCCTCTATCATACTGAATTTATGCTAGTTAGGTCGTTTCAACCTACTAGAACTACGATCTTTTCTTTTCTGTTTTTAAATTGCATATGCTGTATTTTTAACGTTTGCTCTTTTGCTCCTCAAAACAGGCAGACGAAGCAGAATAAACACACACAGTTAACAGTAAATATGTTGACTTCATAGCCTTAATTACTTTATTTGTAATACAGGAATCTAGCGCTACGCAATTAGAACGGGAAACCAGTCATTTCCAAACGATACACCCCCAGGACTGTTTCTCCCTACTCTTCTTTTATTATCATTATTTTCACTATACGTTTTACAGTTCATCATGTGTGCATGTACATAATTATGTACATTTGTAACATCAGTAAAAGTATCTGATATTGCTATTAATAGTTTTGCGGCAGTTATGCAAACAGGGGGAACACTTTGTACACTTAGTACCCCCCATACGATGACTCACTGATAAGACAGTTTAGGCGACATGCCATCTCCATTTAGTTGCTTAATTATTATGAGTCTCTACTTGAGTTCCATAATATGCAGCAGAAAGATAAGATAGCGAGCTCCTCACTGTCCCAATCTTGCATTCAGTATCCTAAGCGTGAAGTTGTGTGTGTGTTCACGGGTCCAGTCAGCTATGCCTGTTTGAGCGACGAAAAATCCGAGTTTCAGGAAAAAAAAAAAAAAAAAAAACTTCAACATCCGTATTAAAGCGAATAACCCCTAGATCGAAAAGCTATGATGAAGATTCTTCGCATCATGGACGTGATTGGAATCTCGATCTTTCCAACCTAAAGTCAAAACCAACTAAGCTACGGAGGGTGACGTTTTTCACGACGATGAGCAGTTTTAATGGACTCAGTTTATTTGTTGTTGTTCGCTTCACCTCTCTCTGTGTGTTTCGATGTGAATTAAAAACTGTTTATAACTATGACTGTTGTTAATAATGGCATATAAAATTTAAAGTTGGGTTCTGTTGCTCCAGTGAAGAGAAAGAAGACTCGTAATCCTATTTCATTAAGACATTAAAATTATTAAATTTACACATAGGTAAGCACAAAATGACGATCCCAATATGTTATATTGCCTGTCGGTCGAAACTAAAACAATGCCGCTCTATTAAATTTCTCTATATGTTTTTCTGAATATTACATAAAGACATTCAAATATGTTCGAGGTTACTGTGAGATGGAAAGATAAAAATTTCTATCTCTTCAGAAGTCAGGTTTGCTTGTTATTAGAATACAATTAAATTATTAGATTCCCAATTTATGTATTAAAAGAGTTTTATTTTATTTTGTTATTCGTTTAACAGAATTTATCAGTTGACTTTATCAATTGTCAACTAATCAATATTATCAGTTGTTCAAGTAATAAGCACTTAACTGAACTGTAAAAAATATTGTCTTGACAAAATATTGATAAGTTGACAGACGCGTTTACAGTGAAAGTTGAAAATTCATATTTTATTGCAAATCTTTTTCGTAAATAATATTTGTTAAAAATTAAAAAAATGAATTCCACAGATACCGACACAGCAGTTTTTTACGTAAGATTAGACTAGTCCGACATTCTTATGCTTCACCAAGTTAGTTGTGCAACTTATGTTGAGTGAAAACAGAAAGTAAAAGTCCTAAATTTGAAATAACAAGATTATACCAATTAACGGCAGTTGAAGAGACTGAGTATCATTATTAAATCCATAATTCCGAAAGGAACTACAAGACTGGATGCTGCGGAGGATCGATACGTTATGTTGAGACACACTTTCACTCCTCCAGTTTTATAGTTATATAACTATTGATATAATATATTATAATCTGGATTCTGGAAAAGTGTCTTTTGAGGGATAAAATGCCCGGAAAATCGGGTTTTGCATCCCTCAAAAGATAAACCAGTTCGGTGAACACGACATTCTTCATAGCTACATAAAATATACTACGGCAAGGAAGGTAATGGGAATCCTTGCTCATAATAATCTCCCTAGAATGGTAGCATATAGCAACCCCGTCCAGGGAATAGGATAATAATTAGGGACGGGCTTATTTTTGACGATTCGTAGACATACGACTAATCTGCTCACTGGATAAATCATCAAAATCCTCAGTGGTGTTTGTGACAACTAATTGTTAATTAGGATTGCTTGTTGGTTTTGCCATCTCTTATGCATGGTACAAAAGATCGGCTACATCTATTGTCAATCAGCTAGATTAAATGACTTACAACCAATGTGCTCTGTGGGCTGATTGCATTTTCTTTGGGATGAATTCGTCGGAAAAAGCTTTCTGAAGCTTATTCCGTTATCAACGAGAATCGAACACAGATCTTCTTAATCGAAAGGCGAACGTCATGACTTTTGTCATTCGACTGAGATCTCGCGAGTGAGTTAAGCTTGATGACAATTCCATTTCAATGGATGATCTCTACTACTGACGAAAATCATAAACTCAACTGCTTCATTTGAAGTCACGATATTTTTAAATATGGAGTCAGCCAATAAATTTCGGACCTGTTCGAATTACAAAAGAGGCAGCCGAGAGTAGGGGGCTCGATATTATAGTATGTATGTAAATTGCATGTATACTTTGTTTGGTTTATTTATTATTGTTATTATTATTTTTTTTGAAAGAGTAATATTCTTTTCTGTAGGGAAACCATGCTACCTCCTTATGAGACTAAATAAGCCATTTTCACTCGATATCCCTTATAAAGTTTACTTGTGTTCCGACGGATTTTATTCCAAGGCTTTCAACCGAAGATACGACTGATAAAACATATCCGTAGTGGTCTTTGAGATATAGTTCTAATTGCTTGAATTCTGTTCACTGCCGAATTCGAAATAAAATTCAAATATTTTTTATGCGAATCCCACAGAAACTTTGTAACCGTACAGCACATTAGTATTATGGGTACGGTAAGGGTAAGATAATCCGGAAGTCAGGCTGTAGAGACCAAACCGTTTCCAATCATCTCACTCCTCCAGTAAACAAGGTGGTGATCTTTAAGTGGGATTTGAATCCACAACCAGTTGGTTAGATAGCGGAGATGCAAATACACTCAGTCAACCAGGTCAGCCATAATTGATGTGTTTGTTGTAGAAATGAGCGAAAAACATGTAGAAAGAATAACCAATATAATATAGTTTGTGGAACTCCTAAGGGTGAAATGGGTTTTCCAAATTATTAAAATTCGAAATTGTCTACAAAAATATCATGATGTGGAAATTGTTATTTTTTTTTTATTATTTGGAAGGTTAAAACAGGTTTCTTTAAACAGGGAAGAAGACGAAAGAATTTTCTGTACCTAAACATGTAGCAGTCTGTTAAAATATTATATGTCCTTTCCTGTTACTCTAATAGTAGATTCAAAGACCAAGAGAAAATAAACAATTGACCAAAAACTTGTAATTTTAGGAATTTCTAAATTTCTAAATTTAGAGAAATTTAGGAAATAACTAAATTTCAAATTTAGGGGACTACTTTATGTGTGGTTATTATGATGAAGGTAATTTATCATTTGCAGTTCTTTATTAAGATTTGCTTACTTTATTCCGAGCACTCAAACTGTATACAGAATATGTAGCAGCGTATGTAGGATCACTTCGGAGACGCTTTGTCGTTATCTCTCCATGGCACATTCATGAAATCGTTGTTAATAATAATGTAGCGAAACAGTTTAGTGTTTCGCTGTTTTAGCATATTTGTAGCGTATGGGAAGATAAAGCCTGTATCGTTTATTCGTCTACTCTGTGTGCTGCATCACATGACGTGTATTATTCTATCATCTGTGTGAATGGAAATCAAGAACAAGCTTGACGGTGTAAAATCTGTTCATGTGCTCAGTACTGTTACGCAATTCAAGCACAAGATAAAAAAAATTAGGATTTTTGCGATCTTTCATTATACAATTCTCATAACAGATATGCTCAGAATACATGCTGTTCAAACGTGGTATGAAAACATGAGGTAAATGTTTGCATATGATACTCTTTCTTTTCCCACACGAAGTAGGTAAAGGAACACGCCAATTGAAAGAATTTCACTAATACGTGGCTTCCAGTTTAAAAAAAAAGAACTGAAAAAAAATTGTGTTCGGATTCAAGGTTGCGAGGGATATTTTCTGGATCTTTTGTTCTGAATCTAAGCTCTGTTTTTTTTTGTTTTTTTTTTGCTCTCTGAACCAGCTATCTTCGTCATCCTGCATGAATAATCCTGTTGATTAAGACATATAACTGATAGCATACACTCTTCTTAGTTGTCTCGGTATTATTCCTAATTACCACTGCTTACATGAGAAGGGCGTAAAACAGAAATGTGACACCAGCCGCCTGTTGGTCACTATCGATATTTCCTTCAAATCACTGTTATCACTAAAGTAGTAACACGATCATCAAAGTGAAGTGCAGAAATTAATCTGCATTAAAAATTGGCTCACCTACTTTACACAAAAGAGAATAAAATAATGACACTGATTTTAATAGAGTAAATTTGTTGGAAGTTTTTTTCCCACTTGGTTAGACTATAATAAATTTAGTTTAATCCTTTATCCAAGTGTAAGTAAACAAACTATGCGCCTGAAGTATCTTTTGGACTGAGGCAACTCGTGCTAATGGTGTTCCAAGCTCTCATTACTCCTTGTCTCATAATGCGAAACACATCTCCTTGTGTACATGTATAATGCTATGCATTTAGGGAAGGGCCACTACCCAGACCGGTTTCGACCTTTATCAACATCTAAATCCAGAGTAATATAATAATAAGGTGGTACACCTTTTGGCAACTCGTATAGGTAAGTATGACTTTTCCATTACTTCTGCCTTAGTATCACCAGGGAAGAAGGTGGAGAATCAATTGACCGTGAGATGCGGTGATTGATTCATTCAATCCAATACCCTTGGAGGGTAATGGATGGCAATGCTGTAGCCAATGAAGTTCTAACTGAGGCTCGGCTATTGCTGTTACCCTCCTGCCATGATCAGAGCTTTAATAGCTCAATAACACCTTATCCATACACTGTCCTCTACAGATAACGGGGAAGATAAAAAGCATTCTTGCTTCGCCCCTTTAAGCCAGTCCTTATAAGGATAAGGACTTAGTATCACCACTTCTAGGTATGGCCCCCACTCACGAGACCTCAATAAAGGTTGCATCTGGTCTAGGTTTTTCTAAGCCTTTCCCCTAATGCAGCATTATACATGTCCGCAAGGAGATGTGCTTTGCATTATAGGAGGTACTGAAAGAAGGAGTGATGAGAGCTTGTTATACCTTTACCACGAGTTGTCTCAGTCCTGAAGATACGTCAGGCGCAAACTTTGTTTGCTTAGACTTTGATAAAGGATTAAACTAAATTTATTATTAGAGAAAAGTCAGAAGCACTAGAGAGAGAGAGAGAGAGAGAGAGAGATTTGTGCTGAGGTTTTGAAAAACTAATTCAACATTGACAGTTACATATTTCAGTACTATCGGAGGGCAAAACGAAGAACATGCTGGAAAACTGGGATAGTGACTCTATCGAAAAGGGGCTCTAAAAACTTTCTGACCTCTTTCATCAATGGGAGTGGAATTGTGCTCCTTAAATTCGTTTTCTTTGTTCTGATGGAGAACTAAAAGTGCATTCTTCAGGTGTTTAGTTTATGAGATCACATTTAATGCGATTGAAGATCCAAAAAAAAAAAAAAAAGAAAAAAATACAACAAAACGTTTTTAAAAACTGATGGACGTGAAAGGATTTCGGTATTTTGTTCTAAAGACCTAACGATGCTAGGATTTATCGGTCACGATTGGACGGGGGATATTTCGAAGATGATTACTGTGAAATGAAAGTTAATAGTGGCAATCATCTTAATTAATCAGTCCCACAGGCTTATAAGTCAATCCCAGTGCCATACATATTGGTTACTAGTCTACACATGGCTCCAGGAACTGTAGAATGGCATTGGAATAAATTATTTTCTTCCAAAACATAAGAATGTATTACTGTATAAGCAAGAGCACTCTTGCTCATACAAGAATGCATTTTTATTTGCAAATCTTGAAATTATAAAAATTTCGAACTTAAAACTGTAAGTAAAATTTACGCTTCCGGAATTGACAAAGATCTTGATTCTAGATCTTTCATATTTGGTTGGATTTAAGTACCAAAACTCTAAGTAGAGTCGCTTGTAGTAAAAAGGTTCTCTCAAATGAGAGCGAATGTTTAAGAAGAAAAAAATTAAAAATTTCATTAGCATTTTTTAAAATTACCACATTTCTTCAAATGTGTTTCTTTATTGCCTATTATAAGAAAATGAACAAAATAATGTACTCCTGCTTTTTTCCATATCCTATCTTATTTCAACACACAGTAAGGCTTCTGATTAAACGAAACCAATGTGGAAGTCACAACTGAATAGATATAAAAAAAAGCGTGGCAATTAAGGACAATAGAATGTTAGCTCACTCACTGCTGTTTCTGTAAACCAAAGGGAATGATGGGTAGGATTGAAACACGCAAGTTGAGGTTTACCTCACGCACGCGCTGTACATAGCATGATATCATCATTGTGTGCATTGCTAATCAGGATGAACCTCTGGATATAAATATTGCTTCCAAAAATGCTACGTAGCATCCAAGTGACCTGTCTCAGCCATGAAGACTCTTGTTGTTTTCACTCTCTGTTTTATGGTGCTGGTAGCTACCATCGCCTCTGCAGGTAAGTTACATCCACTGCATTCATCCGCAGGAATTCAAAACGTAAAGTTAAAGCTTGTTGATCTAAAATTATATGAATTTTCACTAAAAGAAATGGTTTCTACTTTCCTTGATCAACCAACGAGTAATCTAGATCCTCCGTAGCTCAGTCTGTAAACACGAATCCCGTTGGTTGGGAAGACCTGCGTTCGAATCCCGTCCGAAACGTGAGCTACATTAGCTGGTCTCTTTCGACTACAGTTGAGTTAACAGGTCGAACTCATACGACGGTTAGTTTTTTTTTTTTTTTCACCCGGAATCTAGGATTTTTCGTCCCTCAGAACAGTCAAACCGGTCCCGTGAACACAGACGAAGGACAAACCGGGAGACGGAGGGCCAACCACATTGTCCTCGAGACGGTCGTGGGTATGACGCCTACAACTAAAGAACCTCAATGATTCGTAAAAAGTTTAAGATAGGACAACTAATCACTATTCTAAAGCATCATTTAAAATATGCTAAATCATTGGAATAAAAGATCTGATGAAACGCATATGACGTGTTAGCTTGACGAATTTTTCAGGGCAAAACTTAACAACACTGCAGTCATTTCAGAGAAAGTCAAACTGATGAAGGAACAATAAACGTATTATAAATAACTACTATTTATACACCGCACAGCTCTATGTCAGAAAGTTGAATTCATCAAAATCAACTTTAGCATTTGTGCAAGGAATCTGATAAGAATTAACAGTTCGCAACAGATGACCTCTGTTGATCGTAATTTAAGCACTAATAAAAGATGAACATACGAGCTCCTGAATAGGGTTCGTGCCTTTTAAATCGTGTAGACCGAGATAACACGGGTGACTAAGGTTATATATTTATAAACGTTCTCTTGTAAATTTTTGGAGTTCCTTTCTATATTTGCTTATAAAATATATCTGGAATTATAATATCATCCATTTTAATTAAAAATAACGTTTTTTTTAAAGTTTTTTTAGATATCTTTGTGATAGCTAAAAATCTAGGACTTGTTTTGTCGCGATTCTCAAATAAGTATTCAGGAATTACGAGTTGTTCCCCTCATGTGGGGAAAGGCTAAAAATTCTTCAGGAAGAAAGCGAAGTTCCTTGGTTTGTATGTTGACTATTTACAAATTAACGAAGGATAACAACAACAGTTATGGAGGGGTTTCATTTTTTGAAATATTTTTCTGTATTCTTTTATCAATTATTCTATGAGAGCAAAGTTTTTAGCTTTATTGGGATAGTATACAAAACAAGTATAATATTTGGAATTCTAAATAGTATGTCTTTTAAATCGAATCTGGCAAAATGGGAAGGGACAGAACAGGAAAGATAATTCTAGAGGATCAGTGAATGCGCTCAGTGACCCAACGAAAGATTTGTACCGATGAAGGAAATGAACATGGGAAAACCGCAGTTATACACTCAAATCAATGAAATAATTCCAAATTATATTTTATCTTCCTCTTTACAAACAAATTCTTCAAAGATTTACTTTTATTACTTGTAGTTATAGTGATTGGATTTCGTGAGGTTTGATGAGCAGCCAGCCAGGACTTTTATAAAACAACTTGAAACAAATATTAAATGAAATTCATTTTTTCAAGTATTTCAATAAATCGGTTTGGGTTTGCTCGTCAAACAACATGAAATCCAGTCAATATAATGAACTGGGATTTACTAAATTAGTTATTAAATCACCGAAGATATTAAATTGAATTTATTTATATATACGACTTCTACTCAAGCAAGGTTTGTAAACCTTTGCTGAAGGCCGACCACGTTTTCTTCTTCCTCATTTAGAGCGCTTTTATTCTTCTTAGTGCAGGGTCTCCCCCCCCGCCAATGATTATGCAACTGCGGGAAACCGGAATGCCCGGTGGACGTCTCTTCCCAAGAGACGTTCACCGGGCACTCGGTAGAGGGTGTAGCGTGATTCGTCGCTCTATAACACAGCTTTCAAAGCTTCCACGTCCCATTATACACTCTCTTTGCATCACTAAACACGACGCTGCGTGTTGATTCCGGTAATGTGGGGCTTACATATTGTGGTGCTACCATTGAAACCCATGATTTGAGCCACCGTTCTGAATGCTTTTGTGCAGATTCGTCTTCCAATCAACGCTCAAAACTCTGCAATCAACGTCCGACGAATGGAGGTTTTTACATATTATCTTTCGTATCACCGTTAGTTCACGTTCCGTGAGTGCAGTTGGTCGTGCACAGCGGGTATTCCTTGCAG